>NW_006198562.1:0-1199 GCF_000334495.1 Tupaia belangeri chinensis | reverse complement strand
GGTTTTCTAAAAAGGTTAACAAGATTAACACCTCATTAGCTAAACTAATTAAGAAGAGGTATGGAACCAGCAGTTAGCATAATGGCTATGTCACTGGACTCCCATGTAGTCGACTGTGGTTTGAGTCCCGGACCTGGTGGCTTAAAACTCATGCTGGGTGCGTGTGCGTGCATGCCCAAGATGCTGAGAGGAGACTGGAGGAGAAGGGATTGTGGCATGGCCATCCACCCTAGGGGGCGATTTCTCACTTTCTGTCTCTCTGCCTCTGTCTTTCTGGCGAGTGCACACACCCTATAGCACAAAGCTCTCCAAAAAAAAAAAAGAGATTAGAAAGAGATAAATCAGGGACCAGCAGTTAGCATAATGGCTATGTTGCTGGACTACCATGCAGTCCACCGTGGTTTGAGTCCTGGACCCGGTGGCTTAAACTCACACCGGGTGTGTGTGCGTACATGCCCAAGATCCCAAGAGGAGAATAAAGGAGAAGGGACTGTGACATGGCCATCCCCCCTGGGGGGGTGTTTTCTCGCTTTGTGTCTCTCTGTCTCTCTCTGTCTGTCTGGTGAGCGCAAAAACCTCTCTAAAAAAAAGAAAAGAAAGAAAGAGATAAATCAAATACATAATGAAACAGGCAACATCACAACAGACATAATATAGACATAATAGAAGTACAAATATTATGAATGCCTATATGCCAACAAACAAGAGAACATGAAGGAGATGGGGAAATACCTGGATGCATATAACCTACCAAAATTGAATCAGGACATAGAAAACCTGAATAGATCTATAACAAGCATTGAGATTGAATCAGTAATAAATAACTTCTGACAAAGTAAAGCCCAGGTTCTGATGGCTTGACTTCTGAATTCTACAAAACTTTAAAAGAAGAGTTAACTCCTGCCCTAGTCGAGTTATTTCTAAAGATTCAAAAGGAAGGAAATCTCCCAAATTCATTTTATGAAGCCTCCATCATTCTCAGTGCCAAAATAGATAAAGACATTAGAAACAAGGAAAACTATAGACCAATATCTCGGATGAATATAGATGCAAAATTTCTCAACAAAATACTTTCAAATATATCCAACAACGTATAAAAAAGAGTACCCATCATGACCAGATAGACTTTATTCCAGGAATGCAAGGGTCGTTCAATATACGTAAGACCGTAATTATAATACACCATATTAACAGAAAGA
>NW_006198561.1:0-1367 GCF_000334495.1 Tupaia belangeri chinensis | reverse complement strand
ATGCACTTGGTGGAGAGAGACAGAGAGAAAGTAAAACATCACCCACCAGAGAAGATCTTTCTCCTCCATTCAGCTCTTAGGATTTTAGGCATGCACATACTAATTGTCCAGTCATACCATTCATGAAAATTTAAAATTCTGAGCATCAAAAGATACCATCAACAGAGTAAGATGACAATCCATGAAATGCGAGAATACACTTGCTAATCACACATTTGGTCAGGGATTACGATCCAGATTGTACAGTAGATGCCTAAAACTCAAAAGCAACATAAACAAACAACACAATTCAAAAATTATCAAAGACTCTGAATAGACGTTTATCTAAAAGAAAGCCACGAATGGCCAATTAGTACATGATAATGGTCTCAGTATCACTAGTCATTAGGAAATGTGAATCACAACTATAATGCACAGCACCTCTCATGAATATGGAATTAAGGGAGGCAAGCAAAAATTCTACAGAGATAAACTGAATTTGTAGATTGTATGAACTCACGAGTTTCAAAACATGAATATATATGTGCACATATGTAAGCAAGTATAAAGGTTCATGCTAAGGTGTACATATATACATAAAATACAGGGATATATTTCCTTCCTCTGTTCATTGAGAGAACCTCGAAAGAAAGATGTCTCAGAAATAATGGAAACGTGAGGCACCGAGACCATTCGCCACAAAAGAACCTGGGTCTCAGAACAATGATTCATTCCAGGATAGGTAAAGGATTAGCCAGTAATACCTTATGTTAAAAAGTTAAAGATGTACATCAAAACGAAGCACCAAATGATTAAGGAACACATTAAATTTTCATAAACAATTGGAAAAAAGAGGAATCCAAGAGCTCACAGGTATACGAAATACATATGTAAATATGTAAATATGCAAATGAGGGGCAAGAAAAGGGTCTTACTTATGACAGAATGCCAAGGACTGCCTACTAAATGTAAAGAGAGTGCTGGAGTTGAGAAATTATAATTTTGCAACTATTATTATAAAGATTTATCCAGGTAAGAATCTGTCATGAATGCTAAATCTATGAAGAAAATTTGATGAGAAGATAATTGCATCGTTTTAAACTATACCCTAAAAGATTGCTTATTAATTGCTGGAATAAAAATAGTATTGAAACAGTGGAGAAATAAGACATTTCAACCAAGTAATCAAACATTCATCATCACAAATAAGGACCAGATGAACATTGTATGCCTCCAGGTTTGATGCCCTAAGAAAAACACACTATCACTTATATACCATTCCTAATAGAAATGCACAGCTTAATCATGAGTAAATATCAGAAAATACCCTAAAGGAAGAAAGTTCTATTAAAAAAAAAAAAAAAACTGAAACTATATTTTTCAATTCA
>NW_006198560.1:0-2053 GCF_000334495.1 Tupaia belangeri chinensis | reverse complement strand
AAATAATTCTAGGAACTAGAAATGGAAAAATCTTTAAAATGTGCATGATTGAGTCACTATACAGTGTGTACTGGATAGGAGATCACATTTTGTGTGCTGTGATGATGCTTAGGGAAGGAATGTAAATTGAGTTACAAAAAAAAGTTTCAGGAAAAAAAATGTATCTATTCAATGACTGCAGTAGGATATGTAGCTCCAGTTAGGTGCCACTTTATAGGATGTGTGAAGTTAGACTTGTCTTCATGGAAATGTGTGTGTCACCTGTGTTTGCTATGAGGGTATTTGGATTGATTAGGGTCTTTGGTGATTCAACAAAATGTGCGTGTGTGGGGGAACAGTATAGAAAGCAAATATAGATACCAGAGACAGTGTGGGAGGAGAATGGGAGATGGCAGAGGGTAAGAGATAAGGAATCAAGGGTGGGGGGAAAAAGCAAAACATACAGAAAACAACAAATGGAAGATCATTTGCTGACAAGAACATGTTTGTTGATGTGCTTGATTGAGACAATATACAGTGTACTCTGGATGGAAAAAAAAAAAAAAAGAAGTCCTTGACAACCTGCGTATTCTATGCCTGGCCATGTGCTTCCTTGGTCCCTTCTTTCAGGAGCTCAGAGAGGTCAGCCATTCTGGTGTGGTTTTTCTTTTCTCTACTCTCAGAGTTCTTTTTCTCATCTACCCCCTTGAAGGTCTCCACGTCCACCAACATTGCTGTGGAGTGTGGTTGTTAAGTCAGCAATCAAAAATCAACTCGGGTGCCAGAAGGCTATGCAGTAGTAACATATGATGTTCTGCCAGGCTGACCTACAAGGGTCAGCATTCCGGGTTCATATCAACAGAGTTTAGAATGCTTACTGCTTCATTTTATGATGTCAATATTATTCTGATACCAACATTTTCCAAAAACATTGCAATAAATAAAATCTCCAAACCAATATCCTCAACAGCTTATATACAAAGCACTTAAAACTTTTTAACATAAAAAAATTAATAATATATAAAAGAATAGTTGCTGATAAGCATTTGGAATTTATTCCAGGACCGCATACTGATTTAATGTGCTGTCTCTTGTGAGGGAGGGGAAGGGGAGAAGCCTTACTTGGAAGGACAGATAGACAGGTTACCCCATAGACAGATCAGCCTGTCCACATTATTTAAACAGTAGCCTGAAATCACTTATATACTCGTACTTTGAATACAATTACTGTGGAATCCTTCATCCTATGAAGATATTTAGTCCACTCAATTGCACACATCTAATTTTTTTTGTATGCCCCTCTTTCACAGGAACTGAACTACCTCTCCAACACTACATGGTAGGATGACCAATGTTTAGAACCCCTCATCACTCTTGCATTATGTCCTGTGAAAATCATTCTGTTCACATAACACTTTGGTTTCTTGTCCATTTGACATAAATAATCATTAAATATTAGTTATTTACTGTTTGATTGTAAGAGGCTAGGAAAATAGTAACCTTAAATAGTTGTCCACCTTTTGTCAAGTGTTTCTATTTTTATTTTAATGAATACCAATTAAATCTCTAGTCTCTTTTCCTTTCAAATTTCAATTAAAGCTGAAATAGAACAAGTACACCAAAGCTCTTAAATCTCCAAATCAAAGCTAACCAGAAATATCTGAAAGGAGAAAACAATGAACTGTATACAAGACAAATCTTTACACTTGGCAGTTACATTGAGAAGAATATATGTGTCTTATTTACATATCCTGAACACTAGATTGAATGTATACATTACTAAGTTAAATATTTTACTGAGTTCCCTTGTTTGGAACACTTAAGTACAACTGTCGTTGCTTTTGAAGTTCTTATAATTTAGTTATGCGCATGACACCTTTTGGTAACGATTCAAAGAGAGATAGCAATTAGTGACATTATGAAGGCCTATAATGTAATGTGATGAAGAATTCATGCTGCCAAAAGACAGGTACGAAGATGGAGAAGAATTTGAGAGTGAACCATTTTACAGGATAGTCATATATAAAAGTGCTAAGGCCAAAACTGAGAAGAAAAGAATGTAAGATGGGCATCG
>NW_006198559.1:0-2667 GCF_000334495.1 Tupaia belangeri chinensis | reverse complement strand
ATGAGCAACTCTGTGCCAACAAAGAAGAAAACCTGGATATGTCAGAAATAGAGTTCAGAATATTCATGCTGACAGAGATAAGGAAATCTTTCAAGGATTTGAAGGAGGTGATAGACACCATTAAAAACAAATTAGAACTAGAGATGAAGAGAGTAATACAAGAATTCAAAACTGCCCTCAAAAGTATTAATAGTAGACTGGATCACACAGAAAACAGAATCTCTGACTGAAGGACAAAAACATTGACTTAGATAAAACCACCAAAATAATAAAAATTAAAAAACGAGGACAATGTATGGGAACTATTAGACACTATAACATGCCCAAATATTCAAATAATAGGTATTCCAGGAGGTGAAGAATTAGACAAGGTCATAGAAGATCTATTTCATGAATTACTTGCAGAAAACTTCTGAAGCCTAGAGAAACAATAAAAAATTCAAACCCAAGAATTACAAAGGACATCCAATAGAATCAACCCAAGAAGATCCTCTCCATAGCCAGATTGACCAAAATTACAGATAAAGACATATAGTTAAAGTGCTAAAAGAGAAACAGTTTCAATCAAGATTACTATAACCAGCAAGATTATCTTTCAAATGGGAAGAAACAATAAAAAGCATTCTCAGATAAGCAAAACCTGAAAGAATTTACCAACACCAGACCAGCTCTTCAAGAAGTTCTGAAGGGAGTGCTATACCAGAAAAACTAAAGAGAGACAGACCGAAGTAAGAAAACAAAACACAACCAAGAAAATGCCTAACTTAATGGAAGGGACAAGTCCAGAAATATGGATAATAACATTGAATGTTAATAGGTTAAATTCTCTAGTCAAGAGACACAGACTGGATGAACGAATAAAAAAACAGAAACCCTCTGTCTGTTGCCTACAAGAAACACAGCTCACAGATAAAGACACACACAGAGTAAAAGTGAAGTGCTGTAAAAAAGATATTCCATGCAAGCAGAAACCAAAAAAGGGCTGGAGTCATGATACTGATTTCAGACAAAATAAGCTTTAAGACAAAAACTGTAAGAGACAAAAAAGGGCATTATGTACTAGCAAAAGAGCTAATCCATCTAGAAGATGTAAGTCCTATAAATACTTATGCACCCAACTCAGAAGCAGCCAAATACATGAATGAAAGACTGCTAGTTCTAAAAGGAGAGAAACTGCAACACACTTATCATTGGGGAGCTCAGCATCCCACTATCTCCTTTGAACAGATTGTCTAGACAAAAAATAAGCAAGAAGGTACAGGATCTAAATGATACCATAAATCAAATGGATTTGACAGACATCTATAGAACCTTCAAAAACCATGAAATAGACATTATTCTCACCCCTGTATGGAACCTTTTCAAAGACTGACCACATGGTAGTGTAAAAAACAAACATTAACAAACATTTATAGATTCAAAGGTATAGAAACCATATGCAGCATCTTCTCTGACCATGATGGAATTAAACTTGATACTAATTTCAGAAAACGCCCTCAAAAACACACAAACATACAGAAACAAAACAACTTACTCTTGAATGACTTCACAACTACTGAAAAAATTTAAAATGAAATAAAAAAATTATTGATGCCAACAATAATGATTGCGAGTTTCCATAATATATGGCACACAGCAAAAGCAGTCATAAGAGGGAAGTTCATAGTAATTAGTATGCATAAGAAAAAGATGGAAAAGTGGAAAATGGATAATCTAACATCATGCCTCAGGGAACTGAAAAAGAACAACAACAAAATTTTTTTTAATTCTAGGAGAAAAGGAAAAAAAATATGATTCAAGCATATTCACCTACCATTACCTAGACTAATTAATTGAATAAAATAAAAGGCCTTCAAATAGGGAATGAAGATGTGAAATCATTACTATTTGCAGATGGCATCATTGTATACATAGAAGACCAAACGGTATTCATGAAAAAAAAAACTCCTGGAAGTAATCAATGAATACAGTAAAGTGGAAGGATACAAAATTGACATACAAAAATCTATACCATTTCTCTATATGAACAACAAGCAGACTGAAGTAGAACTGAAGAAAGTAATCCCATTTACCAGAACCACAGAAAGTATAATATACCTAGGAATAAATATAACCAAAGAGGTTAAAGACCTCTACAAGGAAACCTATGAAAGTCTAAAAAAAATATTGAAAAGAACACAGAAAAAGTAGAAGGACATCCCATATCCCTGGTTTGGAAAAATTAATAAAATAAAAATGGTAATTCTACCCAAATCAACCTACATATTTAACACAATCCCAATCAAATTATCAGATACATTCTTCATAGACCTAAAAAAGACAATCACAGAGTTTTTCTGGAATATAAAAGACCCTGTATTGCCAAAGTAATCCTGCTCAAGAAGAGTAGAGTAGGTGGCATCTCACTCGCTGACCCCAAAATATATTACAAATTGTGATAATCAAAACAGCATGGTTTTGGCACAAAAACAGATATATGGACCAATGGAACAGAATAGAGTCCCCCAAAATAAACCCTGAAACATAGAGCCAATTGAATTTTCACAAAGGGTACCAGTCAATGCAGTGCAGAAAGGAAAACCTCTTTAGTAAATGGTGCTGAAAAAACTGAGTATCCACCTGAAGAAAGATGAATCTGGACCCCTATATCTCACCATTACAAAAATC
>NW_006198558.1:983265-993620 GCF_000334495.1 Tupaia belangeri chinensis | reverse complement strand
GGGAGACATTGGGGTATGCAAAGACTTCTTAAACAAGACCCCCAAAGCACAGGCAATTATCTCCCAAATAGACAAGTGGGATTACATCAGATTAAGGAGTTTCTGCACAGCAAAGGACACCATAATTAGTATAGATCAACAACCCTTGTAATGGGAGAGAATTTTTCTTAACTGTGCCTCAGGTAAGGGACTGATAACTAGAATACACAGGGAATTCAAGCAGCTTACCTGGAAGAAAATTATTAACCCAATTTAAAAATGGGAAAATGAGCTGAATATACAACTCTCTAAGGAAGACATACAAACATCCAAATAGCATATGAAAAAATGGTCAACATCCCTCATCCTAAAGGAGATGCAGATCAAAACCATAATGATATACCACCTAATCCTAGTCAGAATGGTGAAGACTTAAAAAAATATTAATGGTAAGTGCTATAGAGGATGTGATTAAAGAGGGACACTCCTACACTGTTGTTGAGAATGTAAATTAGTCCAGCCACTGTGGAGAATGATATGGAGGTTCCTCAAAGACCTTCAAATAGAGCTACCATATGATTCATCAATTCCATTCCTGGGTATCTACCCACAGGATAGAAGAGCACTCAGTCGGAAAAGCACTTATACATCTATTTTCATTACAGCATTATTCACAATTGCTAAGACATGGAACCAACCCAAATGTCCACAAACAGAAGAATGAATTGAAAAATTGTGGCACATATACTCCATGAAATACTATTCAGCCATAAAAAACAACAAGGCCCTGGAATTTGATAGAAAGTGGACAAATATGGAAGATTTGTTGTTGAGTGAAGCAAGTCAGTCTATGAAAGAGAGAAATTGTATGTCTCCACTTAACATATACTGACTGTCTGCACTCTATGTCTGCAGACTGAAAAACTGGAGAACATAAAAGCATTAAAAATTGTAATGGACACTAGAGACAAAGTGGAAAGTGAGTGTGAGAGGGGAAGAGTGTATGACAGGAATTTTTGGGGGGAAGAAATGGAGAGTTATAACACTTGTGGGACACAGATAAGGTTTTTTTTAATCTGTTGACAAGGACGTGTATAATAATCTCAACTGGGCTGGACTGAGGTGTATATCACGCTGGGTAAAGTCTCCTCACAATCTAAATGATACATAGTGTTTTAATGTATGAATAATAATTTTAAAAGTTAATTTAAAAAATGGTGCAGAAAGTTGGCAGGAGACCACTAAGTAGTTTACATAATAACAAAGGGATTCCATGATGAAGGGAAACAGTGAGGACCACATCACTATGGTGCAGGCACGAGCAGGGACACCTCTGCAGCTGCCAGTGTAGAGGTATATATAAGTCTCAATGGGCTGGCACATTTCTATAGAGGCCAATATGAAAGACAGATGACGTGACCATAGATCAACTCTCCTAACACTTCCATCTGAAAATTAAATTATGCATCACCAAAAAGAAGAGGAGAAGCCTAACTTGACCGAGTTGGTCTACAATTGACAAAATTATTTTATCTACAGCGGGAAAAAGGGGATCTTGATATACAAACTTAGTTGTTACAGACAAGTGAATTTATTTTTGTAAAAAAAATTAAGTAAAACTATTATGTAAACTCTGAAAAAAGATTTTTAAATATATTTTTGTTCAAAATTAAACATCTAACTTAAATCTTCTAGTCAATTATTGGCTACATCAAAACATTTGACAAATTTATAAAACATTTTTCTCTGTAGTTAATTCATCTTCATAATTGTTCTTTTTCTCCTTGAAAATTCTCAGCTTTTAAAAGAATATTTGATAAAAGTATGTTTTGAGTTTTAAAAATATCTCATTTTTTGGTTATTAAATAGTGTTTTATATTGTCTTAAAAATTTTTTTCTTAAAAAAATAAAAACCCAGGTGGAATACACAAGAAAAACCCTTGGAGACCTTGGAGTAGGAAAAGACTTCATAAAGAAGCCCTCCAGAGTACAGGCAATAGTCCCAAAAATTGATAAATGGGACTATATTAGGCTGAGAAGCTTCTGCACAACAAAGGAAACAATAAGTAGAGTGTGAAGACAACCCTCAGAGTGGGAGAATATGTTTGCAAACTACACCTCAGATAAGGGGCTGATAACCAGAATATACAGGGAACTCAAGAAGCTTACACATTTTTAAACAATCATCAATCCAATTAAAAGATGGGAAAATGAACTGAACAGACAATTCTCCAAAGAAGACATATGAACAGCCCCAAAGCATACGGAAACACGCTCAATATCTCTTATCACAAGGGAAATGCAAATCAAAACTATAATGAGATACCACTTAATCCCAGCCAGAATGGCTAAAATCAAAAAAATTAATAATAATGATAAGTGCTGGCAAAGCCGTGGTGAAAAGGAAACTCTCCTACACTGTTGATGAGAATGCAAAATAGTACAACCACTTTTAAGAATGATATGGAAATTGTTCAAAAACCTACAAACAGAACTACCATACAACCCAGTATTTCCATCTTAAGTATTTATCCAAAGGATAGAAAAACCTTCAGTCAGAAAAACACTTGCACATCCATGTGTATTGCAGCATTACTTACAATTACCACAACATGGAATCAACCCAAATGCCTGAAAATAGATGACTGTATTTTAAAAATGTGGCATATGTACTCTACGGAATACTACTCAGCCATAAAAAACACTGAGATCCTGACATTTGATACAAAGTGGACAAACATGGAAGACTTCATGCTAAGCAAAGTAAGCCAGACTATGAAAGACAGACTTTGTATGTCTCCCACTCAATAGATACCTATTGTCTAGGTTCTATAGCTGAAAGTGAAAGTTTGGAAGGTATAGAAGAAAGAAGGGCAGTGGTAGATACAAGACAAAGTAAGGATAGGAGCAATATGGGAGTGGGTAATAGAAGGAGGGAGGGAAGGGAACAGGGAAGGAAAAAATTTTGAAAGTATGTTTAATTGACAAAAATAATGAAAAGCTATTTGCTGATGATAATGTTTATAGTATTTTTATCTTGACTGATATACATGGTATTCATGCTGGAAAAAAAACAATGTAGTACACTATAAAGATAAATGTGATTCAATATAAATTAAAATTTTAAAATCTAAAAATGTATATATGGCAAAGTAATTTCTACAAAGCATGCAGAAGAATAATAGTCCATTTGTTCTATTTTAACTTGTCTATCAAAAAATCACCCAAAAAGTCCATTAAAAAAACAACCTTATTGTCTATTCAATCTTAAACTGAATGTAACACAACACTGTTTTTAATAAAACTGTTTTTAAAAAATATTAAAAGGAGGTTTTAGAAACAGTCTTATTTTATTATAACTAACTGCACAGTGGTTTGCACAAAATACAAAAGAATTAAAACAGGACATACATAATATAAATAAGATTATAAATTGAAAGGAAAGCACTGATGCATAACAGGAAAAGAATTTTAAAAATACAGCTGATTTTGACAGAGTCATAATCTAGTCTTTCTTAAATATATAATAATATTAATGACAAAGAAGGGAGAAATTAAATTCTAGCTTTTGACAAACAGCCTGGTCAAAAGGACATTTTCTTACCTTCGAATACATTTTGTTCGCAATAAATAGTTCATAATCCAAATAAACTATATTATTTTTCACTTTATGACTGTTTTTAAGAAAATGCATAGAAATATATTAAATAATTAACATTCATTGTCTTATTTTACAGTTCTCAAATTATCAGTCTTTAATGAGTCAGAATTCATTAAAGAAGCTATATTCTATTCTATTTGCCTCATATTTTACACCAGCTGTTTATTGAAAGTCTACCAAATTTAAGGCACCGTATATGCTAGGAATCAGAGAGAGATGAAATTCTTATCTTCAAGAGCATCAAACATAGCTGGAGGAAAACAAAACTTTCTTCAAAAGAAAATAACAATTCTAGTCTGTGTGCTAAAAACCTAAGAAGAGGTATGATCATTCTAGAGAAAATTTCTCTGTATTTTTACTTGGCTGGGGTTTCCTCCTCCCTATCCTCGGTGCACTTAGGTACCATTCTGGGACCCTTCCCACTCTTGATGCCCTCCTACTTCAGCTTTTCTGACAGCAATGATGGGCTGAAGAAGGAGGGTAGATGACTAAGGGTGGAGTCCTCCCCTCCTCTCTCCTGACTTGTATTCCAACGTTACAAGCACCATCTAAAAGAGAAAACACCAGCAGCAGCAGCAGCAGCATTTCCTTTGCTGCCATGGCCCTTTGGAGTAGTTAGACTTCCCTTGTGCATCAACTACAAGAGTAAAAACTTTTTTACCATTTGGAAACAATGAACAATTAAAAGATTATCAAGAGCCTTTGTGCAAATTAAATAAGCTAAAAGCTTTGGGCAAAGGACACTCTGATGAAAGAGGCTTCCCTTTTTAAGGTACCAAGTCAGAGCTCAACAGGTAAAACAGGAGGCTGATAGCTGAAGAGATATGCACATGTCACAACTGAGGTAAGAGAAGAGTTAGACCAGTTAAACAAGGTGCAGGCAGTCAGCTCCTATCTCACCCACGGATGGGCCTTTCAACCCACTTCCTGCCCCAGCCCCACTCCACTCTGTCCTCCTTCTCCAAGGCTCCATCCAGAGAGGCGTGTGTTAAGAGAACCTATTGATGGGTCTGCGTTAGAATCAGAGTTGAACTTAAAGTCATGAGAAGTTTACTAAGTACAGAAATAAGTAAATATTAAACAACAAACCAAAGCAAAACCTAGAGGGTGAATTAAACAAGTATTATAAATAATAAAGGAGATCAATAGTCAAAAGGAGGCAGGTAAAAAGTGTGGAAAGGGCAAGACTTGGACATCAGGAAGACCTAAGTTCTAATCCTGACTTTAACTACTGGCTGACATGAGACCCAGAATAAACACCCAACCATTGCAAGTCTCAGTTTCCTCTTCTTTAAAGCAGGAAACATGATTTCTTCACAGAGTTACACAAGATAAGACAATGTATATCAATGTGTGCCTAGTGAAATACCTGGTATATACT
Source organism: Tupaia belangeri chinensis (assembly GCF_000334495.1). Lineage (NCBI taxonomy): Eukaryota > Metazoa > Chordata > Mammalia > Scandentia > Tupaiidae > Tupaia > Tupaia belangeri. The sequence continues at coordinate 988,599 of NW_006198558.1, read as the reverse complement.
GCATGCTTAACAAGCTGTAGCCAATATTAATAAATATAAACAATTAAATCTCACTGACAGAAAGCTTAGGATTCAGATCACACTAGCTGTGTAAGTACTGCTACCAGAGGACAGGCATAATTTTCATCTCTCCTTGTTTTTTTGCATTCCACTCTGACTTCTTCACACTAAGGGTAGAATTATTTGCTTCTAACTGCATGCTGGAGTTCCATCTTCCTCATTTTCACAAACGCTTTGATTTGTAATGCTTTCTGGTAATTCCCTCAGTGATATTTTCAGTGCTGAATTCTTAATCTTATTCTTTTCAGATTCATTTGTTTATAAGTTTCTTGCTGAGATTTAATTATAGTTACTTCATAATTACTGTATTGTACTTTCATACTACGTTATATTGTTTTATCCTATTACAGTGAGTTAGCTATTATCACATCCAAACAGTGACAATTATACAACATAAAACTCAAGTCATGAACATACATGGTCTGAATCTGATCTGTGGTAGATTCTCTCCACTATTTCTCTTATCTATTTACCACTCAAAAACGACATTTTAATGACTGAAGTGTTCTTAAATCCCATCTATCAGCAGCACCCACAATAACAACTTCTGGAGCTTTCTTTTCTTTTCTGGCTTTCTTTCTTTTTTTTTTTTTTTTTTTTGAGAGAGAGCTTTTTGGTATAGGGCACATGAGCTCGCCAGAAAGACAGACAGACTGAGAAATCACCCCCCAGTGGAGATGGATTTCCTTCTGATGGTGACGCAATTCCTTCTACTCCATTCTCCTCTCAGGATCTTGGGCACGCACGCACGCACACAGGCCCAGCATGAGTTTAAACCACCCAGTACAGTACTACCAACAGTCAGGACTCATCACTGACTTTACCAGCCAAAGGAGGCCATAGAGGACCAGGTGTTTGCAGAGCTTCGGTGTTTTGTTGGGAACTCCCCCAGGACTAGCCTCTTGCCTGAAAGGGCAAGTATCTGTTCTGTTTTTCCCCTATGGCTTTGCTATCTTACTCCAATATCTCGAATTCTAATCCCAATTCCAAGGAACCAAGAGGCCTTATCATCCTTCATCAGTTCTGAGACTTAAATTTCTTTATCTCTAAAATGAGGGAATTGGACTGAATTATGTAAGTTTCTTACAGACCTAACTTTTAAAGTAAAATCAAAATTGAAATTAACCACAATTAGTCTTAACCAGCTACAGGCTAAAGCAACCTATCACCAGTGTTTTGTTTGTTTGTTTGTTTTTAAAAAAGTAGTCATTTTGGAAATCTGTCATAAATGTGTAGAACAAACATGAATGGTGCCCCCATAGGGTTTTTCAGTGCACAACTTTTGTAATCACATGTGGTGGCCAATATTAAACATCATTTATCAGCTAACACATAGGCAGAGATTGATCAGTTACAGGGTCACCAAGAAGGGAAGGAGGAAGAAATGTCAAGAAGATTAGCAAAAGTACTATTGGGAGGTATGAGAAAAGGGTATAAGTCAGATACAAAAGCTATATCAGGTATTTCAATGGGAAAAAATAAAAGAATTTTTAATTGAGTATAAAGTTGTAGGCAACAAAACAGGCATTAAGAAACAAAGATCACAGAAGAGATCATTGTAGCAACAGCTTTTATCCGTAGGAGTGGGGAATAAAAGGGAAGGAACTGGAATGACCAACACTTGGAAGCTGGAAGAAGGGCCCCATATAGTTGAAATTCAGACCTTTGAGGAGAGGCCCTAGTGCAGAGTTGCTATTGCCCCTCAAGAGGAAGCCCGGAGGCCATTTGAGAGTATTAGAAAAACTGAAAACTGGATTCAGCTGCTACTACAGGGAAAAAAAAAAAAAACTTGCTGCTGCTCAAGTGATGTTTACAAGAAGATGAAGAAATGGAAAGCCCCAGAAAACAGGAATTGAAGTCACTTCTCCTCCAGCCTTGCAGTGTTCCTCTAGCCTAACAACAATCCAACCGGTGAGAAGAAAAATATTTTGCAGAGTCCTAGCCCTAGCTTCACAGAGCAGGGTATCTATACTTGGAACTGAGGGACTGAAAGCAATACACAAAATTTGTCTTAAGCAGGAAATAACAGAGGCTCCAGCTGTGTGCCAACTCTAAGTAGCAGGATATTGTGTGGAAGAAGATCCTAAGATGCTACCTATGAAACAGAGGGGAGCTGCATGATCATTTAGAATATCTGCCACAGGCAGAAGCAGAACATGGTGGCATTTAGTTACCATTTCTGGTCTAGCCACCTTACTACCCAAACACCCTTTGGACATCAGGCTCTGGGAACAAAGACCTGAACAACTTCTCAGTGGCAACAAGCGGCCAACCTCATCCCATCTAGCAGAGAGGACACAATGGGAATAAAGTCACTCAGAGGCCTTGATGCACAGTCTCATTTCACTTCCCAATAAATGACAGGTCTTGCTTTTATGCAGCATCATAAAAATTAATTAATTTGGGGCCAGAAGGTGGTACTGTGGTTAAGGCACTGGATCCCACATGACTGACTCCATGGTTTGAGTCCCAGACCCAGTGACTTGAAAAACACACTAGGTGCGTGCATGTGTGTCCAAAATCCTGGGAGAAAAATGGAGGAGAAGGGATTGTGGCATGGCCATCCACCCTGGGTGTTGATTTCTCTCTCTCTCTCTCTCTCTCTCTCTCTCTCTCTCTCTCTCTAGCAAGTGCATGTGTCCTATGGCAAATTAAATGAAAAAATATAAAATCAATTAATATTAATACTGAACAAAATCTTGATTATGCTTGAGAAACTCTAGGGCCAGAACACTCATCATCTCCACCTTCAAACAGCACTGATCCCAGGAAATCTCTCGTTTATGAGAAACAAAGATCAGCCACAATGTAGCTCCTACCTCCTGGTCCCACTTCAATCTCTTCCAGAAAAATGGAAGTAGGTCAAATTCTGTCTCCAGAGGCTGTACTTCAGATGTCTGAAATTAACCATCACGTTTCCCCAAATCTTTCTTCTCTGATTGAAGTAGCCTTAATGTCTCTAACAATTTTTTTTTAACAGTTTTCTATAGGGTATGTGCACTCACCACAGAGAAAGAAAGAGAGAGAAGGAAAGTGAGAAAGCACCCCCCAGGGAGGAGTTCCACCACAATCTCTTCACCCTCATTTTCTTCTCAGGATTTTGGATACACACATACACACCTAGCATATTTTTTAAACTGGCAGGTCTGGAACTCAAACAAAACAGTTGACTTCGTAAGGGTCAATAGCCTTAATCACCACACATATCGCGACTGGTCCTCTAACAGTTCTTTACACAAATGGCACAGAGATACCTCTGCCCCTGTTCTATAAGTGCACTTTAATGTATCTCAGCTCCTAATCAAGGGGTGGCCCTGACACCAGTACTGTGGTTGTAGTCATAATACCTCCAAGAGATAAAGTAGAGAACACAGTTCACTGCTTTTATGATCCCAGCATCATCTCTGATAACCACATCATACTGAAATGTCTCTGAGGACTTGCCTTTCTCTTTAAATGATCCTCAGTGTATTGCAAATGGGGTCATGATGGTTTAGCCTGGCTCCCTCATCCACTCTCTTATCATGTTTAAAGGCCACAGGGGAAACAATTTATGTTATTGGTTGTAATGTGCTTGTGCACTTGTTATGTGATTATAACTTTGCTGTTTTACACCACTGAATGTATTGCACATGTGGGACAGTTTGGTTTTCAGCAAAGAGCCACTATTGTTTGCAGCCCCTTTAAGGGAAGGGGGCACCTGGTCAGCTTGGCACTTCCCTGTACTGTGCTACCCTGCTAGTCCTGCTCTTCCCAGCTAGCTAGCCCTGCTCAGCTCAGCCTTGGTTCAGGCTGGTGAGCCTTTATGACCTTGGCTTGACTCAGATCAGCTCTGGGCACTGTGAGATCTGAGGGAGGAAGCCACCCTGTGAGTGTTCTCCACACACATTACTAGCTCCAAGAAGGAGAAAACGCCTTGTGAGCACAGTTACTGGTTTTGCGGGCCTACTAAGGACTCTGTGAACTACCACTAAACTCGGCTAATAAACAACATGACATCAGTACTTCATGTCTTTTACCAACTCCCTGCATTTCTGTTCCACCCACTCTTCAGAGGAGGAAAGAACCTTGCAAAACATTCAGCCATTTCACCTCCACAATAAATAATTCTCACTGCTTCAAACTTTCCCAAGAAAAATATGTTGTAGCCAATAAAAACTACTGTGAAGTTTCCTTGGGAAAAAAAGGCAGAGAGCTTTGTGAATGGTTAAATAAATTAGAAAATTAATCTCTTACTTGCTGGTGGTGGCTGTCATAAATGTATGCTCCAATGAAAAGAAGCTTAAATCAATTTCAGTGCTCTCAGTGAGCTGCAAACTTTGTTATTGTTCCTCCTGCACAATATAGATGCCATAAACCATGTCTAAGTGCGCAAAAGACATTTACTTCCACTGGGTTTTTGAATCAGATGAGGTTTTATAAGTGACTCTGTTCTATCTTTTAAGTATATTTCAATTTAAATACAGTTTTAATTGTAGCTTTAAAATTATTTTCACTAAGTAACCAGTTTAAAGTAAAGGCATATTTTTTAAATACATACAAAACTCTCTTAGTCAGAGTCTTTAAATACTCTACTTGCATTATTTCTTTTAGGCTCATTTAGTTGCACTGTAATTTTATAGAGTTTTTGAGTGGTGGGGCATATGATGTGATTACCAATTATCCAAGCCCCATTTAAGGCACATTATCAGAAAAAAAAAAATCTTTAAGATAACAGAGAGTTTAACAAGAACAGAACTCTTTAAGAAATCACCTAATGAAATTCTAGAGATACTTCTAAAGGTTAAGGGAAGAGAGGTAAATATCATTGAAAACTACAAGGTCATAGGTGTGAGGTGGAAAAATTAGGAGAAATTCTAATTTATACACAGTTTATTGGAGAGTCAACAATCTGCTGAGATTAAATATCAGCCTCCAAATTCTTATATTCAAGGCAAATCCTCACTTCTAATGACTTCATTTAAAAAGACTAGGGTGTGTGTTACTGAAGGAAATTGTTTTGGGGATAAAGAGATAAGGAAAGATCAGGGCATGGTGGTGCCCGCCCTATGGCTAGAATGAAAGAGCATTCTCTTATTCTAAGAGAAAAACAAATGTCCCTAAAGACTGCATATTTTCTATTGCTACTGTTATAAATTATCACAAAATTGATGGCATAAACGTTATAAACTTATTACCTTATAGTTGTACAAGTCAGAATGTTGGTATGAGTCTCACTAACCTAAAATCAAGTGTTGGCAGGGCTTTAGTCCCTTCTGGGAGTCGTAGGGACAG
>NW_006198558.1:980279-983188 GCF_000334495.1 Tupaia belangeri chinensis | reverse complement strand
TAACTTTTCTAGCTTCTTTAGCTTGCCTGTATACTATTACTAATAGACTCTTCCTCCATCTTCAAAACCAATGATGTGACCCTGTTAGAAAAGGTTCTCCACTTTTAAGGACTCACATGGTTACCCTAAGCCCACCTGAATATTCCATGATACTCTCCATTTCTCAAAGTTCTTACCTTAAATTGCATCTGCAAAATCCCTTTTATAATATAAGACAGCATATTCTCAGGTTCTGGAGATTAGACTGTGGATATCTTTGGAGGCCATCACTCTGGGTAAAGATGTTACAACACTCAAGGAAACAAATAACTCCCTGGTGAGGACTCATTTTCTCTATCTCATACACTTTCTCAGGACAAAATTTACAAAATTTATAAAAATTCAGTATCACCCTCCAGAAAAAAAAAAATCAAGAAGGCAATTATCTGCAAAGAAAAAGACAAGAACTGACCTAAGCATGAGGGGTGAGTTCAGACTAGGCCTACAAAGAATGTGCCAGGGACTCTTCTAAACATTGGGTAGTCAGAAAAGTCATGGCACATTTTGCATAGAAAAAATCATCTTTACTTTTCTAACAACCCAATACTTTACCAACAAGCATGTATTTAGTCCTCACATCAGTTCTATAGGCAGGAATCTTATCATCATTCTATTTTACAAACAAGAAAACTAAAACACAATGAGCCCAAAGATGTTCAGCTGAGGAGTAAAGTCCTTGCCGGGCAGTCTGAACTTGAACCACTGCAACACACAACTTTATATTTGGTGACAAATTTAGAGGTGGGTTGTAAGTAATTTGTGACTAAGAATACTTTAAAAAAATAATCATGGGACAGTCAGAAGAAGCAGAGAGAAACAGACTTTTTAGACTCATCCTTCCCCTGAAGTTCCCTGTCCAGTTACGGTGAAGAAGGCGGGGCTGATTCATACATACACGTGATTTTTGCTATCCCTTACATTCGGACTTTGTTGCTTGCCCTACCCACACAAAGACTAGAGAGGTCTAGATATATAGGAACCAAACATCTAAGACTATGGGGCTATGGAGGAATCCTCTGCTCTCATGGAACACACTAGAAAAGAGAGAAACTCCTTTCTCTAAATTTGGACCCAAGATCCCCACTCTGGATACGACATTGCCACCCACAGTAGAAGAGGGAAATTGGCACAGAGCTAATTCATAACAAAGGGAAGTATATGAGCACACAACAATAGTAACCTACTCCAGACAATTATCTAGAAGTGAATACATTACCAAATAACTGAAAATTGCAGCAGAGCCTCAACTATGAGGAAAACAAGAAATATTCCCCCTTCAAGTGAACATAACGTCTCATTTCCAACAGAGAGGGGGAACAAAAAAGAAAATCACTTAAATGTTAGAAAAAGAATTCAGAACACTTATGGTAACTAAACTTAATAAAATGCAAGAGAAAACAGCCAACACCAAGAGATGAAAAAAGTCATTCCATGACTTGAAGGAAGAACTCTGCAAAGAAAATACACCATAAAAAAGAACTTCTAGAGATGAAGACTATAACTCAAGAAATCAAAATCTTCCTAGAAAGTATTAATAGCAGATTAGACCATGCAGAAGATAGGATCTCTGGTCTAGAAAACAAAGCCTCTGATTTAGACAAAACTACCAAAAATAATTAAAAACAACCACAATAAAAAGGGCAGCATATGAGAAATACTAGATATCATTAAACACCTGAATATATGAATAACTGGTATTTCAGAAAGTGAAGAATCTTAAGGAAAAAAAAAGCATAGAAAATCTATTCTATAAAATACTTGCAGAAAACTTTCCAACCTAGACAAACATTCAGACATCCAGACATAGGAAATACAAAGGACCCTAAATAGAATCAACCTAAGGAGATCCTCTCCATGCCACATCATAGCCAAATGGGTCAAAGCCAACAACAAAGATAAGATTCTAAAAATACACAAAAGAAACATCAAATTAATTATTTTTATCATTTATTTATTTTTACAGTTTTCACAAAAACATTTATTTACATATCAAAAATTTGGGGGAAGAAGATTCCTCATGGCTCCTGAGAACTAGTGATTTCAGGGTAAAAGAGAAATGAAGATGTCCTACTGATAATTCAGCCTCCAGCCCACAAGCTTGAGTGGTAGGGAGCTCTTCCAGCCTTCAGTCTCTGTCTCTGTGTCTCTGTCTCTCTCTGCTTCTGTATTCTCATTTTTTGGTAATATTTTCTTTTTAAAATTGTTTAAGGTAAAGTATTCTCTTGCTTTCTGCCCTGCCTTTTGTCTTGTTAATAATCCCCTCTCCCCTTCCCACCCAGGCAGGAGAGGCAAGAGGCAGGCCATCAGAAGAAGATTCCTCATGGCTCCTGGCACCTCACAGTTTTCTATTTTGTGCTTTTATTAAAAAATAAAATAATTTTTTTTAGTTTTTAATTTTAATCTTTCTTTTTTTTCTCTGTTTCTTTGTTATTATTGTTGCTATTTTCTCTCTCTTTCTTTTTCTTTTATCTCACCTCTCCACTCCTCAATATTCATTACTGGGTTTCTAGACTGATCTAAGGGAACTACAGTCAAACATCCAAATACTATTAGGATTAACATATTCTTCAATATCTACTGAATCTGCTGCACAAAGCAATCACAACAGAACAGCAAAAAAAATTCCAGATCATCTCTTTCAGCATGCTCCTGAATGTTCAGATTGAACTTCAAGAATTAGGAAGAAACACACCATCTATCAGATGACTAGAAATCACCACAGGGCCACAAGAAATAAGGGAAAGCAAGAAAAAAATCTCTCCTCCAAGGGAAAAGAATAACTCCTCTTTATCCACAAACAGTTCAATGGAAATCATGGAAATGTCTGATAAAGAACTTAGAACATTCATAATGGCAAAGCTAACAGCGAT
>NW_006198558.1:957989-979228 GCF_000334495.1 Tupaia belangeri chinensis | reverse complement strand
TATATATAGACTAGAAATGGAAAATTTTTGATAATAGCATGCATAATTATGCCACTACACAGTATATTCTGGATGAGAAATCACATTTTGCATGCTGTGACAATGCTTAGGGAATGAATATAAATTAAGTTAAAAAAAGTTTCAGAAAAAAATATATATTTCAGAAGTAAATTACAGGACACTTGTGACTAGATTCTAGCTTTGTCCATATTTTTAGTTTAATATATTTTGTGAATCAATAAAATATGGAAAAAAGTGTAGTATGGAAGGGAGAGGAGGGAGGAAAAAAGTAAAAGTATGCTTAATTGATAAAAACATGAGAAGCTATTTGCTGATAAGTTATAGAGTAATATCTTTGGCTTGACTGACATGCATTAGTATTTGTGCTGGAAAAAGAAATGTACACTGTAAAGATGTGATTAAAAGTAAATAAATTAATTTAAAAAATAAAAATTTTAGGAATTGTAAAAAAAAAATTTGCTCATACTCCATAGTTATTGACAGTTAATAAACTTTAAAAATTTCAAAAAACTGAATTTTAAAGATAATGTTAAAAATATTTGTTACAATTTTGTTTGTGACTATATAACAGAGACAGTATGGTTTTAATTTTTTTGAGGAAATATTTACATGTTAACTACTCAAACTGTTGAAAAGCAAACATCTAGCACACAATTCACATGTAAACCTTCTCAATTCAGCCCTGCTTACCAAGTATTCTGTGATACATCATCTGCTAGCAAAGATCAATCTCTTTTTATTCCTTCAGAGTCTTCCTCAAGGTAATCCTCTGGTTGTGGCTGTTCTTTTGCAATCTCTACTAATGACAATACTGGGATGGAAAAGTCCAGGTTATTTTATGGTATAAATCCTTTCATACAGCTTCTCTAATCCTCTCTACTAGGCAAAACTGTTTATGGTTCCAGGGCATCTTTCCAAGAGCTTCTGTTGGCTTACTTGAGATCTACTTTAGTTACAGTTTTCTGGTTTAATCTTTATATATGACATTCCAAATAAAGCCCTGTCCAATAACGAGTATTTCCAATTTCTGGAAATACTCAATAAGGTATTATTGAACTTATGCAAATAACCCTTCTGCCACAAAATAAGAATACTCCCAAATATTTCCAATTCAAGAGGGGTCAGGAAAGAAGAAAAGTTTATATTTTCATTTAAAAAACAAACAAACAAGAAGAAAAACATTTTTAACAAATTGCTGAACCTATCAACAGCTCAAAAGAAAGCAAAATCCAGCAAAAATCTCTATTAAAAAAATGTTTTTCATTATCTTCATGTGCAGTCCTTATCAGTTAACTTGCAAATTGTTGTCATGAAGTAAAAGTTTTACCTCACTTCTTCTTGTATTTTAATAAGTAGAAAAATTTTGGAGGTACATGAAGTAGTCATAGGTAACTAAGAAAACACTGAGATTGGTAACTTCATATTTGCATATTTTTTAAGATTCAATGAATGAAAACCATTCAATAAAAATTGATGTGCAAAGTAAAAAATAAATAAATAAATAAAAAATAAAAAGCAAAATCCTTAAATTGGGAAAATAAAGCATAGTAAAGGAAAAATCAGTAATGTTTTACTCAAAGGTCATAACATTCTATTTCACCAGTTCAGTCTTATGTAATTAATCTTTCTTCTGTTGAATTTGCAGCATTAGTGTGGTCCAATCTTTCCGTTTAAATCCTAGACATTAGCATTCAATATTATAATTGATATTTCTTGTCCCTAACATTAGGTTGGCCATTTTCTTCACTGCTTTTTGTTCTCTTATTTCTGTATGTGTGTCTTTAGTTTTCCTGGTAAAGTACTCCTTTCAGAACTTCTTTTTTTTTTTTCTTTTTTTGTTTTTTTCCTTTTTTTTTTTTTTTGGAGAGGTTTTCGCTATAGGGCGCGTGCGCTCGCCAGAAAGACAGAGAGAGACAGAGAGACAGAAAGTGAGAAATCACCCCCCAGAGGGGATGGTCACGCCGCAATCCCTTCTCCATTCTCCTCTCGGGATCTTGGGCACGCACACACACGCTCCCGGCATGAGTTTTAAGCCACCGGGTCCAGGATGTGAACCGCGGTCAACTACATGGGAGTCCAGCGACATAGCCATTATGTCAACTGCTGGTCCCTTCCTTTCAGAACTTCTTGAAGAGCTCATCTGGTATTCGTAAATTCTTTCAGGTTTTGTTTATCTGAGAATGTTTGTATCTTTTCTTCCTATATGAAGGATAATCTTGCTGAGTATGGTATCCTTGGTTGAAACTTTTACACTGAACATTTTGAATATATTTTCCCATTCTTTCCTCGCTTGCATTGTTTCTGATGAGAGATCTGATGTTAGCCTGATGAAAACATCAAGTTACCTATAAAGGTTACCCTATTAGACTAACATCAGACCTCTCATCAGAAATAATGCAAGCAAGGGACCAGCAATTGGCATAATGGCTATGTCACTGGACTCCCACTTAGTTGACCATGATTTGAGTCCCTGCCCTGGTGGCTTAAACTCACACCAGGCATGTGTGCATGCATGTCCAAGATCCCGAGAAGAGAATGGAGGAGAAGGGATTGTGGCATGGCCATCTTCTCTGGAGGGGGAGGTGGGAGAGGTGGGGTGTGATTTCTCATTTTCTGTCTCTCTGTCTCTGTCTTTCTGGAGAGTGCACATGCCCTAAAGCAAAAACCTCTCAAAGAAAAAAAAAAGAATGCAAGCAAGGAAGGAATTGGCAGATATACTCAAAACTCTAAAAAAAGACAATTTCAACTAAGAATACAATATCCACTAATATCATCTTCAAATGAGAAGAATAAATAAAATAATTCTCTAGTAAATAAAACCTGAAAAAAATTAGCAACACTAGACCAGCTCTTCAAGTACTGAAAGGAGTACTGTATCAGGAAAACTAAGGAGAGATAAACAAAAGTGAAGGAACACAAAACAATCAAGAAAATAGCTTACGAAATGATAGGGATAAGTCTGCAAATATTGATAATATTGAGTCAATGTTAATGGATTAAGTTCTCCGATGAAAAGACACAGACTGGCTGAATGGATAAAAACTAGGGAGAAAAAAAATAAGGTGCCCTCTATATGGTACTTGCAAGAAATGCATCTCGCTGATAAAGATATATAGAGACTGAAAATTAAGGGCTGGAAAAAAGATAGTCCATGCAAATGTAAATCAAAATCAAAATGGAGTTGTGATACTAATATCAAACAAAATAGACTTTAAGACAAAAACTGGACATTTAGAAGAAAAACAGAGAGGCAAAGCATTAATGGGACAAAGAAATGTGGTACTATCTGTTGAAGGTATTTTATAGTTTAATCAACTGGACTAGGGAGAAATGTCCACCTGTTGAAATATTCATTTTGTAAGCTAAATAATGTGATTGAATGTATAAAAAAGTGAAATTTAAAAATGTGGAAAAAAAAACAGACAAGGAAGGACACTATATAATACTAAAAGGGCTAATATGCAAAGAAGGTATAACACAAATATCTATGCACCCAATCCTGGAGCATCCAAATACATTAAAGAAAGACCACTTGATCTACCGAGAGAAATAGACAGCAACAGATTAACACACCATTAACTAGTCTAATTAAGAAAAACAGAGATAAATCTAATGAACTATAAAACAGGCAATATCATAACAGACACAACAGAAGCACAAAAGATCATAAGAGAATACTACAAGCAACATATGCCAAGAAACAAGAAAACCTAGATGAGATAGACAAATTTCTGTGACGGGGCCATGCAGACAACACAAACTGGTAAAGAGGCTGTCTCCCATGGCCTGGCTGGGAAGAAACGGCAAGACAAGGCCAGTGGTTTACTAACTCTCCTTGTGTCATTTTACTGGCCTATAGTTCATTTCTCTGCCGTGAGTTTTACTGTTATTACAGTATCTTGCAAGAGTAAGATATGCCAACCATTACCATAAAGCCAATTAGTGATCTTGTAGGAATGTGGTTCCCTAAGACTGACAGGAGGACCAGGAAGTTTAAGACTCCCCCTCCTGTCTGTTTTTAAGCCAAAATTAACATATAGATTAAGTTAGTATAAACCAAAGTAGCATCAATAGCATATGAAAACTAAGTTAGTTTAAGGCTAGTTTTACTTACATACCCCTTGTTAAAGCTGCAGGCCAAAGTTAGCTCATGCTAGGCAAAGTCAGCACATTCACCCAGAGATAAAACAAAAGTACTTACTAATTGACAGACTCAGCAGACAAAGCTGAGGATTCCACAGAAAGATTAACCAGTTTAGCTGGAAGTTCTTATCTAAAGCAACAGGTAGCTTTCAACTACAAAGAGTTTCTCATCTATGTGCTGTTGACTATGAAAAACTGCTAATAAAACATCCTGTGTTGTCTCCTGAGCTACAAGATCATCTTCCTTTCCCATATAAGATCATAGACTCACCCTCTATTGTTGTAATGTATAGATAGTCCATATATTAACTGTCTTTACTTAACAAGACAAGATTTCTATCTAGGTCTTTGCAACCAGCAACGTTATTGCCCTGGCCAGGGACTGAAGTTATCAAACATCCTGCAAGCCCCCTCTTCAAAAGACTCTTCCCAGTAATCAAGATCTAAGAAGAAGATACAACAGACAAATGGACTTCCTCATCCTGAAAACTGTGATTGATTTTACCTGATCTGACAAGACAAACAGCATGTTTTATAATTATTGCTTCCATGCTTTGTATACCCTGTTCCTTAGAGTAAATCTTTTACTGCCCCTCACCCATTTACTTGCATGTATCACATTTTCAATAAAAAGGCACGATGATTCCTAGCAGTTGTCACTCCTCAGAGAGCGATCTCTGGGAGTGTCCGGCTAAGGACGTGCATGAAAAGCATCGAGGCCTTAGTCTTCCTTTCTTTCCAGCGCCGCCTCCGTCGAGATAACCCACCCACGCCAAGGCTAGTCCCTGGCATTTCTGGGCACATGTAATCTCCCAAGATTGAATCAGGAAGATATAGAAAGCCTGAATAAATCAATAACAAGCAATAATATTGAATCAGTAATAAATAGTCTAAAAAAAACCCCAGGTCCTGATGATTTTTATTTCTGAATTCTACAAAACTTTTAAAGAACTAGGCCTATTCTACTCAAACTATTCTTAAAGATCCAAACGAAAGAAACCTTCCCAAATTCTATGAAGCCTCCATCACCCTCATTCCAAAAACAGACAAGGGCATCACAAAAAAGAAAACTACTGACCAATATCCCTGATGAATACAGATGCAGAAATTCTCAACAAGATACTAGAAAATCATAACTAACAACATATTTAAAAGATTATATGCCATGACTAGGTAGGCTTACTCTGGGGATGCAAGGGTGGTTGAACATATGCAAAACAACACATGTAATACATCATATTAACAGAAGGAAAGAAAAAAACATATGATATCAATCAAAGACAAAAAAAAACACTTGATAAAAATACAACATCCTTTCATGATTAAGACTCTCAGTAAAACTGTCATAGATTGGACATTCCTTAACACAATAAAACCATTTAAGACAAATGCCTAGATAACATAATAGTGAATGAGGAAATGCTGAATGCTTTTCCACTAAAAGCTGGAACAAGACAAGGCTGCCCACATTCTCCAGTCCTTTTCAACGTAGTATTGGAAGTCCTAGTCAATGCGATCGGACAAGAGAATAAAGTAAAAGGCATTCAAATAGGAAAGAAGAACTGAAATTATCTATTTGCAGATGTTATGATTATATACATAGGAAATTCAAAAGAATCCATGAAAAATCTCCTGGAAGTGATAAATGAATGCAGTAAAATGGCAGGATACAAAATCAACATACAAAAATCTATAGCATTTTTACACACCAACAATGAACAGACTAAGGCAGAACTGAAGAAAGCAATCCCATTTACAATAGTCTCCAAAAATATAGGAGTAAACCTAAATATGAATAAACCTAACCAAAGTAGTCAAAGACCTCTACAAGAAAAACTAGGAAAAGTTTTTAAAAGGCAATCAAAATAATACAAAAATGTAGAAAGACATCCCATGTTTCTGCATTGGAACAATTAATATAATCAAAATGCCAGTCCTACCCTAAGTAATCTACAAATTCAATGCAATTTTGATCAAATCAGCAGATATTCTCCTCACAAAAATAGTAAAAACAACCAATGAACATACCTGGAATTATAAAAGCCCCTGTGCAAACAGGATAAAGTAGAAGGCATCTCACTTGCTGACCCCAAAATATATTACAAAGCTGTAATAATCAAAATAGTATGGAACTGGCACAAAAAGAGGCAGGTAGACCAGTAGAATAGAACAGTTACCCCAGTAATAACTCCCAAAACATAGCCAAGTGATTTTTGTCAAAGGTCACAAGTTTGGAAAAAGAAAAAATCTCCTCAGCAAATGATGCTGGAAAAACTGGCTATCAACCTACAGAAAAATGAAATTAGACCCCTATCTCACAACATTAAAAAAAATCAACTCAAAATGTATCAGGGATTTCAACACAATACTTCAAATTACAAAATTACTGGTGGAAAACACCGGGGGAACTCTTGGAGACATGAGAGTAGGCAAAGACTTTTTAAATAGGACGCCCAAAGCACAGGCAATAATCCCAAAAATAGACAAGTGGGACTACATCAGGCTAAAAATCTTCAACAAAACAATAATTAGGGTAAGGAGACAACCCTCAGAATGGGGGAATATACTTGCAAAACATGTCTCAGATAAAGGACTGATAATCAAGTATACTAGAAACATAAGCAGCTTACCTGGTAAATAATAATAATAATTCCAGTTGAAAAATGTACAAATGAGTTGAACAGACAACTCTACAAAAAAAAGACATTCAAACGGCCAAAAGCATGTGAAAAAAATGTTCAAGATCCCTTTTCATAAAGGAGCTTCAAATCAAAACCACAATGAGATATCACTTAACCCAAGTCAAAATGGCTAAGAAGAAAACAGGAGAGAATGAACATTTGCGAATTGCATTTGTCAAAAAATGAAAAATAGCCGAGCTGGCCTTATTTGTGAAGCATAATTGCTTTTAGCATATGGAAGTACTTTTTCACATTTTCTTTGTATAAAATTTGTATTAAACTTAAATATCCTTTTGACGATGGTGTGTTTCTTTGTGGTTGAGCTACTGGACTCACACAGTGTGCTCTCAGATTCTTCCTTCCCTCCCTTCCAATTTTTTCAGATTCTTCACCTTTTTTTAATTAAAGGTTTTGGAAAAAAGAAAAAAGTAAAGAATGATAAGTGCTGGCAAGGATCTGGTAAAAAGGGAACACTCCTTCATTTTGGGTGGGAATGTAAACTAGTATAGCCATTGTGAAGAACATGGAGATTCCTCAGAAACCTACAAATAGAACCACCATATAATCCATTAATCCCACCCTTAGGTATCTACCCTAAGGGTTGGAAAATAGAAAAATCTTGCACATTTATGTTTGTTGAAACAATATTCACAATTGCTAGGACATGGAATCAACCTCAATGTCCAAGAATAGATAAGTAGCTTGAAAATACATGGCACATGTATAGTATGGGATACTACTCAGCCATAAAAATGCAGGGAGACCCTGACATTTGATATAAAGTGGACAATTATGTAAGATTTAATGCTAAGCAAATATGTCAGACTCTGACAGGCAAGGATTGTATGTCTCCACTTAACATATACTGAATGTCTGCCCTTGATAACAGACACTGAGAGATTGGAAGGTATGGTAGTAGGGAGGCCAGCTGTAGATATTAGAGATAGTATAGGAGGTGATTGGGGGAAAAAAATTAATAGGCACAAATATGAGAAATACATTGATAATAATGTGTGTGGTAATATCTTTGACTTGACTAGTATGCACTATATTCATGCTGGGAAAAAAAACATTTTATATGCTGTAAAGATGTACAGTGATTAAAAGTAAATAAAATAATAAATAAGACAAAAAAATAGTCAAGAGCCATCAGGTGCCATGGTGGTAAGGTGCTAGACTCACATATGGCAACTGAGGTTTGAGTCCCAGACTCAGTGACTTGAATATCCTTCCAGCACATGTGTGTACATGCCCCAAATCCCAAGAGGACAGTGGAGGAAACAGGATTGTAGTGTGGTCATCCCCTGTTGGGGGATAATTTCTCATTTTCCATCTCTATCTCTTTCTCTCTCTGGCAAACCCATGCACCTATGGAAACAACAACAACAACAACAACAAAATCAATGATTTACATGTGAGTCAAGATAATCCCTATGACATCACTTGCTATTACATTCTTTTCTAGTTATACCTATAGGTCAAAGAAGAAACAAGCTTTAATTAGTCAATTAATCTAAGTCAGTTGTTCTTAAACATAAAAATTGCCTAGAGTACTTTGTCAAAATGCAGTTTACAGGGCCTAACCCCAGAGATTTAGTCAGCATTCATCCAGACATCCAGAGTTTGGAAACTGGAAACTGGAAACTGTATTTGTTTTGTAAAGATTCAAAGTGTTTCTATGATGCAAACTAAACTGGATTTTTCTTTCTTTCTTCTTTTTTTTTTTTTTTTTTTTTTTTTTTTTTTTTTTTTTTTTTTTAGTTTTGCTATAGGGCATGTACACTTACAGGAAAGACAGAGAGGGGGAGAACAAGAGAAAGTGAGAAATAGTCCTCCAAGCAAATGACCATACCGCAATCTCTTCTCCATCCTTCTCTCAGGATTTTGGGCACACGTGCATGTGTACACATACACACACACACACACACACACACACACACGTTTTTTCAAGTTGCTGGATTCAGAACTAGAACCACAGTCAGCCATGTGGGATCCAACAATGTAGGAAAGCCTGTTGTCAAATGATCCCATAAGCCTCCTTATCTGTACACCTTTCCCCTCTACCAAATAAAGTATAAGCACTCACAAAAACCCCACACTTATCCCATCAGAGCACTAACCACATTACATGGTAATTGCCTTTTTATTTATCTGCCTTTTCCTCTAGATTGCAAGGTCCTTAAGACAAAAATTGAGTCTTTTTTGTCGTATCTCTGCAGCCTATGCTCCACAGGAGTTGGTGCTTGGTAGCTATCTGCTGTTAAATGCATAGTCAAATGAACAAAATTTACAATGAAATGGTCTTAGGTAATGCAAAAATGAGTTTAGGATTCCAAATGCCTCCTTTAGTAGAATATCTGCAGACAGTAGGAAAAAGAAAATGAAAGAAAAAATAATAAAATAACACCATAAGCTACTGTAAGCTAAGTTCATCGATGAAGAACATAGAACAGAAGCACATGAACAGCAACTCTTTGAGAATGGAAGAAATAGACGGCACTCTCAGCCTAGGTGAGAGATGCCCTGTCCTACCAGTGAGAGGCTTTCAGCAGCCCTGAGGGCACACGGCGTGTCCTCTGCTGCTTGTGTGCCAGCCACTGTGCCTGACTTTACAAGGAGGTGACTGCAGATAGACCAGATATAGGTCCATCTGAATTGTAATTGAGTGAATGTGTGTGTTGAAGAGAAGTATCCAGAGAGTTTTCATTATTTCAGGGTCTTTGTACTGATAAGCAATGATTAAAATGTCTATGGGCGTTTAGAATTTTTAAGGGACTATTCAAATAAAATTTCTTATTTACTGATTCAATTAAGCCCATGAAAAGGAGTTATATGTCTATTGAAGAGGTTGTCCTTTCATTTAGGAGCACAAACCTCACTTTCAGTTTCATGGTAGTTAAGAAAGATTGTCCTTGGAGTAGAGCCAGATTCAATGCTTGCTGTGCCATTAGTTGCACTTGCAAAGTTGGACCATCCTTCCTGAGACCTTCAACCTTGCCTCTGAGTCTCACTTTTGCTGTGTCAGAGCAGTTACCTTACTCCTAACGTGTAGCTTCCTTTGTTTCTCTACTGGACATCCACCCAGGTATTAACACAGTTTCTTCAATCAGGCTCTGCAGGAAGAATTCCATCTCCAGCACCCCTTGATCTCTGATATCTGTGCTCTGTGCTCTAGTTTCAGGTTCTGTACAGTTACTTTGTGGAAATTCTCAGCCTCACTCCACATCTGTGCAGTCCGTGAGTGAAGGACAAGTGGAAAAGTGCCCTGACTTCAGCATCTTTACAATCCCATTCTAATGTCTGCCTCCTCCTGTCCACAGGCCTGCTCCGCCACCCCCCATGCTCCAGCTCCTGGGCTACACTACCAAATAATTCCCAGGTGGAGTCGGGGCTCACCTGCTGGGTTTCCATGCACTCTGAGTTGGTGGTTGCACTCTGCCCATTGTCCACTACCTGACCACAATTGTCTCATGTTTTTCTCAATTTATGTTGACTTTGGGTAAGGTATTTTTTTATTTGCCTTTTTCAGGCAGTTAGTCTGGTGCTAGTTACTCCCTCATAGCCACAAGTTAAAGCTGACTTCTGTGTTAATCTCTCTCTTCTTCTTAACCAGAAATAATATTTAATACTGCTAAGTTTCTTTTCACTTATATTTAAATTTTAATATTATTTATTTCTCTCACTTTGTACCCTACTAATCCCTCACCCAAGACAAAACATAATTGTTAAACAGTTCCTCAAACCATCCCTGGAACCACCTAGGTGAAACTGGTTCTTCAATGACTATGAAGGATCTATTTTTAGTTAACACTAGAGACTGATATAGGTAGAAGAGGTCCCAATGACCCACTTTCCTCCTTTTTGCTTTAAATTCAGTCATTTTTGTCTTCTCTTATTCTCTGTTTCAACATCATTTTTGTCTCCATCTCTCAGATCTTCTTCCTAATGTTCATTGTCCCCCTACTCCAAAACCAAGGCTCTTTTTACAAAAACATTCTGGCTCCAAATCATTTCACATTTTTGGAGAAAGAGTAACATTCCATAAATAAATAAGCAAGGAAAAATATTACAGTGTCTCAAAGCAACCATGGCTAACCAAAGTGACTGTTTTGTAGGGTGATTATGAAGAACTCATGAGATAATTTGCACAAAGTGTCTAGAACAGTGCCAAGCATACAGCAAGTGCTCAGCAAGGATTTGTTAAATAATTAAGTCTCAGAAATGTTTTATAGTGAAAGACATGTTTCAGCATGACTCTGCACTATGACAAGCTAAAAGAACCCTCGCTCTTAGTCGCAGGAAAACTCACTGTACAATTTCTCTTTGTCATTCTGTCATTAAATTTGGGGATTTTTTTTTCTTTTGGAATATTTTTAATCCTGGGAGAAACACATCTAATATTATTCTGGTCTCTCAATAGATTTCAGTACATAGAGGACAGGCAGTGGTATAGCAGTAACCACTGAACCCACATGGAAAAGGTCCTGGCTTCTTGTCCCAGGACAACTCTGAGCAGGACTGGATGCTCACACCAAGCCATGATCCAGGCTGGCTGAGATTAGGGGTAGATCATGACATGAGAATCTTGTTGCAGGTGTCCTTCTCTGTCTGTCCTACTTTCTCTGTCTCTCTCTCTCGCTCGCTCTCTCATGAAATAAATAATCTTCACAATATCAATTTTTAAAAAGACAAGAAATTTGAGCATATAAATTTGGGAGAAAACTGTAACTCCGAGATTAGACAGCAGCTCATGAATTTTGACCCTGTGTTCCTCCTGACAACAGGACCCAAGAGGATGACCACCAGTATCATGGTGCATTTCATAGGCATGCATTTTGCATCACTAGGTCATGATGTCATAGAACTTGTTCCAGCAGTTATAGTAATGCCAGATAATTCCCTGGTTCATATTAGCATTTAGTATCCATTCCCGTAAGACAGCTAAGAGAGTAATCAAATGTTCTTATGTCAGCACATAAAACAAATGCCTAGAGAATCAGAAAGCAATCTCCTCTCCCATGGTACATTACTGTGCAATTTCCTTGTTGCCTCTAAAATTGGAGTCTTGAAACATTGTTTATTTAGGGACAGAATTACAGGACTGAAGAAGCAGCTTTAGCTCTAAAGAAGGCATATCCACACCAAAGAAAGCACATCTCGACAAAAGTGGCAAATCCCCTCTCTCCATGGCCATAGAATCTCTGTGCGGCGCCTTCAATGTATGCAAGATATAATTTATTCTCATGGCTTCCAAACTTTTCTTTTCACAACTGACATTTTTTAAAAAATTAATCTTGGACAGATTCCTCTATATACTAGACAAAAGACAAATACTTGGATGAAGTACTCAACTCCTATCTTAGTCCCTCCAACTAGTGTACATATGAAATTAACAAGTCAATTTCTCTGATCTCAGGTGAGTCTTTGTGCTTTTTTAAATTTGTTTTCTTAATCTTAGAATGAGAATAATGGTGCTCATCTTTAGGATCAAGAAAGTTAACTTTTGACAGTATTTTTAATTTTTTTTTGGAGAGGTTTTTGCTATAGAGCATGTATGCTCACCAGAAAGACAGAGAGACAAAAAGCGAGAAATCACTCCCTGGGGGGGATGGCCATGACACACTCCCTTCTCCTCTATTTTTCTCTCAGGATCTTGGGCATGCATGCACACACACCCAGAGTGAGTTTAAGCCACTGGGTCCAGGACTCGAACCGCGGTTGACTACATGGGAGTCTAGCAACTTAGCCATTATGCCAACTGCTAGTCCCAACATTTGACAGTATTTTGTAAATAGTAAAATACCATAGTCATCTAAGAATTATTATCACATGGAAAAATAAACACGAGATAGGAATAATGAAACAATAAATTAATGGTTTAAGTTATAGTTATGAAGAAAGAGAAAAATTCTTGATAATTTATATAAAGACCCTTTTCTATTCTTAACTTTATAAAAGTTAAGATGTTTTGTATTTGAACTGTTTGGAATAATGCTAGACATTGTCCCAGATCAAGGATGATACATTGATTTCTTCTGAAAATTGGGATGGTATTTCTAAAAGAGTGGGTTAGTGAACGTTTTGTGGTATTTCAGTATTAATCAGGAAAGGTGTTATGATAGATTACTGATGTCTACTATGAGTAGAAGTTAAGAATATCATTTATTTTCTCCCATGTCACATTAGTTTTACTCCTTTTATTCTTTTGCCCCTTTTCTCTTCCCTAGGTTTTCAGTCCTGGGACCTTAGCACTAGAATTCGATCTATTATCTCAGGATGACTAGAGACAACTATTCCTAAAATTACTGTATAATACTGTGGATGTAAAGTTCAAGTTTTCTTCTATGAGACTTGAGTGTATGACTGAGAAAGTCATAATAACACACATTAAATCTCAGAAAAAAACTACGTAGATAGCCTATCAGTAAGCACCTAGTTGATGTAAATTGTTATGGTAGACTAATATAACAGAGAGGGCATAGCTAGGATAAAGGCAAGCAAAGGACTGGCTTTTTAGTCAGGGTAACAACGTAAGAAAAAGCAATATTGTGGGAAATAAATCCTCATGTTGCAAATGTTGCAATTAGTGTCGTATATCAGGCATAGAGGTTAGGAGGATGGTAACCAAAGTGTCTAACGTGTGGAGACTTTCTGCAAAATAGAATGTGTAGTCAGTTTCTCTTATGCTTTCATTTGCTGTTTTCGAATAGAAACCTCTCTCTTTCCACAGCACTCAAGTTTTTACCTAAACAATGGGCCCACCTCCATATCACAGAGATGAATGAGAATGTACACCCATTGGCCAAACAGAGCTTCCTAGAGATTGATATTGAACCTACTTGTAGGGGTTCATTAATTCTTAGGACCATTTAGAGGCACAGTACTCAAAACCACCCTGCCACCAGCAGTGGGGACATCTTAGCAGTAATAATCAAGCAAGAACTACATAGCCATTGCTCAGAGACAGACAGGCTGATGATTTTAGAATTTCAGGATCCGGCCTAACCTGGAGACAATAGTAGTGCTTTCCAGTTTTGTTTGTTTGCTTACTTGCTGGGCTTGAATTAGTTCAGAGCACCTGGCCACACTGAGACAGGGAAGATGTGGTAAGTCAGGGGAACATGGCTGCTGAATGATGGGAGGACTGACTGCCACTGCTTCTGCCACCTCCAGGTACCCGAGCTGCAGTCGCTGCCTATAAGAAGCCCCTACAAACAGGAATCAGGCAAGACCAGGAGGCAGGAGAGAGCTGTCAAGACCTTCTGGTTTGCATGGTTTCTAATTATAAAAGTAGAGAGGAGCCACCTGCCTGAAGTCAGTGACACTCAGGAGGACATCCCCACAGACCCCCCTCCAGAGGACAAACGAGAGAAACTCTTCTCTGAAACTCTAAGTCCGAGGATTCCACTGTGTATTCCAGTACTCCAACCCACAGAATAGCAAGGAAACTGGCCTGGAGCTAACACACACCATAAAAAATAGGAAGAATGAATAGCTTCAGGACCAGCAGATGGCATAATGGTTACGTTGCTGGACTCCACATAGTCGACTGTGGCTTCAGTCTCAGACCCTGTGGCTTAAAACTCATGCTGGGCACGTGTGCATGTGTGCCCAAAATCCCAAGAGGAGAATGGAGGAAAAGGAAATGTGGCATGGCCATCCCCCTGGGGGATGATTTCTTGCTTTCTGTCTCTCTAACTCTCTCTGTCTCTCCACCAAGAGCACATGCCCTATAGCAAAAATCTCTCTTTAAAAAAAAGGAAAACAAACAAAGAAAAAAAAAAAACCTATCTCTCATATTACCCAAGCTAGTGAAGAAAACTACACATTCCTGCAAGCTAATCAGTTCTATTTATAATCAAGTCTCCACAGCCTTGAGAGAACAGAGGATGCAAAAGACAGCACCCTCGCCCCAAAACGGACTGAGAAATTTGAGCACTACCCTCCATCTACCATGTAGGGCAGGCCTGCACTCTCCCTCGTATAAGACTCAAGTCCAGAGAAATGGTTACCTGCTCCAACTGATGACATCCTATGTGTAGCTCTTCTGCACCTCCTAAACTGTCTCATGTATAGGCTACACAAACCTTCTCTGATCTGGAAGGTATAGCTGGTCCTCAGAACCTCCTGATATGCTTTGGCAAAGGCATACCTAGGACCTATGGTTGTTCTCCCCTATCCCACACAGAACTACATAACCTACTCCAAAAATTAGGGAGAAGTAACTACTTCACAAGAAGCCTAAAAATTAATGCAGACTAAGAAATATGATGAAACAATAAAATATCTCTCTTCAACAGGATCAAAATAACATCTCACCAATAACAGATATAACACAGTGACATATCAAAAAAGTTATTCAGAATATGAATGTAACAAAACAAAATGCAAGAGAAAATGGATGACCTATTACAGGACATGAGAAAATAATTCCAAGACGTGAAGGAGGGTTTCCATGAAGAAACAGACACCCTGAAATTCTGGAGATGAAAAATACAATGCAGGAGGTCGAAATCTCCTTAGAAAGCATTACATCAGTATTAGGCCATACAGAAGAAAGAACTCCGATCTTGAAGATAAAACCTCCAACTTAGTGTAAATAGCTGTAAAGAATGAAGACAGTGTACGGGAAATTCTAGACATCATTAAACAGCCAAATATCTGCATAATGTGTATTCCAGAAGGCAAACAGATGGGTAAAGACATTAAATATGGTTTTTGTAAACTATTATCTGAAAACATTCCAAATCTAAAGAGATATACAGAAATCCAGATCAGGAAATACAAAGAACACAGTAAAAGCAGTTATACTAGGTAAATTTACAACTGGTGCTCTCAAGAAAAAAATAGAAAGGTGACAAAGAAATAACCTATTGAAAAATGAAAAGCTATTGAATGATGATGGAGATTTTAATATCTTTGTACTGACTGATATGAATGGTATTCTTTCTGGAAAAGGAAATGTAATACACTGTAAAGTTATATGTGATTCAATGTAATATAAACAAGATTATGATAATAATAAAAAAAGAAATAAAAAAGAAAAGAAATAACCTAGTGATGCATTTCAAAGAACTGAAAACAATAACTAGAAATCCTCCAAAATAACAGAATAAAAAATAATAAACATTATAGGAGAAATAAATGAAATAGAGAACAAAGTATCTATATAAAAAAAATCAAGAAAACAAAAAGCTGTTCTTTTGTAAAAATAAACAAATTGAGAATCCATTTGCTAGACTGATCAAGAAAAACAGATAAAAGAACCAGGTACATATAATCTGTAATGAAATAGGAAATATTTAAATAGATATTACAAAAATATGGGGAATCATTAGAGAATACAAGAAAATATATACAACAGACAAAAAAAACTAGATGAGACAGAAAATGTTCTGGATCCATGTAATTTACCTACGATTAACCATGGAGAAATAGAAACCCTGAACAGACCAATTATAAGCAATGAAACTGAATCAGTAATAAATAGTCTCTTAAGAAGGAAAGTTCTAGGTCCAATGGGCTCACTTATGTATTTTATAGAACTTTTTAAGAAAATTTAACCCCATCTCTCCTCAAACTATTTTAAAAGATCTGAAGTAAGGAATGATTCAAAACTCATTTGACAGAAAGTCTCAATTCTTTTGATACCAAAAGCAGATGAGAACATAAGTAAAGAGAAAACTATAGACCAATACCCTTGATGAATACACATGTAAAAATATTCAACAAGATACCAGTAAATCAAATCCAACAGCACATTAAAAAGATTATACACCATGACCAAGCAGACTGTATCCCAGGAATGCAAAGATGGTTCAGCATACAAAAACAATAAATGCAATACATCACATTAACAGAAAAACCATATGAGCTTATCAATTGATGCATAAAAAGCATTTGGGGCCAGCAGTTAGCGTAATGGCTATGTAGCTGGACTCCCACATAGTCGACTGCTGTTCGCATCCCAGACCCAGTGGCTTAAAACTCACGCCGGGCGCGTGTGCGTGCGTGCCCAAGATCCCGAAAGGAGAATGGAGGAGAAGGGATTGCGGCGTGGCCATCCCCCTTGGGGTGATTTCTCGCTTTCTGTCTCTATGTCTCTGTCTGTCTGTCTGGCAAGCACACGTGCCCTATAGCGAAAACCTCTCCAAAAAAAGAAAAAAAAAGCATTTGATAAAATATAACATTCTTGTATGATTAAGATTCTCAGCCAAATAGGTATAGAAGGTATATTTCTCAATACAATAAAATCCATATATGACAAACTCATAGCTAACAATCATACTGAATGAGGAAAAGCTAGAAACTTTCCAAGAAAAACTGGAATAACACAAAGATGTCCACTTTCTTCTCTCTTTTTCAACATGGTACTGAAAATTCTAGCCAATGCAATCAGACAAGACAACAAAATAAATTAAATTAGAAAATAAGAAATAAAACTGTCCCTATTTGCAGATGACATGATGATATACATAGAAAATCCAAAAGAATACACACAGACACACACACACACACACACACACACACTCCTTGAAGTAAAGTGAACACAGAGGAAATATTTGAGACATCAGAGTATGCAAAGATGTCTTAACTAAGACCACTAAAGTGCAGACAATAATTTCAAAAATAGATTACATCAGGAACCAGCAGTTAGCGTAATGGCTATGTCGCTGGACTCCCACATAGTCGACCATGGTTCGTGTCCCAGACCCAGTGGTTTAAAACTCACGACGGGCACGTGTGCATGCGTGCCCAAGATCCTGAGAGGAGAATGGAGGAGAAGGGATTGCAACGTGACCATCCCCCCTGGGGGGTGATTTCTCACTTTCTGTCTCTATGTCTCTCTCTGTCTGCCTGGCGAGGGCACGCGCCCTATAGCGAAAACCTCTCCATAAAAAAAAAAAAAAAGAACAGATTACATTAAGCTAAAAAGCAACAGAGACAAGAATAATTAGAGTGGCAGCATGGGAGAAAATATTTGCAAGTTATGCTTCAGATAAGAGACCAATAACAAAAATATGTAGGGAACTCAAGGCTCATCTGCGAAAACATAAATAATCCAATTTAAAAATGAGCTGCTTGGACAATTCTAAGGAAAACATATAAATGGCCAAAAAAATATGAAAAAATGCTCAATGTCATACTGATATTCTCTACTTCAGAGTCATAAAAAACATTTTTCACTCTAAAAAAATGTTCAACATCTCTTATGATAAGGGAAATGGAAATCAAAACCACAATGAGATATCACTTAATTCCAGTCAGAATGTCTATGATCAAAGAAATGAAAGAACTACAAGACCTGGCAAGGCTGTGGTGAAATGGTCATTCACCTATAACATTACTAGAAATTTAAATTATTATAGACACAATAAAGAACAATTTGGAGGTTCCACAAAAATCTACAAGTAGAACTATCATATAACCAAGTAATCCCACTCCTTGTTATTTACCCAAAGGAAAGGAAATCATTCTGTTGAAAAGACACTTGTACATCCATGTTTAATGCAACAGTATTCATAATTGTTTAAACATGGAATCAACCTAAATAAACAAGAACTGATGACTAGATTTTGAAATGTGATATACAGCTCAACCATAAAACATAATGTGACCCTGTCATTTGTTAGAAATTGGTTCAATAGTGGAGATTTAATGCTAAGTGAAACAAATCAGGCTTTGAAAGATGAACACTGTACATCCCCACTAAATATATACCAAATGCCTACACTCTATGACAGAAATTTAAAGATTCAAAGATATAATGATATGGAGGACTAGTGTAGGTACTCAAGACTATATGGGAGAGGGTTGATAGTAAAGGGTGAGTGTGAGGCTATCAGGAAGAAAACATCTAATAGACATAGGAATGTGAAGTTCTCTTTAGAAACTGATGTATATGGTAATAGCTTTGATCTGATCCATGTACTACATCCATGTTTTGAAAAAAAAATATTGCACAAAGATTTACAATGACTATTACCAACAAATGAGTCATTATCTTCCAAAGTGGAAGACTGGACAATATAAGATGTGAAACTAATACTCAGTAAGATTATCATTCCTATAGAAAAAAAAAGATAAAAACATTCTCAGATAAACAAAACCTGAAAGAATTTATGAACTCTAGATCAGCTCTTCAAGAAGTTCTGAAAGGACTGCTATACCAGGAAAACTAAAAAGTCAGGTAGATGGTTTTAAGAGAATGAAAAACAACCAATAAATGGTTCACTTAATGATAGGACCATATCCAGAAATATAGATAATAACATTGAACATTAGTGGATTAAATTGTCAAATCAAGAGACACAGACTGGCTGAATGGATAATGTGTGTGTGTGTGTGTCTATATATATATGTATATGTATACACACACACACACACACACACACACATACATACCCTCTATCTGCTGCCTACAAGAAACGTACCTTATGCCAGATGTAGTGTGTGTGGAGGAGTGGGACCTAAGGAAGGACATTTGGAGGAGGGATATGGAGGCAGAGCATTGACGGGATGAGGAGGTGTGGTGTTATTGATTGAAGATATTTTGATCAACTGGACTGGGTAGAAATGTTCACATATTGAAATGTTTACTTTGTAATCTAAATAATGTGATTGAACGTATGAAAAATTTTTTAGGGACCAGCAGTTAGCATAATGGCTATGTCACTGGATTCCCATGTAGTCAACCGTGGTTCACGTCCCAGACCCGGTGGCTTAAAACTCACGCCAGGCACGTGTGCGTGCATGCCCACAATCCCGAGAGGAGAACGGAGGAGAAGGGATTGTGGCGTGGCCATCCCCCTGGGGGTTGATTTCTCACTTTCTGTCTCTCTGTCTCTCTGTCTGTCTGGCGAGCGCACGCACCCTATAGCAAAAAGCCTCTCAAAAAAAATTTTTTTAAATAAAGAAATATACAAGAAAAAAAAAGTGCACTTAAGAACAAACTGCACCTTATGGATAAAGACGTACCTAGACAAAAAATTGAAGGACTAGAAAAAGATATTCCATGCAAATGGAAATCAAAAGGGCTGAAGTTGTGATACTAATTTCAGACACAAGAGGCTTTAAGACTGTAAGAAGAGATAAAGAAGGGCATTATATAATAGTAAATGCACTAATTCATCAAGAAGACATAATGCTGATAAATATCTATGCACCCAACTCAGGAACACATAAATACATGAAGGGAAGACTGCTGGAGCTGAAAGGAGAGATAGGTTGCAACACTATCATTGTTGGGGATCTCAACACCCCATTATCTCCTTTACACAGATCTTCTAGATAGACAAAAAATAAGGAGAGAGATACAGGACCTAAACGACACTATAAATCAAATGTGTTTGACGGACATGTATAGAACTTTCTACCCTAAGACCACAAAAGATACATTTTTCTCACCCCAGCATGGAACCTTTTCAAAGGTTGACCATATGATAGGACACAAATCATGATAGGGAAATTCATAGCAAGTAGGGCCCATAAGAAAAAGATAAAAAGGTGGCAAATAGACAACTTAACATCATGCCTCAGGGAATTGGAATTGAAAAAACAACAACAAAAGAACCAAAAAAAAAAAAAACATGCCAGGTGAAAAGAAATAATAAGATTTGAGATGAAATAGAAAATAAATGAACCATACAGAAAATAAATGAAATCAAAGCTGGTTCTTTGATAAGATTGATACACCATTATCTAGACTGATAAAGAAGAAAGAAGCCAGTCAAATCAAATACATAATGAAACAGGCAACTTTACAACAGACACAATAGAAATACAAAATATCATTAGAGGATACTATGAGTGACTATATGTCAACAAACAAGAGAACATGGAGGAGATGCACAAATTCCTGGATGCATTGATTCTACCAAGATTGAATCAGGAGGACGGGGGGGGTGATTTCTCGCTTTCCGTCTCTCTGTCTCTCTGTCTTTCTGGCAAGCACACGTGCTCTATAGCAAAAACATCTCAAAAGAAAAAAAAAAAAAAAAAAAAAAAATGCCAGGTTAAATAGACCTATAACAAGCCATGAGGTTGAATCAGTAATAAATAACCTCTGCACAAAAAGTCCAGGTCCTGATGGCTTCACTTCTGAATTCTACAAAAATTTTAAGAAAGAATTAACCCCCATTCTACTCAAATTATTTCTAAAGATCCCAAAAGATGGAACCCTCCCAAATTAATTGTATGAAGTTTCCACCATCCTCATTCCCAAAACAGATAAAGACATAACGAAAAAAGGGAACCAGCAGTTAGCGTAATGGCTAAGTCGCTGGACTCTCACATAGTCTACCGCGGTTCGCATCCCAGACCCGGTGGCTTAAAACTCATGCCGGGCGCGTGTGCGTGCGTGCCCAAGATCCCAAGAGGAGAATGGAGGAGAAG
>NW_006198558.1:953017-957976 GCF_000334495.1 Tupaia belangeri chinensis | reverse complement strand
GATTGCGGTGTGACCATTCCCCCCTGGGGGCTGATTTCTCGCTTTCTGTCTCTATGTCTCTCTCTGTCTGGCGAGCGCACGCACCCTATAGCGAAAATCTCTCCAAAAAAAAAAGACATAACAAAAAAAGAAAACTACAGACCAATATCTCTCATGATATAGATGAAAAAATTCTCAACAAGATACTTGCAAATCACATCCAACAACATATAACAAAGATCACTCATCACGACAAGGTAGGCTTTATTCCAGTGATGCAAGGGTGGTTCAATATATGCAAGACCATAAATATAATACACCATATTAACAGAACAAAATAGATAAAAACCATATGATCATGTCAATCAATACAGATGAGGCATCTGATAAAATACATCCCTTCATGATTAAGACTTTCAGCAAGATTGGTATAGAATGGTCATTGCTTAAAACAATAAAAGTCATATATGAAAAACCTATAGCTAACATTATACTGAATTGGGAAATGCTGAAAGCTTTTCCACTAAAAACTGGTATTAGACAAGGTTGCCCACTTTCTCCATTGCTCTTTAATATAGAGCTGGAAGTCTTAGCCAATGCAATCGGAAAAGAGAATAATATAAAAAGCATTCAAATAGGCAAAGAAGAGTTGAAAATATCTTTATTTGTAGATGATATGATGCTATACTTAGAAGACCCCAAGGTTTCTATGAAGAAACTTCTTAAAGTAATAAATGAATATAGTAAAGTGGCATACAAAATTAACATCCAAAAATCAATAGCATTTCTATATATGAGCAACAAGTTGAACTAAATAGATCTAAGGAAAGGAATCTCTTTTACCATAGCCACAAAATGTATAAGATATCTAGGGATAAACCTAACTAAGGACGTTTAAGACCTTTACAAAAAAATATAAAAATATTAAAGAAAGAAATTTAAAATAACATATAAATGTGGGAGGACATCCATGTTCTTGGATTAGAAGAATAATATAATCAAAATGGTGGGACCAGCAGTTAGCGTAATGGCTATGTCGCTGGACTCCCACATAGTTGACCGTGATTCGCGTCCCGGACTTCGTGGTTTAAACTCATGCCGGGCACGTGTGCGTATGTGCCCAAGGTCCCAAGAGGAGAATGGAGAAGGGATTGCGGTGTGGTCATCCCCTCTGGGGGCTGCTTTCTCGCTTTCTATCTCTCTGTCTCTCTCTCTCTGTCTGGTGAGAGCACGCGCCCTATAGTAAAAAAAAAAAAAACTCTAAAAAAAATTTTTTTAAAACAAAAATGGCAATTCTACCCAAATTAATCTACATATTTAATGTAATTCCAATCAAAATACCAAAGACACTCTTCATGGATCTAGAACAGACAATCATAGAATTTGTCTGGAATCATTAAAGACTTTGTATTGCCAGAGCAAGAAGAGTGGAGAGAGCAGCATAGCACTTCGTGGTCCCAAAATATACTATAAAGCTATGATAATCAAAACAGCATTTAATTGGCACAAAAAACAGTCATGTGGACCAATGATATAGAGACCCCAGAAATAAACCTCAAAGCTGACAGCCAACTGATTTTTGACAAAGGATACCAATCAATCCACTGGGAAAACTGGCATCCACCTACAGAAAGATAAAACTGAATCCCCATCTTCCACCATCAACAAAAAATCAACTCAAAATGGATCAAAGACCTGAACCTAAGACCCCAAAATATAAAACTACTGGTGGAAAACACTGAGAAAACTCT
This sequence comes from Tupaia belangeri chinensis, assembly GCF_000334495.1. Taxonomy (NCBI): domain Eukaryota; kingdom Metazoa; phylum Chordata; class Mammalia; order Scandentia; family Tupaiidae; genus Tupaia; species Tupaia belangeri. The sequence goes on along the minus strand of NW_006198558.1, from coordinate 956,246 downwards.
GGGAGTCATTGGGGTAGGCAAAGACTTCTTAAATAAGACTAGCAAACCTCAGGCAATAATCCCAAAATAGACAAGTAGGACTATATCTGATTAAGAAGTTTTGAAAATAGACAAGTGGGACTAATCAGACTAAAAAGTTTCTGCACAGCAAAGGACACAGTAACAAATGTGAACCAACCGTCCTCAGAATGGGAGAATATTTTTGTAAAATATGCCTCAGACAAGGGACTGAGAACCAGAATACACAGGGAACTCCAGCGACTTACTCAGGGAAAAAAAAAAAAAAAAAGATAAACCCAATTCAAAGATGGGAAAATGAACTGAACAAAAATCTCTCTAAGGAAGTCATATGAACAACCAAAATACATGATAAAATGCTCAACAACCCTCACCATAAGTGAGATGCAGATTAAACCACATTGAGATACAACCTAACCCCTGTCAGAATGGTAAAGATTAAAACTACAGTGATAAGCGTTGGCGGGGTTGTGGTGAAAGAGGAACTCTCCTACATTGTTGTTGGGAATGTAAATTGGTCCAGTCACTGTGGAAAGCAATACGGAGGTTCTTCAAAGATCTACAAATAGAACTACCATTTGATCCAACAATCCTACTTCTGGGTATGTACTTAAAGGACAGGAGAATGTTCAGTCAGAAAAGCACTCACACATCAATGTTTATTGCAGCATTATTCTTGATCATTAAAACATAGGACCAACCCAAATGTTCACAAACAGATGAATGGATGGGAAAAGTGTGGCACATACACTCTATGGAATACTGTAGAGCCATAAAAAACAAGACCCTGGCATTTGATAGAAAGAGGTTGAATATGGAAGATTTATTGCTGAGTGAAGCAAGCCAGGCTATGAAAGAAAGATATTGTATGTATCCACTTAGCATATACTGACTATCTGCATTCTGTGGTAGAGAGAGAAATATGGGAGGGCGTAAAAGCAGTGAAAATAGTTATGGACACTGAAGATAGTGTGGAACGGGGGCGGGAGGAAGCAAAGAAAATAGAGAAGGATATCACAAGAACAAATAGAGAGGCATAACAATTTGTGGGACACAGAAATGGTTTATTATCTGTTTTATTTTAATTATTTATTTATCCACTCATTTATTTATTTATTTTTAATTTGACCAGAGAGAGATACAGAGAGAGAGAGAGGGAAGGTGAGAAAGCAAGCCACCAGGTCCGGGACTCAAAGCATGGTCAGCCATGTGGGAGTGCCCAGCACCTTAACCACCACACCACCTGCTGGTCCCTTATTATCTGTTGAGGATAACATATATAGTATTCTCAACTGGACTGGTCTGAGAAGTATTTCACATTAGGTAAATTCTCTTTGCAAGCCAAATGATTTATACTGATTGAATGTTTAAAAAAATTAAAATAAAAAAATAATAATCTGAAAGAAATGAAAAACTATTTGATGATGATGTGGATAGTAATGTCTTTGTCTTGATGGATAGATATGTATGGTACTCGAGCTGAAAAAAGAAATGTTATACACTGTAAAGATATATGTAATTAAATGTAATATAAAAATATTTTAAAAAATAAGATGTGGAACTATAATTGATGGATGCTTCCCAACTAAACTATTAGGCAAATGACTAAGAAGTAACTTCCCTGTTCTTGTATCATTTTTTTTGAAAGGTAACTCCTTTGACTTTAACTATCCAATCAAGAAAACAAAGCTATACATTTACCCCCCATGAATCAGAGCAAAGGACCTGGACCTGGAGATCTCTAAATAAAAGATAAAGTAATAAAAGACTAATATTTATTACTAAACATCCAAAATGAGCAGTGTTCCTTTTTATCTTATGCAGATAAGTTAAAGTGTATTTAAAAACTAAGAATAAATACAATTTTCAAAACCTAACATCATTTATTTAACCTGCGCTGTTTTATAATTAGTTTTTCAGGAGACATTTCACACCCTGCTGCTTTCAAGAAAGCTGCTGCCTTCTTGGTCTATAATCCGCTGGTCTCTCCTGTTTCATCATCGCTTAGTACATCTGTCATTCAATTGAACTTTCTTTTATTTCTTTCCTCATCATTTACTTCCACTTCAGAAAACCTCTGACTGAACTAGACAAATGGTTCCTAGATAATTATCTTCTAAAAGTAAAATGCATTTTTGGTGTATCCACCAAATGACACATTCTCCTCTTCTTCCACTCTCACACAGTAGGCAGTGTAAGATGTGAAGTGACTATTTAAGATATGAAAAAAGTATTCATCACATCTTATGTCTTTCTCTAAAATATACCTCAAAACTCTTTATCCTTGAGGAGAAGAAACCTCGTGAGCTCACTGGAGAAAACTGTATCCCAAAAGAGAGTGAGAATCTTTCTGAACAGACTTTCACATTCTAAATAGAAGTAACCTATATTCTTTAGCCCTGGTTTTTAATGGCCATAACAGAGTAATAAAGGTTAATGAATTGGGTAGAAAGAAAGTAAATTTACATCAATAATGAGAATGAATACTCCTTTATCATTCATGACAGATCCTGAGCATTGTCTATAGCAATTATAGAAGAGCTTCATAAAACAAAATGTAAATAAGATTTCTAGTAAAAAAAAAAAATCTGTATTGTGCACACACTGGATTGAGCCCAGAATATCCTTAAAGCTTTGTTGAGGAACTTTTTTAAAAAATTACAGATAGGAAAGATTGGATGAACAATATTGAAACTTGTCAGTGGGCAGCTCTGTCTTTGAGTATACATAAAAATGTGGGGTTTCAGTAGCTTGAAAGTTGGGACAGAATGGATTTCTGAGAAAAGCCATAGATACCAGGTCCCTCTGGACCAGTTCAAGAATCTGGAAATGAGTGAAAATACTGGAGGTGACAAAATGTGAATGGCTCCTGTAAAGGATAAATGGTGGCCAGCTGTCTTTAATATTTGCACTGAGAAAGTACTAGGCTGGCAGCAGGGAATCATTTCAGGACAGTTGAAACTTTAGAAAATGTAATGAGAGTCTGTTCAGAAAGATTCTTACTCTCACTTGGCATACAGTTTTCTCTGATGAGCTTATAAGGTTTCTTCTCTTCACAGATCAAGAGTTTTGAGGTACGTGTTTTAGAGAAAGACACAAAATAGAATGGATAATTTTCTTCTCCTGGCATAATAGTGAGGAGGGAGATAGTGAGAGAGGTTTTAAGAACAGGAATGAATAGGCCAGGGAGGGGAACGACAGGAAGGAAGGC
>NW_006198558.1:908029-952986 GCF_000334495.1 Tupaia belangeri chinensis | reverse complement strand
AGCAGGAAGGCTCAGAGCATATGTGTACGTCACTCACCCTTCTCCAGGATAGGGACGTGTATAGTGAAATCAGGATGAAATACACATTGACACACTAGAAAGAGAAAGGAAGGAAAAAAAGTGCCACTGAGATTCAACTTACACCCCCGGGACAGAAAAGTATGAATGTTGGAAGTGGTGTTATTCCAAGGCAACTATAATAGCCCTCCTCAAAGTCAGGGGTATATCTAGAGAGTTGGAGGTTATTTGCCAAATTACATGAATCCCCAATTTTTTAGTACCATTTGGCAGTATCATCTTCTTTTTCTCCTTTTTTTTCATAAATAAGTGCAACTAATTGGCATTCTCCAGAGCCCTGTAGAATTGAGTCAACCCATAAGCTGAAAATTTAAGAGATGATATAGCTGGAGTCACTAGAATTGGGTCAAAGGATTAATTTTACCCAGTGTAAAAGAAACATACCCTCTTTCAGCTTTATTGGGCACATGGCTCAAGTATGCCTGGGTTTTGGATTCTGGAGTCTGACAATCCTGGGTTAAAGTTTCAGTTCCTCAATTTTCCCACTCTTTGGCTCATTTCATTGCATAATCTTTTCTGGGTTTCAATATTCTAGTCTATAAAAGAGACATAACAGCTACATTGAGGATGTTATAAGAGTTAGCCATAATGTTCACTCAGGAAAAATCAAAAGGCATAATCTGAAAATAGAATAGATTATGGATGGTAGCCAGAGAACAGCATTTGACTAACTCATGCCCCTCTTGACATTGGCAGGAAAGATTGAACTCATGGCCTCTCAGTCAGTAGAAAAACATCATGTCATATGCTAGTCCCAAGTCAGATGCTACAAAACCTGCCGGGCATTACTGAATGAGTGGTGAAGATTGTCTTTCAATAGGGGAATCAGACTATGATCTTAAAGGCTGGAAATGGTGAAGTGTTTTATTAAGTGTGGGAGCTATGCTAAGAACCATCAACACAATGGTCATTAAAAAAATGACTTGAAAAAAGCCAAAAATATGATTGTCTTAATAGTATATAGTTCCCTCTGGCCACTTTTATTCCAACCCACCTTGATGCCCAGAATGTAACCAGTGCTTAGAAAATAGGATACGGAGACAGAGAATTGACAGGACGGGGAGGTGTGGTGTTATCTGTTGAAGATATTTTGATCAGCTGGACTGGGGAGAAATGTTCACATATTTCTTTGTAAGCTAAATAATGTAATTGAATGTATAAAAAAATTTTAATTAATAATAAAATTAAATTAAAAAGAGAAAAAAGAAAGATACTGGATCTGGCAAACAAAAACATAAAGGACTTTATGTAAAATGTTAATTAATCTGAAAATAATAATACAAAGATAAAAACAAGAAATATATATGTATACCAAATTTAAAAAGAAAAAAAAAGAACATAAAGAAACACAAGATATAGCCTCCTTTGTTCTTCATCCTCATTTCTCATTATTCCATCTTTCTTTCCCTGTCTCTCTCTATCTAGACAATGCTATTGATCCACATGATTATGGAAGACAGTGCCCCCAGCTCCAATACGGTATTTTACAAGGAAAAAAAAAATGGTTAAAACTAGCTCTGTACAAATCTCTAAATTTTAATTCCAAGTTCCTTGGAGATAGAAAGTGGTTCAGTCAACTTAAATAAAGTTTAATAAAGTCCACTGTGATCAGAGGGTTAGAGTTACAAAGATGGTATGTTCACACCATGATGTAAATCTATGAATTAATGGTGTAAATCAGTGAACTGAAGTCTGTAAGAAATTAAATAAGAATTACAAACTGGCCGTAAACTGCAGCCAACCCACCCATACTGCTCAACATTCAAAGGACAGGGACCAGCAGTTAGCGTAATGGCTATGTCGCTGGACTCCCATGTAATCGACCACAGTTTGCGTCCTGGACCCGGTAGCTTAAAACACACCAGGTACATGTGTGCATGCCCAAGATCCCGAGAGGAGAATGGAAGAGAAGGGACTGTGGCGTGGCCATCCCACCTGGGGGGTGATTTCTTGCTTTCTGTCTCTCTGTCTCTCTCTCTGTCTGGCGAGTGCACATGCCCTGTAGCAAAAATCTCTAAAAAAAAAAAAAAAAAGCATTCAAAGGACAGTCAATGCCTCCCACAAATGTTCCCACTTATGCATCAGGCTAGGTGAAATTAGGCAAGATGGCAATGCTGGACTCAGAAACAGCTGAACTGGAGGTACTTAAGTGAAGGGCAACATGCAGGACTGTATTTTACTAACTGTTAGACCAACAGAGCTTCTTGCAGCACTTATCCTATATTTTCATACTGTCATAGGATGGGAGAGAGTAGCATTCTACTTTTAATTTGATTAGAAATTTTCCTAATCAAAGATCATGTACAGCACCTTTAACCACCACGCCACTTAGAAGAAAAATAGGGAGGCTAAACTTAATGGCACAAAGAATATGGTATCATCTGTTGAAAATATTTTGTAGTTTTATCATCTGTACTAGGGAGAGATGTTCACCTGTTGAAATATCCATCTTGTAAGCCAAATAATAATGTGATTGAATGTATAAAAGAAAATTAAATTTTTAAAAATTAAAACTAAATAAATAAATTCAAAAAAAGGATCATGTACAAATAACATTGACCCAGATGACAATGCTATAACAGTAAATCCTAAATATTGTTCACAAATTAATATATTTCTATAATCTCCACATTGAGAGTCTATCAGCCTTCCTGTAAGTCAAATAATGAATGGAAGAATATTTCTCCACACATTAAAGAAAACTGACATTCTTCAATATCCAATTGCCTAGTCACACAGATAAATTCTGCTGTCATTTTTACAGCAACTCCTATATAAATCTGGATATTTTATTATTTGAGATTTTGCATTGACAAATTTCCAAAATTAGCTCATTTTATGTTCTTGCAAATCATCATGCTAGGGTAATGAAAAATGAGTGTTCATGACAGGGAATGACTTACCAGATGCCACAGAGTACATCAGTCATTTTGGTTCTCTTCCTGTCTGACTTAACCCCTCTTCAGTGCTATTTCTTCTTTGAACTGCAGTAACATTATTAGGTTGAATTTTTAGAATAAAAATGGAATATAGGTTACCCTTCATAAGCAGACTACAGTCAATAGCATTGTCCTGACTTTTATGCTAAGAACTCTGAAGCCTTTTCTGGGTGTCATCAGAGAGAGTACTGAGATTAACTAGTTATGATTGCCATTGGTGTAGGAAGGAAAGATATTAGAACATGTGCCAGGTACTTTCTGTGACTGCATCTTTCATGATGAGCATGGGGGCTTAGTCATGGCAGCCCATGCTACTGGGAAATGCTAAGATACTGTGCTCCTTAGACTGGAACCATAGGGGGAGCCTGGGCTTCAATTCCCCTGTCCAACCTAATTGCCTGGTTTAGTAATGTGTACCTATAATCTTAGCAACTCCAGAGGCTGAGGCAGGAAAATGCAAGCTTGAGGCTGCTATAGGCAACATATCGAGACCCTTTGTGAAAGAACTGAGTGGTGGTGCACACTTGTGGTCCCACTTTGAGAAGCTGAAGCAGGAAGATCACAACATGGCGAGACCCCTTCTCAAAAAAAATTATGATGAAATTAAGAGTTTATAATACATAATATAATCAAATGGCACAGAGCCTAGTATATGAGGGAACTTGTTGCTACTATACTGGCATTAAATTATGGGAAACATGGTTTAATCTTGGATAGAGAATTTTGTACATCCACAATCTTGGAAATAATTCTTAGTATTTATTAAATATTTAGTATGATCCAGGTAAGCCAGGTACTAGCCTATGTATTTTTCTTTTAAATTTCTACAATAATCTTAAAAACTAGGTACTATTATCATCTCTCTTTTGTAGAAGAGAAAATGAAGAAGTGCAGTAACAGGCCCACCACACAGATCTAGTGGTGGTTGAACTGAGAATCCAGGCCAGGTAGTCCTAGTACAGTGCTGTATGGGCTCCTGAATACAGGAAATTAATAAGAACTGAGATGTGGGTAAGGACAGTAAGTAATATTTGTGAACTCATTATCTATGCATTATATTCCTTCACACCAGCCTCAAGGAAAACTTGATTTAATCCTGGCCAATCACTTTTCCATGTATTATATCATCCAAGCTAAAAAAAAAAAAGGGGGGGGTTATTTTTACTTCTAAACAAACATCTTCAGGGTTGTCAAGGAAGTCATCAAATTGTGAATACTACAGACATAAGTTCCAATAGGCTATTGCTGCCAGGTAACTCTTATCACAATGTTTAGAAAACCAGGATATGAATAACAATAAATAGAGGCAAGTAGAAAAAATGCATGTAGATCCCTTTTTATTTCCAATAATAGGACATTTTAGTGAAATGCAAAAATGTGACATGCTATAGGAAATCTGGATATAGTGGTAAATGAAACGGTGTTTTATGTTCAGAAAGCATCAAACCTCACCTCACTGCAGAGAAATATTTTATGACTCACTTGTATTTATAATTTACTATGTATCTTTTTTCTGTTGAGTTATCTCTGGTTTACTTTAAACTATATCCCTTAGGAGCTTCATCCTGAAAGAGCTGCTTAATCAGGACACCTGATCATAATAAAAAGATGAGAGCCTCTTTCTAGCAGTGGGGGAAATCACTGAGAACACATCTACTAGACACTATGAGAAAGCAGTTAAATCATTTTGGAGAAAAAAATTCTCAATAAAGATGTTTGAAATAGAAGAAATGAAGCCATTTAATGACAATATTTGAGATTTTTAAATTCAATTTTTAAAACTGTTTTTAAAGATTCCCTGGCATTATTTTTCTAAAACAGTAATTCTCAAATATAAGAAAAGAGGGCCTCAATAGATAAGAAACCACTGGGCATCCTAAGAACATGGAAAGCAGAAGGGAATGGATTAAAGAAGGAAACTGCAGCCCACATGAACTGCAACAGGAGGTTGAAGCTTTCCCAAAAGTTTTCTATCCTTGGAGATGAGGGATACTTGAAGGCTACCAGGGACATTGATACCACCAAGACTTTTCCTTTAATTTAGGCAAAATTTGTATAACATAAAATTAATCATTTATAGAGGATAATTCTGTTGCACCTAATTCATTCATAATGTATTGCAACCATCACCTCTAGATAGTGTCAAAACACTTAATTACAAAAAAAAACCCACTATTCTATTTTCTACTCCATTGAGATATACTTTTTTGTTCCCACATGAGTGAGAAGATGTAATTGATGTAATTTCCTGAGTTGTTTTATTTAACATGTCTTCTAGTCATTCATTTTACCTTGAATGACAGGATTTTATTTTTTAATGACCAAATTTTGAGTTTATTTGGAGACCTTGAGCTTCCTGGTTCTAGATGTCCAAATTTCTCAACACTTGAGAAATTTTCTGCTGTCTTTTTTTTTCACATTAAAATATTGTTTATTAATCCTCTCATGAAAAATTCACACTATCACCACAGATAGTCATTACAGAATCTTTACTCCTTTGACTGTTCTCCAATCTCTAGCTCACTTTTTGTCAGTTATTATTTTGCTTAATAGGTTTTTCTATGCCTTTGTTTGTCTCCTTCTGGAACTCCCATCATACAAATAAACATTCACTTAATGATGTACCATCAGTCTTGTACACTTTCTTCATTCTTTTTATTTTTTCCCCTCTCTGCACTATTTTGTGTCTTCAAGCTCAGAGATTCTTTCTTCTGATTGATATAGTCTAGTATTGAAGCTATCTAATAATTTTTTTTTAATTTTCCATCGATGCTTGTGCTCACCAGAGAGTGAGAAAATACCCCCAGGGAGTAATGGCAACACAGCAATCCCTTCTCTCCCATTCTCCTCTTGAGATTTTCGGCATACAAGCACACACACCCAGCATGTTTTTGAAGCTGCCAGGTCTAGGACTCAAGCCACATAGTTGGCAATGTAGGATCCAACCATTTTAACCACCATGCAACCAGCTACCTTAACATTTTTTTTATTTCACTGATTTCACTTGAATTATAAGATTTCCATTTGGTTCATTTTCATTATTTCTCTCTGTTGAATTTCTTATTTGACTCTTAAACTCTTTTCTTGGCTTTATTGAATTGTCTATCTGTATCCTCTTGCATCTCACTGAGTTGGTTTTTGTTTGTTTGCTTTTTTGGAGAGATTTTTGCTATAGGGTGTGTGCATTCACCAGAGAGACAGAGAGAGACAGAAAGCAATAAGTCACCCCCCAGTGGGGATAACTACACCAAAATCCTTTTTCCTCCATTTTCCTCTCAAGATCTTGTACATGAATTCACATGCTGCTTGCATGAGTTTTAAGTTACCAGGTTCAGGACTCAAACTGCAGTCGACTACATGGGAGTCCAGTGACATAACCATTATACCACCTGCTGGTTTCTCTCACTGAGTTTTTAAGATCATTATATTGAATTTGTTTCCTGATAGTTGGTTGATTTATTTTTAAAATTGGGAGTCTTACTGAAAAATTATTGTTCTTTTTTAAAATTTTTTAATTACTTAATTTACATTTAATCACTTCTTTATAGTGTTCAACATTTCTTTTTCCAACACAAATAGCATACATGTCAATCAAGCCAAAGATATTACTCTATAACTTACAATCAAATAGCTTCTAATTTTTTTTGTCAATTAAGCATACTTGACTTTTCCTTCATCTTTCCCCTCTCTCCCTTCCTTACTAAACTTTTTTCCATATTTTATTCACAAAATACCTTATTAAGGTATTTTAGTTTAATCCATATTAAACTAAAAATATGGATAAAGCTAGAATCTATTTACAAGAGCACTATAATTTTCTTCTTAAACATTTTTATAAATTAGTTAATTAATTTACATTCATTTCCTGAGCATCATCATAGCACAAAAAATGTAATTTCCCATCCAGAATATATTGCATAGTGGCTTAATCATACATGTTATCATCAATAATTTTCTATTTCTAGTTTCATATGAATCTGGAAGACAAAGCATAGAAGAAAATCAGCAAATTTTTAGAAAAAAGTCATAGAATTCTGTTTCACTGGTTCAGTCTCTTATAATCTCTCTTTGGTTGAATTTGCAGTATTACTTTGGTCTGACCTTTCCATTAACATTCAAAGTTATTATTAATCTTTCTGGACTTGTCCCTACCATTAAGTTGGCCATTTTCTTGGTTGTTTTATGTACTCTTATTTCTATGTGTCTGTCTTTAGTTTTCCTGGTATAGCACTCCCTTCAGAACTTCTTGGAGGGCTGGTCTGGTATTGGCAAACTCTTTCAGGTTTTGTTTATCCAAGAATGTTTTTGTCTTTTCTTCCCATAGGAAGTATAATCTGACTGGGTATAATATTCTTGGTTGAAATTGCTTTTCACTTAACACTTTTCATATATTTTCTCATTCTTTCCTTGCTTGCATTATTTCTGCCAAGAGGTCTGACATTAACCTGATGGGATAATCGTTGTAAGTCACTTGTCATTTCTCTCTTGCCAATTTTACTATCTTGTCTTGGTCTATGGTTTTAGTCAATCTGGCTATGACGTGCGTTGGAGAATCTTCTTGGGTTGATTCTATTTGGGGTTCTTTGTATTTCTTGGATCTAGATATGTGAATGCCTTGCTATGTTTTGAAAGCTTTCTTTCAGGATTTTATGGAATAGATTATCAATGTCCTCATTAGTTTCTTAACCCTCTGGGATATCAATTATTTGGATGTTTGGACATCTAATGGTATCTAGTATTACTAATATATTATTCTAATTTTGGAGGGTTATTTTCTCAGTCTTTTTGGTGAATTTTTCTAGGTCAGAGGTTCTATCTTCTACATCTGAGATTCAATCTTCTGCAAGACCTATTCTGCTTTTAATACTTTTGAGGGAGGTTTTGATTTCCTGTATTACAGCCTTCATCTCTTAACAGTTCCATTTGATTCTTTTTTATGGTGTATATTTCCTCTTTCAGATTGTGGAAGAACTTCCTCATTTCCTGGAACTTGTCTCTCTTCTACTGCATTTTCTGGAGTTTGTTGTCTCTCTTCTCTTGTATCGCTATTAACTTTATCACTACAAATATCCTAAATTCTTTACCTGACATTTCTACAAGTTCCACTGTACGGTCTATGGATGATGAAGAGCTGTTCTTTCCCCTTGGGGGAGAGATATTTTCTTGATTTCCCACATTTCTTTTGCCTCTGTGGTGGTGGTTTCAGGTCATCTGATGGATTATACATTGCTTTCTACCTTCTTGGAGTTAATTCTGAGTGTTGGAAGCTTGTGGAAGGAGATGGCCCGCAGTTTTTCTGCATTTCTGTTTCCCTGATCACCAAGCAATCTGCACTGGCTTTTGGCTGAATGTTGGGCCAGAAGGAGGGGTTTGGGGCAGAAGCTTTGTTGGGATAAAGGTGCAGGGCTAGGCCCACCTCACTGTACATGGTTTCTGGCTTTTCGCTGGGTGTTGGACCAGAAGGAGGTTGTTTTCATTTTCTTGATAATCCATTGTTGTGTTTTTACTTTGATTAGGTACAACTTATTTTTCTTTTATTGTTTGTGCTTTTAATGTCTTACCAAGCCTCCTGATAGCTGCCCATACCACAGCTATTCCCAAAGCCTGTGTTTCCATGGCTTTTTTGTCTCCTTGCCTTCTGCTCTCTTGACCCTAATTAATACAAACTCCTCATATATTTATCTATCCTTCTCCAACCTCCTCAAGAAGGAGTTATCCCTTCTTATTCTTGCCTATCAGAGGTCCCTTCACTTTGTTTTCTCATTCTCATAATCTCCATATTTTCAAAATTTTTTTCTCAGGGGAACCAGCAGTTAGCATAATGGCTATGTCGCTGGATTCCCACGCAGTCGACCGCAGTTCGCGTCCCAGACCCAGTGGCTTAAAACTCACGCCGGGCGCGTGTGCGTGCGTGCCCAAGATCCTAAGAGGAGAATGGAGGAGAAGGGATTGCGGCATGACCAGATCCCTCCTGGGGGGTGATTTCTTGCTTTCTGTCTCTATGTCTCTATCTGTCTGGCAAGTGCACGCACCCTATAGCAAAAACCACTCCAAAAAAAAATATTTTTTTTCTCGGGAACCAGCAGTTAGCGTAATGTGTCGCTGGACTCCCACGTAGTCAACTACAGTTCATATCCCAGACCCGGTGGCTTAAAACTCACACTGGGCACGTGTGTGTGCGTGCCCAAGATTCGAGAGGAGAAGGGATTGCGGCGTGACCATCCCCCCTGGGGGGTGATTTCTTGCTTTCTGTCTGTATGTCTCTGTCTGTCTGGTGAGCGCACGCGCCCTATAGAGAAAAAAAACCTCTCAAAAAAAAATTTTTTTTTCTTAACTCGGACTATTAACGAGTCCAAGCTAATTCCACTCAAAGATTTAAAATAAGTAAATTCCCTTCCAGATATTCAATAGCCTTCACTAGAGTGCTCCCTGTTTCTTTCCTCTTGTCAACAAAATTTTAAGCCACCCACGTTGACTCTCTACTCTCTCACCAGTTTGCAATCAAGCTTTGGCCACATCACTGAAATTTATCTTAAAGAGGCTACTCATAACCTCCAATATGGCAAACTCCAAGGACAATTTACAATTCTACTCTGGTTGGTGCACTCTAAAGCATAAGACATGACTTTTTGAATTTTTCCCTTTAATTCTTTTCTCCTTTATTTGGCTTCCATGACACACACTTCAAAAGCAACAATATCTGAAAAATAGATGCAGGCCCCTAACACTTATTGAACATTGATTGTAGTTAGATTTCAACAGAGGGAGGAAAAAAAAAAACAGATGTTATCATTTTAAGCATTTAGTTCAGTCCCAATTTATAATCTGATATATGGCCACAGCCTTGAGGCCCACAGACATAAGGTCTCTTCAACATGATTTAATATGAAAAATCAGTCTGATATATAAAGGTTACAATTCTGCAAGGAATACTGAAGATTAAGGAAATATGTGTTATATGTTTCAATATGTTAGTAGCATCATTTACTTCCTTCAGAGAGTGACTAATGGTTGGGAGACCAGGGAACACTATCATGAGAGCTCAAAGATGAACAAGTCTTAGGAATAGCACAGAAGCTACAAAGCTGTTACACAAAAGGTGGTTAACAATTTACAAGAGGAGACTCTGATTTAAAATGGAATTAACTATGAGAGTCTTTAAGTGGGAAGTTTCCCTCAGATTCTAAGTGTTTACTAATAGCACATTAGCTATAAGAGAATTGAGAGAGCTTAAAAGAACTTAGAACTAAAGTCTAATTATTGAATCTCCACTGAGATTCAATATAAAAAGAGAGGTAGTATTTCTAAAGTGGCTGGTTAACATCATAGGAAGCAAATGTTTTGACTTATAAAAATTTAGTAGAAAATCCAGGACCAGCAGTTAGCGTAATGGCTATGTTGCTGGACTCCCATGTAGTCGACCACAGTTTGAGTCCCGAACCCGGTGGCTTAAAACATGTTCAGTACATGTGCGTGCCCAAGATCCCAAGAGGAGAATGGAGGAGAAGGGATTATGGTGTGGCCATCCCCCCTGGGGGGTGATTTCTCTCTCTGTCTCTCTGTCTCTCTCTGACTGTCTGGCGAGCACACACACCCTATAAGCAAAAAACTCTCAAAAAAATTTAGTATAAAATCCAACTATAAGTGGTTCAAGTGTAATACGACTATATTTTCTTATGGAAATAAAAATTTCAAGGGCAATATTTATCTTCCTGTGTGGCTTTACTCAGCAATACAATGTTATCATCCTCACAGTCTCTCTTCTCCATGTCATCCCCTTTCTCATCTTGTGACAAGATGGCTTCAGGGACTTCAGGAAACATCTGTTAAACCCAGGAGAAAACAAATTACATGTCACGTTTCTGGTATCCCCATTCAAGCCCTAAGAATATCTCTCATTGATTCTAATTGACTCCTAACTATCCCTACATCCATATTTTGCAGCCAAGGACACAGAGAGTGCTGATTGAGTCAGGCTGAAGATCACATGCCCACCTCTGGATCAGGAGATGGAATCCGCCACATCCAAACTACACTCTCTCAGCATACTGAACAGAGCAACTGCAGATGTCCAGAGGGAAAGTGAGGTGTTTTGTTTTGTTTTATTTTTTAACCAAAATAAGTGAAAATGGATGTTGAGTAGCTAAAAAAAGAAAGAAAGAAAGAAAGAAAGAAAGAAAGAAAGAAAGAAAGAAAGAAAGAAAGAAAGAAAGAAAGAAAGAAAGAAAGAAAGAAGGAAGGAAGGAAGGAAGGAAGGAAGGAAGGAAGGAAGGAAGGAAGGAAGGAACGAACGAACAAGGACTTACTATGCTCAGCATATACATGAACTTAGAGTTTTGGCATAAAGCTAGAACTAAGGAGGAGTCCCAAGGTAACACCTAGAATATACGCCTTCATGTCTTCCACTAGGAATGCAATGTTCTGTCTTGCTACAATAAATCCACCAGAATTTTTCCCATGCATCAAATGTTTCCAGCTGCATCAAGTATCTTCTATTTACAATCTTTTTTTTGGGGGGAAGGGATTTTTTTTTTCTTTTTTTAAATTTTTATCATCTAAATTTTGTTGATATTACATTGAATTGCATATAACTTTACAGTGTATTACATTGCTTTTTCAAAAGGGATTGCCATGCATGTCAGTCAATACGGAGACATTAATCTCCCCACTTCATCATTCAATATCTTTTCATTGTTTTTCCAATCACTATTATTATTATTCCAATTATTTTTTTAAACAGTCAATTACTTACAATCTTAAGCAAATTCTTTTACAGGTTAAATCTATATATCTACTCATAACCACCTAAGATGCAACCTTACCACCTAGTGCTACCCCCAAAAAGGGTGCATAGACAAAATTGTCCTAGTTTAGAGATGGGAAGAGGAAACCTTTATTTTTTTAAGTGTATTTATTTTTATCCATGAAAGAGGAAAATGAGAAGAGAGAACAAAAAAAGAGAGAGAGAAAGAGAGACACCCCTAACAGGATTTCCACATCATGATTCAGCTCAGTCTCAACTAGTCTGAATCACAGGCATGCACACATGTTGCCAGAGTGCCCAAGGATGTCCCGAGATGAGACCCTATTCTTCTGATATCAGGGCCCAATTGTGTCACTGCTGTGCCTAGCCCCTAAACCTTTATTTTTCTAATGTTCCAAGAAGAAACAGGGAGAGAACATAAGGTAGTCATGTGTGGGTTTTCCAAGAAATCTGATATTTAATATAATAATTCAATTTAATAATTCAAGGTAATCATTTTAAAAAGCACACTTCTACATCTCAGTCTTAAAGTTCATGAGACTCCTACAGTTCCCATTTCAGTAACAGTAGTTTAGAAAAACTTTTGGGGTATAGCTCAGAAATAGAGCATTTGACAGCAGAAAGCTGAGCTTTGTAGGTGAGTTCTGCCATATTTATGAATTACTGCACAGGTCTAGTTTGGGTTTCCAAAGCAGGAAAGTAGCCCCTTGAAAGTAGATTAGAAAGACAAGTAGAAGCAGGTAAACAGCTGGCTTTTATCTTCCCTTCTTTTGACTTTCCTTCTCTGTACAGAGTCTTAGTTGTTCTCACAAATGCTGCATTTAGTTTTAGACTCTGAATGTCACATTTCCCAGCAAACTGAACTTTTCTAGAATGACTTAGATATCCTCTAAGATGGATCAAGAAATTTCTATCTAAAATTCTTCAAATGCAGCATTAAGACCCAGAATCTCAAATCTTGATTTTAGCTCCTTGTGGAAAAAGCAACACGAATTTGTAAATTCTTTATTTGCAATCAATCTATCCCTCTAAACACCATATGTGTTTCCCATCTCCTCATATTTACCCATATTGCCCCAACCTGGAAAATTATTTTTTAATGTTCATTCATTATTCTAAATCCTTACCATATTATCTCCTTATTAATCATATTACCTCCTTCTCAGATAATTCCTTTTTTTAATTTAATTTTTTACTATATTTTTATATCATATTGAATCACATGCATGTTTCCAGTGTTTTACATTTCTTTTGCCAGCATGATTACCACACATATCAGTCAAGACAAAGACATTATCATCAAATAGCTTTTCATCATTTTTTTCAGATCATTTTTATTGTTATCATAATCTTGTTTATATTACATTGAAACACATATATCTTTGGTGTATTCCATTTCTTTTTCCAGAAGGAATACCATGCATATCTGTCAAGACAAAGACATCACTTTCCAAATCATCATCATCAGATCATTCCTTTCAATAGTGTCTGAAACTCTTGACACCATCTTGTCACAAGATAAGAAAGGGGTCAACATTGAGAAGAGAAACATCAAGGTGATATTATTTGTCTCCCGAGTAAAGCCACACAAGAAGATAAATATTACCATTGAACTTTTGATTTTCATGAGAAAATAAAGTTTGTGAAAACTGCATTCCTAAAAACCTATGGCCTTTTTCTTCATATTACCCATAGCAATGCTTAATCATGTAATTTTGTCACATTTCTTATGTTTCCATCTATCCAGAGTCTAAATTGAATACTCCTAAAGGACTGGGCCCATCATTTGGTCTACTCCATGATATATTGTTCATAATGATATTGAAGTGACCCCAATTCTTCTTTCAACTCCTCAACATTTGAAGAGTTCAACTCTCAAATTGTCAAATGTCTCAAACCACTGATTTCTGGATCCCTTTGTTCAATAATTTTGAAACTTCTGTGTCATTAGGGGCACTTCATAAAGGGAAACTCCAGAGTCCTCCCCCAAAAATTATGTTTTTGAGTGTTGTTTTTGTTTTGTTTTAGAGAAAAATGTTTGCTATAGCGTACATGCACCTGCCAAAGAGACAGAGAGAGAGAAAGTGAGAAATCACTCCACAGTGATGACCATGCCACAATCCCTTCTCCTCCATTCTCCTATCAGAATATTGAGCATGCGTGCACATGCACCTGGCATGAGTTTCAAGCTACTAGGTCCAGGACTGAAATTGTGGTCAGCCATGTGGGATTTCAGTGTCTTAACCACTACGCCACCTGCTGACCTCAAGAAATTGTGTTTTACTAGACCTTTGGCAGATTCAGCAATTTGCCTTAAGTGATTCTGAAGCATGTGAGTCAAATCCTTCCAAAAATTTTTCCTTGTAATATCCATAGGGTTCCTCAGGCATCAGGCAGTACCATCTCAAAGAATGGAAACTTTCCTGTCCCTCCAATCTGAATTTCTCTGGTTCCACACTCAACTACCTACCCCCTAAAGGTCTTTCACAAGAAAGTACCACAAATGGGGACCAGAAGTTGGCATAATGGCTATGTCACTGTACTCCCATGTAGTCAACCACAGTTTGAGTCCCAGACCTGTTGGCTTAAACTCATGCCAGGCGCGTGTGCATGCATGCCCAAGATTCTGAGAGGACAATGGAGGAGAAGGGATTGCGGCGTGGCCACCCCCCTAGTGGGTGATTTCTTGCTTTCTGTCTCTCTCTGTCTTTCTGGTGAGCGCACATGCCCTATAGCAAAAACCTCTCCAAAGGAAAAAAAAAAAAAAGTGCCACAAATGGAAAGAAAAAGAAAAGATACCTGTTAGGAAAATGAAGTTTGCAACACCAGGATGCTTCTGCATGTGGGAATAGTTGATTGGCCTGTTTCTGGTAAAACTAATCTGATGACTTAACAGAAGTAAAGGCATACATGGGAGGCCAATAAATTATATGAGGCTCTAGCAGGAAATAGACAAGACATAAACTAGAATCCATGGTCATTGAGTCTAATAAAGCATCAAACATGATCACCTTCATTTGCTTGGGGCAGGACATTGAGACAATAATGTAACTGGTCTGCTACTAATCAGCAGCCCATGAGAGAACCCTCATCAGCAACTCCCACAAGATTTGAAGGGTGTGATGCTCTAGAACTGGAGATGACAGAGGCACTTTATTCAGAGTGGGTGTGGCAATTAACACATTGCGGGAATGGAAGAGCCTCACAGTCAATGTCAGGAGGCCTGCACACTTTCCTAGTCTACAAGAAATACCAATAGTTGGGACCAGCAGTTAGTATAATGGCTATGTCGCTGAACTCCCATGTAGTCAACTGTGGTTCGAGTCCTGGACCCGGTGGCTTAAACTCATGCCGGGCGTGTGTGCGTGCATGCTCAAGATCCTGAGAAAAGAATGGAGGAGAAGGGATTGCGGTGTGGCCATCCCCGCTGGGGGGGTGATTTCTCACTTTCCATCTCTCTGTCTATCTCTGTCTTTCTGGCGAGTCCACGCACCCTATAGCAAAAACCTCTCCAAAAAAAAGAGAATCCATGGTCATTGAGTCTAATAAAGCATCAAACATGATCACCTTCATTTGCTTGGGGCAGGACATTGAGACAATAATGTAACTGGTCTGCTACTAATCAGCAGCCCATGAGAGAACCCTCATCAGCAACTCCCACAAGATTTGAAGGGTGTGATGCTCTAGAACTGGAGATGACAGAGGCACTTTATTCAGAGTGGGTGTGGCAATTAACACATTGCGGGAATGGAAGAGCCTCACAGTCAATGTCAGGAGGCCTGCACACTTTCCTAGTCTACAAGAAATACCAATAGTTGGGACCAGCAGTTAGTATAATGGCTATGTCGCTGAACTCCCATGTAGTCAACTGTGGTTCGAGTCCTGGACCCGGTGGCTTAAACTCATGCCGGGCGTGTGTGCGTGCATGCTCAAGATCCTGAGAAAAGAATGGAGGAGAAGGGATTGCGGTGTGGCCATCCCCGCTGGGGGGGTGATTTCTCACTTTCCATCTCTCTGTCTATCTCTGTCTTTCTGGCGAGTCCACGCACCCTATAGCAAAAACCTCTCCAAAAAAAAGAAAAAAAAAAAGAAATACCAATAGTTAACATTTGTTAAATATGCTGCCAAAAGTTTCCTTATAGTTTCTTGCTGAATTCTCTGTACAATGCTTATATGCAGACATGGCCAACATCATTTTCATTTTTAAAATATTGGATGTATAAAATAAATTAATTTTAAGAATAAGGAAGTCAAGTCTTAGAATTGTTACACTTCTTGCCCAATGTTACACAACTATAAGTGAAAAAATCGGGATTTGAAAACAGATACTCTGATTCCAGAAGTCCAGAAAGCCCTGTACCATACATACTAGGGAATTAGGGTATTCCTTCTACCTTTCAATCCTTTCATATATATCTAAGATATGTTAGTGGGATTATACCAGCTCCTTCTATTGCATCAGGTTAACCTAAAGTTCCTAATTAATGCAAGTGCCTAAAAAATACATCATACTATACCTAGCATGCCTTGGAAAATGTAAATGTCTACAGAGACCAGGCACATGATATAGAATGAGTGAGTGCCACCTGAAGGTTCCCTGGACCTCAATCCCATTGCTGCTACAAAGCAGTACAGCCCAAGATGTCCAATACTTCAAGAAAAGCCATAATCCATAGCTTTTTGAGAAATATCTTGAATTTATAAATATCAGTCCACATTTTTTAAAACTTTTACAGAACAATAAATTGGATCTAGAAAACCTTGGATTGATACATGCATATGTAGATATGAAGTCTTATTGTTAAAAAGGATGCCTTGTACTAGGTGACAGAAGTAGCTGTTTATATATGTCTTGAGAAAAATCCATTAATCTCCTGGTGCCATCATTTCCTAATATGTAAAATGGGTCAGGTGGAAAAAAAAATTGGGCTAAGTGAGGTCTCAGCTCCTTTAACTCCATCTCTCTCCTACAACTGAAAATCTTTCACTCTCATGTTAAAAGTCATGGTCAGAAAAAAAAAAAGTCATGGTCAGGATTTTGAGTAGCATGCATTTTGTTTAAAGCACTTAGATGAAATATGTGACATTCCATTTAATGTGTCATGCAGCCAAGAGCATCTTTTGTCCACCCTTGTCAAGGGAAACAGTGGTTGGAAAAGAGGAGTGCAAAGCTCCAAGGGTGTGTCAGTTCTCCAAGCACTGGGTACATACAGCAGCTAGACTCTAGCCATAGGAACACATTTAGCAGGAGTCAGACAGGCAGGGGATGAAGTCTGGGGACTAGCACTTTAGTGCACAAACTTAGAAAAGAGAATACTTTGGAGCACATGGGAAGTGTTTTCAAATATGTGAAAGGCTGTTAAACGTAAGAGGGGCTGTATTTGTTCTTCCTCTTCCTAAGAGTAGAATTAGCATAAGTGGGGAGAAAAAGTACTAGAGACAGTTTTGGGTTGAATAATAGAAGCATTCTGAAAGCTGTCAAATACAGACAAGGTGGTTCCAAGTGTTAGTGACTTTGCTATCTCTGGAGATAAACAGATCGTAGAAGTACACTGAGTATTAGAAGTTGGAGGTGGAATAAATGAGAGTAGGTGTTCAAGACTCTACTTCATCTAAGCCCATCCAGTTTCCAGTTCTGATTGCCCATCAGATCATCTGGGAAGCATATTTCACATCAATTAAAAAGAGAGATCCTTATTCACTAGGTCAAGGGGCTAGCCTGGGAATTTTTATTTTTAGCAAGCAATCCCAAGTGATTTGTTGGTGTCACCTGCCCACATATGTCATGTAACTTATTTTTCAGTGAGTTTGTTTCATTAAACACTCACTCATCCTGTGTAGCATGTGTTCATTCACCTGTGAGGATATTCAAGGTTTGAGAAGTTACGTAGCTGGTGAGTGACAGCAGAACTTTGAACTCAGACATGTTTTACTGGAAAGCTCTTTACCACTACATACTGCTCAGAGTGTTTCCTGCCTACAAGGAAGGTCTACTTTTAGGATCGGGAGCTCTGTGAAGACAAGGAGGAGGTTCTCCCAGGAAGAACACTGTACCTGTTCCAGGTCTTTGAGCACCAGCTCCTAAAAAGTTCTAAACAGAAAACTTATGATTGATAGTCTCTTGCCTCACCATGGGCTCTGGGTTAACTTCTGTGGCATGCAAGTAAAATTAGTCAGAAACAAAAAGGAAGAAGTATGAGAAAACCTGAAAAAAAACCGGTAAGTAGAGTGATATTTATCTGATTAATATTCCAGGCTGCCCACTCACATTTAAGGAAACTCTGATCTCAGAATCCACAGCATTTTCTATAAGGAGCTGCTTCACAGGAATGTGATGAAAATGTGAAGTAAACCTAGAAACAGAAAAACGATCAGAGCGATCTGTTTCAGAGGAGGGGCAGTGCCCATGGTGTGGTAAATTTCTATTTCTGATGACTTCCCAGCTGCAGAAAGACAGAGCCAGCCCTTTGTGATGATCAAGCAACTCTATTCACCTCTTTATTTTTCCCTGCAGGATAGGACAATGGAAATGAGAAAGTCAATTTTCTTTTCATCCCAAGCAGATGAATTTCGCTAAACTAAAAAGGGCTCTAGATAAGTAAAGGTCAGTTTAGCCTTAGATCTTTTTCTTCATTAAAAGAAAGTCAACATCAGTCTTGTTGCTTCCAGGTCTTTTACCAGAGAGAGATACTTGGAGATTCCATCAGCGGAAACCCAAAGAGTCATTGGCACTTAACAAAACTGAACAGCTGAGGCAAAAACCAATTATTGCTTATGTCAATGAGTACATATTTTTCATATAATAGCATGAAAAAATGTATTTCACTTTGCTAAATATAACAGTATAAGGTTAGAGAAAATTACCTCTCTGTGATAAACAAAGTGACCATTGTGTCATCCAATTCTACTTCCTCATCTGCTTTGTTTTTCAGATCTATGTATTAACAGAGGAAGACAGATATAGTCTCTGAGACATCCTGCACTACTTCTTGTTTTACCAAAGTCCAGCTATATTGCTAACTTCTTAGTAGCACAAAATACATATGGGAGCTCCAAAGAGATTGCTTTAAGATTCTGTGAATAAATATAATCTGGAGAGAGGAGAGAAGGGAGAGTCAGGGAGAGAAAAATTTGCAATCATGGAGCAACAGAATTGGAAAGAGATGAATGAGAATCTAACTTGTTTCAGAGACAGATTTAGTGCCTAGCACCATGGCAGGAATAGGAATAAGGAAACTTTTTTTTTAATGAGGTAGTTAGAGTTTACTCAATAGGGACTCAACAAACATTTGCTAAACTGAATAGATTTGGCAGGTCATTGGTAAAGAAAAAGCTAAAGTTAATTTTAACTCTAATGGTAAGAAACACATTGGAAAGTTTGAGTTTGGAGGGACCAGCAGTTAGCGTAATGGCTATGTCGCTGGACTCCCATGTAGTCGACCGCGGTTCGCGTCCTGGACCCGGTGGCTTAAACTCACGCCGGGCGCGTGTGCGTGTGTGCCCAAGATCCCGAGAGGAGAATGGAGGAGAAGGGATTGCAGCGTGGTCATCCCCCCTAGGGTTGATTTCTCGCTTTCTATCTCTCTGTATCTCTTTGTCTGGCGAGTGCAAGCGCCCTATAGCAAAAACCTCTCCAAAAAAGAAAAAAAAAAAAAAAAAAAAAACTTTGGGTTTGGGGTAGGTGGATACTGAAGCTTGCTTTTCACCAATTGTTTTTATTAACAGTTGCTATCACTGTCACAAATCAAGGGAGAAAAATATATAAGAGATGACTGGGAAGTATAATCTAAATTGTAGATATCATTAACCAGCTACTTTCAAGAAGATGTCATTATAACTTAGAAGTAAGGTATGCAAGAAATATATTTAAGAAATTTTGACAATTTTTTTCCTTTTTTTTATTGCCAGAGGACACATGTGCTTATCAGAGAGAGAGAGAGAAAAAAAAAAAAAAGAAAGAGAGAGAGAGAAAAATAGTACCCCATTCCTAATGGGGCATGGTGTGCTACAATCTTCTTCCTCTATTTCTCCATCCCATCAGGATTTGGGGCATGCAAGATCACATGCCCAGCATTTTTTAAAGGATTAGAACCACAGTTGGCCATGTGCTATCAGCTTCCAATGCATAGCACGTAATCACTGTGATACAATGCCAACCCAGGGAAACTATTTTTTTATTATTTTTCTAAACTCTTTTAAAAGTGTGAACTAAAAATCCAAGGGCATAAACTGGTGGGTAGTAAGGTAGAAATAAAACCCAACAGTTATGTAGGCTAATAGATAATCATTATTATCATTTTTTTACTAGCTCATGAAACCATTTTTAAGGAGAATGAAATGATGTCTTAGGATGGTATATCATCCGGAGCCCAGTTGGGAAAATAAAAACCACATTCTACTTTAACAGAATAAATTTAACAGAAGAAACTGGTAAGGTTATTACAAGGTCTTCAAGTAAGGGAAACCAGACTCTTCAAACATAAAGAAAAATCACACCTTCTAGTAAGGGAGGCTCAGAGAGACTCAGAGGATTGAGATTCTGAGCTTTGTCTGTATCCATCTAAATGTTTCCATTTCATTTTCAGGTTCTTGGTCTTTCCAAATCAATCCCCTGTCTTAACTTAGTGGAAATGTGAATTCAACTTAATTTGTAATCCTTTAACATGTAGCACAATAAAATTTGGGGTGTTATTTTCAATGAGGTTAGACCTATAGCTATAGATAATTAAAAGATGGTTTTATGGCCCTGTAGTGTGTGTGTGTGTGCGCACGCATATGTGCTCATGTGCACATGTATGTATGTTTCTAGTAAATATTTGAACTTAAACTTAATCACACACATTTATCTTAGATTATTTCTACCTCTGATTTTAGACAATTGCTTTTAGTAATATAACCTGGTACAGCACAATAATAAACAAGACAGCAAACATAAAAAAAAAAAAACTGTAGTGTGTGTGTGTGTGCGCACGCATATGTGCTCATGTGCACATGTATGTATGTTTCTAGTAAATATTTGAACTTAAACTTAATCACACACATTTATCTTAGATTATTTCTACCTCTGATTTTAGACAATTGCTTTTAGTAATATAACCTGGTACAGCACAATAATAAACAAGACAGCAAACATAAAAAAAAAAACACAGGGTTGTAGAAATGTATTGAGATTATCTTACGTTTTCCTTTTTCTAAAAAAATTAATCTTTTATAATAGTAAATAGTGTATTGGAGCACAAACTCATGAAGCTATACAATTCATTTATAAATTAAAATGTAGAGCCTTTGGAATTTTTCACTTGGATGTCTTTCTGCATTTCTATCAGATTTATACTGGTGGTGGTAAACACTTTTACATAAATAGCAGTACAATTTTCTTTATACAACATATGAGCAAAATCAGAAAGTGAAAGGCACCAGGTATGTTATTGCTTAATTTGTTTCTTCAGAGGTTTTTGCTTTAGGATGCGTATGCTTACTGAAGAGGGAGACAGAGACAGGAAGAGGGAAAGTGACAAATCACCCCATGAGGCCATGCCACGATCCCTTCTCCTCCACTCTCCTCCCAGGCTCTTAGACCTGCACACACACACCTGGTATGAGTTTTAAGCTACTGAGTCCAGGACTCCAACTACGGTGAGCCATGCAGCAACATAACTGCTACGCCATCTGCTGGCCCCATTGCATGAGTTTTTAATCACTGTACTTCACTCATGTTCTCTACAATGTAGACCAATCAAGATTACTTTGGAAGGAAAAAAGGTAAAGTAATAGAAAGGAACCAAAAAATGAGAGAAAAAAAAAACTAGATTTTGAGCACAAAATCTGAGTTTTGTGTATGCTCTTGGTGGCAGAACTACATCAAGAATTACTAAACAATCCTGAACAATCAAGGGAGAGAGCTCCCAGGATCTAGATTTCTTCTGTCTTTGCTGCCTCTCCCATTCCCAGCATCTGCCTTAACAGTCCCATGGATTTCTGAAATAATTCATAAATATGAATACATGGCCCCTGTTCTCATGGAGCTTGTAGGCTAGAAGAGAACATAGAAATAACCAAAAGTTCACAGTCTTGAATGTACATCCATAATTACATGTAATATGATGCAGTTCGAGGCATCATGGTAGCTTATAAAGAGGGAATTTCACCCAGACTATGAAGTCACGAAGACTCACAAATAATCGCAGAGGAGAAGTTTCAAGTGATTCATCTCAGTAACAACCTACTGCCCAAAGTGAAAAGAAAAAAAGTTTCTAGCACAGAAGAACTGATGATGTGAACTCCACAGGAAAGAAAGGCAGGTTGCCAGGGATGCATCTGCAACCAACTCCCAGCTACAGCTTCACTTTCTCTTCTTGTATGTAGCTGTTTCGGGCAAGGAATTTACTGTATCTGTGTAGCAAATAACTCACTGACTCACATATGATTTTTGGCAAAATACGCAGTATTTTCTGCTTTGCTCCACTTACAATGACAAATGTAGAATTTACTATCTAGACATATTCTTTAAAATAGAGACAAGGGAAGGCTCAGTATTCTGATGACTTGAATGTGGAAATACAACAGAGCAGGCTTTATGTAATTAAGTCTACTCAATGGGGCCAGTTGATGGTGTGGTGGTAAAGATGACTGGATTTCACCTGGCTGACTGAGTGGTTCAAGACCTATACCTGGCATCTTGAAAAATATGCCAGGGTCATGTACATGCATGCCCTAGATCCCAACAGGATAGAAAAATAGAAGAGAAGGAATTGCTCAAAATCCTAAGAGGTGCAAGGAGAATGGAGGAAAAGAGATTGCAGTGTGGCCATCCTCATGGGGGTTGCTTGCTCACCTGCTCGCTTGCTCTCTGTGGCAGGAACGTGTTCCCTATAACAAAATTAATGAGGGAAAAAAATTACTCAAGGGCTGGCCTTGTAGCTTAGAGACTAAGGACCTGTATCCCACATAACTATGGATCAAACTCCACCCTGGCAGCTTGAAAACCACACTGTGCCTACAATTCCAAAATGATGGAAAAATGGAAAAGAAGGGATTACACAATACATATACCTTAATGGGGTGCCTTCTCTGAAACTTTTTTTATAAGAGGCTTTTTATTTCTTTTATAATGAGTTGGAGAAAATGTAATTTGTTTTAGTGTAAATCCTGTTAGAATGACAGCAATGTTTCAAAATTCCTAAAAATAAGCAAGAATAAAACTAAAATACTTTTCTATTTTGAAGTATGCTCTAAAAATGTATTTTAAACAGAAATACAATAACTCAGAAATAATCATTCTACCGAAAGATTATTTTTTTTCCTGTTACTTTTCTTCCACCACAAACAAATATTATAAAAGACAAATCCTACGTTATGGAGGAAATAATCCCACTTTGCTGGTTTGTTTATAACTCTCCACTATCATCTCTGATGCATGTCTTGGTGTATGATGTATTTACAATGACACGGTTAGAACAGGGCTTTTGTTCAACAGTCAGTGAGTGATGCATCACATTATAACTGACTACATTTGTCTCTCCATTTTCTTTGGACATATATTCCCTTATTTAACATATTAAAAGATATGCCAAGAATCAGCAGTTAGTGTGGTAGCTATGTAGCTGGACTCACTTGCAGTTGATCGCGGTTCAAGTCCCGGACCCGGTGGCTTAAACTCACACTGGGCGTGTGTGCATGTGTGCCCAAGATCCCGAGAGGAGAATGGAGGAGAAGGGATTGTGGCATGGCCCACCCCCCTCCAAGGGGGTGATTTCTCGCTTTCTGTCTCTCTGTCTCTCTCTCTGTCTTCTGGTGAGCACAGACACCCTATAGCAAAAACCTCTCCAAAAATTAAAAAAAAAAAAATGATGCCAGATGCAATCTAGGTGGCACAGTCTCTAGCATACTAGACAGTAGTACTTGAAGTTATATGACTAACCATGGGTTCAGAGCCTCAGCCTAACTGACTTGACACACACCAGATGTGTGTGCATGTACCTCAGATCCTAACAAGCTGGAGGGCTAGAGAAAGGGGATCATGGCGTGCTGAGACCCTGCTGAGGTCAGTCAGTCAGTGTCTTTCTCTCTCTCTCTCTCTCTCTCTCTCTCTCTCTCTCATGCACACACACACTCAATCCTAAATACAATAAATTAAAACTTTAAAAAGAGAGAGATACTAGCATAAAGACTACATTTCAGAAAGAAAAATTTATCCCAAAATAAAACCTTACCATAATTAACACTTAACATTTAAAATAAGGAAACACATGAGTAAGAATAAGCCAAAATGGCTGAGATGGCTACTGAACTTGAGCTGTGAAATATTGCTTTCTCCTTTTTATTTTTTCTTCTTTCCTCTTCTTTATTTATTTTTCTTTTCTCTGTATCTTTATTCCTTGGATGTTCAGCCTACACCATAGAGTATCTAAAGAGGTCCAAGGGAACAGTATCCAAACATCTGAATACAGTTAGGGTCAGAATATTCCTCAATTCCCACTGAATCTGATGCACAAAGAGTGAAAAACAGAACGAAAGATCTGCAGAAGATTGCAGATCGCCTCCTCCTGCACACCTCTGAATGCTCAGATTGAACGTCAAGAATTGGGGAGGGAACCAGCAGTTAGCATAATGGCTATGTTGCTGGACTCCCACGTAGTCGACCCCTGTTCGTGTCCCGGACCCGGTGGCTTAAAACTCACGCTAGGCGCGTGTGCGTGCGTGCCCAAGATCCCGAGAGGAGAAGGGATAGCAGTGTGGCCATCACCCCTGGGGGGTGATTTCTCGCTTTCTGTCTCTCTCTGTCTGTCGAGCGCACGTGCCCTATAGCAAAAACCTCTCCCCCCCCAAAAAAAAAAATTAGGAAGAAACGCACAATCCATCAAATGACTAGAAATCACCGCAGGGTCATTAGAAATATGGGAAAGCAAGAAAATACCTCTCCTCCGAGGGAAAAGAATAACTCCTCTTCATCCTCAGACAGTACAATGAAACTTGTGGAAATGTCAGATGAAGAATTTAGAATATTTATAGTGACAAAGCTGATAGAGATAAAAATTGAAAGTATTGAAAGCAGACTAGATCATACAGAAAAATCAAATCTCAGATGTAGAAGATAGATTGCTGGCCTAGAAAAATCCACCATGAAGACTGAGAAAATTTCCAAAAAAAAAAAAAAGAGAATATTATACAAGAAATATTAGATACCATCAAACGTCTAAACATCCAGATAATCGGTATCCCAGAAGGCAAAAAAGACTCAGAAGGGCATTGATAATCTATTTCATAAAATCCTGGAAGAAAACTTTCCAAGCCTATAGAGATATTCAAAGATCTAGTCCCAAGAAATACAAAGGACCCCAAATAGAATCAGCCCAAAAAGATCTTATCCAAGGCACATTATAGCCAGATTGACCAAAACCATAGACAAAGACAAGATACTAAGACTGGCATGAGAGAAATGTCAAGGTACCTACAAAGGATGTCCCATCAGGCTACCAGTGGACCTGTCATCAGAAATGATATGAGCAAAGAAAGAATGGGAAAATATATTCCAAGTATTAAGGAAAAAATAATTTCGGTGAGGGTTTTTTGTTTTGTTTTGTTTTTGTTTGTTTGTTTTTTGCTACAGGGTGCGTGCGCTCACCAGACAGACAGAGAGAGACAGAAAGCGAGAAATCACCCCCAGGGGGGATGGCCACGCCACAATCCCTTCTCCTCCATTCTCCTCTCAGGATCTTGGGCACACACGCACACACGCCTGGCGTGAGTTTAAGCCGCCAGGTCTGGGACTCGAACCGTGGTCGACTACGTGGGAGTCCAGCAACATAGCCATTACGCTAACTGCTGGTCCCCAAGGAAAAAACAATTTCGACCAAGAATATTGTACCCAGCAAGATTATCCCTCATATAGGAAGAAAAGACAATAACATTCTCAGATAAACAAAACCTGAAAGAATTTACCAACACCAGACCACATCTCCAAGAAGTTCTGAAAGGAGTGCTATATCAAGAAAATTAAATACAGACACACAGAAATAAGAATTGAAAAACTAAGAAAACGACCAACTTAATTGTAGAGACAAGTCTGGAGTTGAATATTACTTCCCAGAATTTATTCAGGAAGATTGGACCACAACAGAAGATACATTAAGTACATGAGACTGAACTGGTGAAATAGAATCTTATGACTTTTGACTTAAACATTGCTGATTTTCTTCTAGGCTTTGTTTTCCAGTTTCAAGGATTTTTGTCTTTTCTTAAATTGCCAATAGGTTCATGTTGAACAAAATCCTAACTTATTTCCTGGCTTTAAGTTTTAAGCAAAGTTCTCTTACTACGTCTTTGATTTTGATTTTTAAAGCTAAAATTGCTTTTCTTGAAATTAAAAAATACATTAAAAATACCTATTTAATGACTGTAGTAAGCTATATAGCATCAGCTAGGTGCTACTTCATAGGATATTCATTCTACTCAGAGTTTCACGCCTAAAGTCAGACATGTATTCACAGATACACAAAGTTCATAGCTGAACTTGCTATTGAAAGTAGTTAGGTTATTTAAGAAATTTTGTGAATTAATAAATGTTGGGGGAAAGAAATAGAAAACAACTGTAGACACGACAGAGAGTGTGTGAGGAGGGTGAGAAATGGCAGAGGGTGAGAAATAGGGGGAAATATATATATGTGTGTGTGTGTGTGTATATATATATATATGAAACCAGAAATAGAAAATTATCAATGATAGTATGTATAATTAAGAAAATATGCAGTATATTCTGGATGGGAAAGCACATTTTTGTATGTTGTGACAATGCTCAGTGAATGAACGTAAATTAATCAATTAAAAATTGTACAAAATTTTAATTAAAAAAATAAGCCAAACCATTCTAGGGAAACGTGAGAGCTCTACCAACTCAAAATTAAAATCTAAACTAGTCATTCAACACTTTTCTGAGTGCCATGGTTAGTCAAGAGAAAGGGAGTTTTTGAGTTTTCAAATGATTCATTTCAGGTTTCTTTCACATAGTGAGATTTCCTGGGCTATGATAGAAATTTAGTTTATAAAAGTTAAACTACCTTATACTCATGACTTTGTGAATAGTTTCTCACTTCTTAATGGTAGGCTGTGCAAAATGGCTCCTATCCAAAAGGTATGGTATGAAAATGGAGATCACAGAGTAGCTTTACAGTAGAGAAATCTAACAAATCATGAGAAAAACAATAGACAAATCTCAGGTAAGGGACATTTTACAAAATTCCTTACTGGTACCTCTCAAAATTGTCAATATTATTAAAAATATGAAAAGTCTAGGAAACCGGCCAGCCAAGAGGGACCTAAGGAGATATAAGAACTAAATATAAGGTGGTATTCAGAATGAAATCCTAAAACAGAAAAAAAGATACTGGGTAAAAAGTAAGGAAATTTTTTTGAGAGTTTTTGTTTGTTCGTTTTTGTTTTTGTTTTGCTACAGGGCATGGGATCTTGGGCATGCACACACACACACCCAGCATGAGTTTAAGCCACCAGATCCAGGACCAGAACCGTGGTTGACTACAAGGAAGTTCCGCGACATAGCCATTACGCTAACTGCTGGTCCCAAAACTAAGGAAATTCTAATAAAGTTATGGAATTTAGTTAATAATAGCTTGTCAATTAATTGCAACAAACGCACCATACTAAAGTTACAGGTTATTAATAGGGAAAACTGGTTGAAGGGTATATGATCTCTTTGTGTACTGTATTTTCAACTTTTCTGTAGGTCTAAAGCTGTTCTAAAGAAATGAAGTATATAAATTCTTTTTAAAAAATAAAAAACCTTGGGGCCAGCAGATGGCATAGTGGTTATATTGCTGGACTCCCACATGGCGGACCACAGTTCGAGTCCCAGATCCAGTTTCTTGAAAATCATGCCAGGAGCAAGTGCATGTGTACCCAAGATCCCAAAGGATAACAAAGGAGAAGGGATTATGGAGTGACCATCCCTCCTGGGAGTGATTTCCCACTTTCCCTCTCACTGTCTTTGTCTCTCACTCTCTCCCGACAACCACATGCACCCTAATGCAAAAACCTCTAAAATAAAATAAAATAACCTTAGCCACCTTTAACCTTGCAGAAATGTGACTGATTACACTTTTGTAAAAGTAAAACTGGGTAGATTATAGAACCACTGATAGCCCAGGGGAGCCTCTTCTGTAAAAGAAGTACTATAAATCTGTAAGTTTTGTTATCCACCTACCCATGTGGTGTGAAATTAATGGGTAACCCCAGAGAGATGCCTTTCAGTTCCTTTCCTAGAAGTCAATCTTTTATAATTTGTTTAATCTGTAATGGTTCTTGACAGAGGTGAAATTAGTGAATACAATCAAAGGTAGACCCGTGGCCAGGAAAGGTATTCTGCCCACCAAAGATCATATTGTCTGAGGCTTCTGGAGATTTGTTTTGTTTGGCTGCCATTCCTTGAACATAATGGAGATATTACTCGTCAAATATTGTGTAGCCTTCAGATCAGGCCACTATTCCTTTTTTTTTTTTTTAATTTTATTTCAATAATTATTATTATAATTTTTTTAAACAGTCAATCACTATTTCTCATTTTGCTTATTAAAAAGACTTCACCCATCATGAAATACTTCCCAGACCGGTTCATTTGAGAATATTATACATGTCATCATCAACAGGTAATAAACCATATCTATTTCTCATTAACATCCTGCCTCTCTATTGTTCACTGCTGTCTTTATCCTCTTCTCTCTCCTTTTTTTTTTTTTTTTTATACTTTGTTTTTTATTATAAATTTTTTTTTCTCATCACAACACACATATGAATTTTCCATCCAAAATACACTGTGCATTGGCTCAATCAAGCACATCAACATATATGTTCTCAGCAAATGATTTCCCAATTTTTGTGTCCTGCATACCTTGCCTTTTGTTTTGCCATCCTAGGTTCCCCATCCCCACCCTCTGCCATGTCCCATCTTCCTCCTCCATTGTCCCTGACATTCATGATTGCCCTCAATGCCTTCCGCCCCCCCATTCAATTGTTCTACCAATGAACTCAATTAGTCCAAGTATATCCACTAGCTAGCACAGCTGACATATCCTTACACATGTATCCAAATCTGATCCTAGGCATAAACCCCAGGGAGTAGAATGAACATACTATAAAGTAGACCCCAGTTGTGTCCATACAACTCTCTTCAGTCATCAAATGTGCATTTTTTTTCCTCCTGCTTATTATTATTTTTTTATATTAAATTATATTGCCTAACACTCATTCCCTGAGTATCATCACAACACACCAAGTGTAGTTTCCCATCTAGGATAAACTGCATAGTGTCTTAATCAAGCATGTCGTCACCAATACTGTTCCATTTCTACTTTCATACATATAAATATGTTTTTTATCCTATGTTTGACCCTCAGCCCTTTCCCCCTCTCCCAATTACTCTATCTCTGCTATAGACAGCTATCCTCCAGAGGGGTCATTGAAAATGCGATACCTGCGAGTAGAGGGAGAGGGGTCATGAGTCCAAAGTTTTTAACAATAGGGAAAATAGATTCCATTCAAGGTTGGATCAAGTGTGGGTCTCGTGCAGTTCCACAACTGTAGGTGAGTCTCCATAGGCCACTATTCCTTTTGAAAGGTAGCATTTCCCTTCTGGGGAGCCAGAGTGAAGGAGGTCAGGAGTGAAAGAGGTACTCTCACAGCTTGGCCCGCTGGTGCTTATAGAAGGCGAAACCTAGGGAGCTGACAGTCCATTGTCTCATCTCCAATAAATTAGGCTAAGATCTTTCTGTTGTTTTTCAACAGTAATCTGGTTTTATTTCATCTTAAAACTTAAAATAGCAAATCCTAGAATTCAATCATGTGTCATCTTTATTTAGAGTCACTATGTGCTGACTAATGGGAGATATAGAATGTTAGGAGCCTCAGAAACATCTGACTTGGATTCTGGATTAAGTTCATTCTTTGGGTCCATACCCACTGTACGTAACAGTGAAGAGGGCATCTCTGCCCTAGGAGAGGTGACTTGTGTCCTATGATCCCGAGAGACCACATTAGGGTTTATCTTTCCTTTGACATGGGGAGCTTTCAGCCCCCTTACCTGTCACCCATTGAATCCTCTTGTGCAATCTGACTTGGCATGTGTTTAGGTCTGCTCAGGCTGCAGTAACAAAATACCACAGACTGTGCAGCTTAAACAGATGTTTATGTTCTCACCTTTCTGGAGACCAGAAACACAAGAGGGAGGTGTGGTCAGGGTTAGCATCTGGTGAGGTCTCTTCCTTGTGGTTTGCAAATTACTGATTTTTTGCTGTGTTCTAACATGGCTTTTTCTCTCAGCAAGCAGGGAAGAAGAGAGAGTAAGAGGAACATCACTGATGTGTCTTCTGCTTTTTAATTTTTTAATATTTATTTTATTTTACACACACACGCACACACATTGGATCACTATACATCATTTGGAAAAATATGCAACACTTCACAAATTTACATGTCATCCTTGCACAAGGGCCACGCTAATCCTCTCTGTATCGTTCCAATTTTAGTATATGTGCTGCCGAAATGAGCATTGTCTCTTCCTCTTACAATGACACTAGTCTATTGGATTAGAGTCTCACCCTTATAACCTCACTTTACCTTAACTACTTTTTAAAAGGTCCTATCTCTAAATAAAGCCACACTGGAGATAAAGGCTTCAATATATGAATTTTGGGGAGAAGAGGAGGACATAATTCAGTCCATAATAACAAAGAGATAAAAGACACATTATTTACATAATGTAGTAGAATAATTATTAGTTTTTAAATCATAAAAGGTTAGTTTGAAACCAACCAATATTATTAATGGGGTCACAGAATATAGGCCATTGCCCACTTGAATCTCAGTTTTCTAATATAAAAAATAGGAAATAAACCAAAGATATGGATTATTATCAATTGATGATTACAAGCATATTATCCCCAACTGGACTGGTATGAAATGTATTCATGTTGGAAAATTAACTTTACGAGCTAAGTGATATACAGTGATTGAATGTATAAAATAAATTAAAAGAAAAAAATATTTTTTTAAATGCTGTAAGTGAAAGCTGGAGAATGTGACAAAACCTGTGAAAATGCATTGTAATTTTTAACAGTCCTCAGTAATAGTAAAGTATGGGCTCACTGGTTCTGGAATTAAGTGCTACAAATAAAGTATTCAGAAGCAGGAGGCAACAGACTCCAGTGACATCTCAATGCACAGAGCAAGCAGAGCACAATGTGGATATTCCAGAGTGTGGTCTGCTGAGCCCTTTCTGCTTCTCTGCAGCCCCAGAACACAATTGCTGCCTCTGTCTGAACAGGTTCCATGCACAAAGCTGAATCAGGTAAAATGTGCACCCAGGGGCACATATTGCTGCTAATGGAAGAAATTTAGGAAATTAGGTTGAGATAGTTGAGTGCTGTTCATTTCCTGGGTCTAAGCTTCTAAAAACTGAAACTTCTGCTTGAAGAACTTATCAGCAAAAGGATTGGATCGCCATTGGGCAAATTTGTGCTTTGTACAAATAAATTTCAATATGAAGAATACTGGATTTTCTGAACTAAGCAACAGTTTATTATCCCTAAGGCTGTGTTGTCTTCCAAGGCCAAACCAAGGCCTGGATGCAGACACCTGATTTACATTTAATCAATGTATCTAACCAATAATATTGAACACCATCCATGATGGGTTTCAAGACTAGAACAGAGTTATAGCCAAATATTATTTCTGCCCTCATGGACCTTACATACTGAGAGTAGAATGGCATTAATTAAATAATTATACACATTCTTTAAAAAAAAAATATTCTCATATGTATATGGTGTCATGGAAGGTCAAGATGAGTGACATTAAGGACAACAGTGATACTTATTAAGCCAAGAGCTGAAAGATGAGTACGAGATAACTAGGATATAGGGATAGGAGAGGTAAGAAAGTGGATCAGGTAGACATTTCCATGGCTGAAGGGAGTATGGCAGAGTGTAGGGCATAAAGCAGAGCAGTTGGTATATTTGGAACAAAGAGAGGTTGTAGAGCGTGATATGAGACTAGACAGACGGGTAGTAGAAAAACTATACAGGTCATTATAAGATATTACAAATTTTTATTTTCCTGGGAACAATGAGACACCAGTAAAAATACTTAAATTGGGAAAAGGAGGAGGATGTGATAGATTTATTTTTGATGGATTTCTTTAGTTAAGAACTATTTAGATTGGAGAAAACTGTTTGGATTGGCAAGACCATACCTAGGAAGCTCTGGAAGTTGTCCTGGCCAAAGTTCATAGTAGCCTGGACTAAGGTGCCATTGATGAAGATTCACTCATTCATTAAACAAATATTTCCTGAGTTCCTCTGTATGCCAAGTTCTGTGCTAGTGGATGGCACTGGACAGAGATAAAGAGATGTGAGCAACAGCTAAGAGATAAATACACATGACATGCTGAGGAATCGGACAGAGGATGCAGGAAGAGAGGGCTCCACAGAACAGATATTGGCGCTGGAAGGAGTCAGTGTTTGGGGAACAAAACTGAGCATTTAGACTGGCCATTTTGAGTCTGTAATGCCTTTGAGATATATATGGAAATATCAATTAGATAGAAAGTTAGAAGAGTCTGGCTGCCGTTCAGAGGGAAGGTATGTAAATCTCCTGCACACAGATGGCAGCTGAAGCCAGCGGTGTGATGAGATTCTTCAGAGTGAGCAAAAATGAGAGACTAGGACCCACACTAGGACCCACACTGATCACCAAAGAACAACCAGTGCTTACTGGCTGATGTTAGAAAATAATGAACCTCAGAGGTCCAAAAAATAGTAAAAGTGATAAAATGAAAATGGACTACGTGGAGTCATGGAAACCAGGAACAACAAGAACTAGCTAAAAGTAGAAAGTTCTGCTGATGGGTCAAAGTAGATGACTAAAAAGTACTCATTTGTTCTATTATATGGAGATCATTGATTACGTTAGTGAGAAAAATAAGGTAGAATAGAACGACAGTAGCCAAATGGAAACAGGAAAAGTTAGGCAGAATCAGAAAGTGAAAACTCGCTAGGGTCATTTGGCTAGGAATACAGGGGGAAGATGTCAGAGTGAGCACTTGAATAATTTTCCTACTACAATGCAGTTTGCTTTGGCTCTGACGTCTTAGAGCTTCTACTTTTCATTCTCTGCTTCACGAAAAGCACATGAACTCAGACCTCAAGTTGTCACAAGAGGAACCTTAGGGCTCAGCTTAGAACAGCCACTCTGGCTGTGAAATGCAGCTGAATATATTGCATTTCTCAAATCATCACAGAGGCTAAGGTCCCTGAAAGGCTATGTCCTAAAGTCAAGAAGCTTTCTGGAAAAAGTTCCAAGATGGGAAGAAAATATTTGACAGCAAGCATAAGGTCTTTATGTTTATTAACAAAATTGCTGCTCTGGGTAATGTTTCAATAAGAGCAAATGTTTCTGTTAATGCAGTTGCATTCACAAGTAACAAATCTATTGTTTTACATGGCAAGAAATAGTGACAGATATATGTTCCTAAATACTTCATTTCATTAAATGAAGCTGTCTACTTCCTTAAGCATTAACTCACTGAATTCTTCCACTTAGATAAACTGCCTGAAGCAAACATATATTCCTTATGATCCCACAAGCCTTGTTTCAGTATAGTTCCTTTTTGTTTTATTGCATGAGCTTCTTGATGGTAAAGGTTGAAAATTGTCATTTGTCACTTTTCAGTGGTAGTAATTTAGCATCTAATGAGCAAAACTCACAAGCCCCTCAGGAAGTGCAGAAGCTCAGGCAATAATGCTGGGGGCACAAATGGGAAAGACTATAAAGAGAGCAATTGTGGTTCAGATGTGGAAATTAGGCTGAGAAAAAGAGCTTCAGAGTGTGCTTAGGGAGAAATACAAGGAAGGAAGTTTACACACAGGTTATTGATGAATATAGACTAGATTAAAGAAAAGGACCTGATGGCAGGGTAGTAGTAAAAATAAAACAATAATTATATTATTGATAGTGGCCATCATTTATGAAGTACTAGGTACTATAATCCCATGTACTGTGCCAAGAGTTTTCCAGTATAATCTAATTTGACCATTATAGCAATCTCATAGATCACTCAAATAATTCAACTGTTCTGAACTTTACTTTATAAACTTGCAAAACAAATTATAATAACAAAAGTCAGACGGTGGCACAGCAAAAATCATGGCATTGATTACAACACTGCAACACTGACCCACATAAAAAGGTTCAATTTTTGCACTCTGACATACACACACACCCCCCCAAGTAAACTTGGCACACTCGTACCCATGATTCAGGACTGGCTGAAGTTGGGGGTGAATTGTGGCATCAAGACCCTGTTAGGAGTGTGCTCACTCACTTGTTCTCTCTCACTCACTCACGCTCTTTCTCTCACTCTTGATCTCTCTCTCACTTTCTCATTTATAGAAGAAACAAATTTTATTTTATAATTTCTTACTTATATTTTATTGTCATATATCTTTGTGCAGTATAATATGGACTTTCAAAGCATGCACACAGTGTGCAATAATCAAATCAAGGATAGTACAATAATCATTTCAACACCACATTGCGATATATACTATTTATTTTATAAGATTAGTCATGTCTTTTTCACTCAGTTATGGTATGCCATTCTGCAATCTATTTTTCCCCTCTATCTGTATCCCTATATCTATTAAACTCTTTTTTCCTGATGCTGACTATAAAAAAAAATTATAACACACTCCAAAATCTCACGTAAGAGAAGTAAAAATAGACAAACATAATTACATCAAATTTAAAAGCTGTACAGCAAAGAAACAATAAACAATAAATAGACAACCTATGGAATGGGAGAAAATATTTGCAAACTACATCTGATAAAGATTAGTACCCAAAATATATAAGGAACACAACTCAATAGCAAGAAAACAAATAACCTGACTTTAAAATGAGAAGCAGAGTGAGCCAACATTAAGCTCCATGGAGCTCAAGAAGGTGTTACTTATTATTTGTGCCAAAGATTGGCATAAACTTGGTATCTCAGTTCATTCAGGTTGCTATAGAAAAAAATACCATACACTGAGTATCTTATAAATAGCAAAAATTTATTCATCATACAGGTTAAGTATCCCTTATCTGAAATATTTGGGACAAAAAATGCTTCAAGTTTTTAATTTATTTGGATTTTAGAATATTTGCATATACCTAATGAGATATCTTGGAATAGATATCCAAGCCCAAACTTTAATTGCTGCTCTGGGTAATGTTTCAATAAGAGCAAATGTTTCTGTTAATGCAGTTGCATTCACAAGTAACAAATCTATTGTTTTACATGGCAAGAAATAGTGACAGATATATGTTCCTAAATACTTCATTTCATTAAATGAAGCTGTCTACTTCCTTAAGCATTAACTCACTGAATTCTTCCACTTAGATAAACTGCCTGAAGCAAACATATATTCCTTATGATCCCACAAGCCTTGTTTCAGTATAGTTCCTTTTTGTTTTATTGCATGAGCTTCTTGATGGTAAAGGTTGAAAATTGTCATTTGTCACTTTTCAGTGGTAGTAATTTAGCATCTAATGAGCAAAACTCACAAGCCCCTCAGGAAGTGCAGAAGCTCAGGCAATAATGCTGGGGGCACAAATGGGAAAGACTATAAAGAGAGCAATTGTGGTTCAGATGTGGAAATTAGGCTGAGAAAAAGAGCTTCAGAGTGTGCTTAGGGAGAAATACAAGGAAGGAAGTTTACACACAGGTTATTGATGAATATAGACTAGATTAAAGAAAAGGACCTGATGGCAGGGTAGTAGTAAAAATAAAACAATAATTATATTATTGATAGTGGCCATCATTTATGAAGTACTAGGTACTATAATCCCATGTACTGTGCCAAGAGTTTTCCAGTATAATCTAATTTGACCATTATAGCAATCTCATAGATCACTCAAATAATTCAACTGTTCTGAACTTTACTTTATAAACTTGCAAAACAAATTATAATAACAAAAGTCAGACGGTGGCACAGCAAAAATCATGGCATTGATTACAACACTGCAACACTGACCCACATAAAAAGGTTCAATTTTTGCACTCTGACATACACACACACCCCCCCAAGTAAACTTGGCACACTCGTACCCATGATTCAGGACTGGCTGAAGTTGGGGGTGAATTGTGGCATCAAGACCCTGTTAGGAGTGTGCTCACTCACTTGTTCTCTCTCACTCACTCACGCTCTTTCTCTCACTCTTGATCTCTCTCTCACTTTCTCATTTATAGAAGAAACAAATTTTATTTTATAATTTCTTACTTATATTTTATTGTCATATATCTTTGTGCAGTATAATATGGACTTTCAAAGCATGCACACAGTGTGCAATAATCAAATCAAGGATAGTACAATAATCATTTCAACACCACATTGCGATATATACTATTTATTTTATAAGATTAGTCATGTCTTTTTCACTCAGTTATGGTATGCCATTCTGCAATCTATTTTTCCCCTCTATCTGTATCCCTATATCTATTAAACTCTTTTTTCCTGATGCTGACTATAAAAAAAAATTATAACACACTCCAAAATCTCACGTAAGAGAAGTAAAAATAGACAAACATAATTACATCAAATTTAAAAGCTGTACAGCAAAGAAACAATAAACAATAAATAGACAACCTATGGAATGGGAGAAAATATTTGCAAACTACATCTGATAAAGATTAGTACCCAAAATATATAAGGAACACAACTCAATAGCAAGAAAACAAATAACCTGACTTTAAAATGAGAAGCAGAGTGAGCCAACATTAAGCTCCATGGAGCTCAAGAAGGTGTTACTTATTATTTGTGCCAAAGATTGGCATAAACTTGGTATCTCAGTTCATTCAGGTTGCTATAGAAAAAAATACCATACACTGAGTATCTTATAAATAGCAAAAATTTATTCATCATACAGGTTAAGTATCCCTTATCTGAAATATTTGGGACAAAAAATGCTTCAAGTTTTTAATTTATTTGGATTTTAGAATATTTGCATATACCTAATGAGATATCTTGGAATAGATATCCAAGCCCAAACTTTATGTGTCATATACACCTTAAATGTTCATGTATCTTATACACCTTATACGCATACCTGAAGGTAATTTTCAGTTTTTGTTTTCTTTGAGAGAAATGTTTGCTATTGGTGCATGTGTTTGCCAGAGAGACAGACAGAAAGCAATCACCCCCTGTTGGGAGATGGCCATGCCACAATTCCTTCTCTTCCATTCTCCTTTTGAGATTTTGGGCATGCAAGCTCATGCACCCAGCATGAGTTTCAAGCTGCCAGGTCCAGGACTTGAACCACAGTCAGCCTTATTGGAATCCAGCACCTGAACTATTCATTACACCACCTACTAGCCTCACTTTAAGATATTTTTGTGTTGCAGAATTTTAACTACAACCTATTGCATGAGGTCATGCATAGAATTTTCCACTTGTGGTATCATGTTGATTCTCAAAAATGTTTGGATTTTGGAGCTTTTTGAATTTCATATTTTCAGATTAGAAATGCCAATGTAATTATAGAGGTTGGAAGGTCCAAGATCAAGATGCTGACAAATTCAGCACCTGATTCTGGCTTCTAGTTCATACATAGCCATTTTTTTTGCTATCTTCTCACACAGTAGAAAGTGGGAGGGAACTCTCTGAGGTCACTTGTAGAAGGGTACTAATCCCATTCATGTGTGCTCTTCCCTTATGATCTAATAACCTCTCAAAAGCTTCATTCCAAATACCATCATACTAGGGAATAGGTTTCAATATATGAATTTGGGGAGCACAACATTCAGGCTATAGACAACAATTGGATCTCGCTTTTTATCAGTATCATAATCTCTGCATTTTATTATTTCTTTTTGAAAGTTTTTTGCTATAGAATGCGTGCGCTCGCCAGAAAGACAGAGAGATATAGAGAGAAAGAAAGTGAGAAATCACTCCCCAAGGGGGATAGCCACACTGTAATCTCTTCTCCTCTATTCTCTTCTGGGGATCTTGGGCACGCACATACATGCAACTAGCATGAGTTTAAGCCACCAGGCCCAGGACTTGAACTGGGGTCAACTACTTGGGAGTCCAGCAACATAGCCATTACACCAACTGCTGATCCCAATCTCTGCATTTTAACTTTTTTTAGATGATAGTTGATGTAAGTCTTATTATGGTTGCCTCTAAATCTATCACTTTTCTAGTTGTTTTGAATTTGTCCCATCTATTTTTTGTTTTCCTACTCCTTTTCTTCCGCCTTCTATTGCATTGAAAACTTTTGTGATTACATTTATCTTTTGTGTTGGCTTATTACTTATATCTATCTTATGTTACTTTAATGATTTATTTAGGTGATACAGTTCACATCATTAACTTATCACACTCTACTTTCAAGGTATAGTATACTATTTCATATACAATATAAGAATCTTACAATGACACATCTATCTCTCTTCTTTCTCAGACCATTATTATCATCATGCATTTTACTTCTAGGTTTGTTATAAGCTCCACAGTAGGTCATCATTATTTTTATTTTTTGCTATTAGCAGGTATTTAAATAACAAAAAAAGTATATTTACCCAAATGATTTCTAGTTCCAGAATTCATTCTTTCTTTTATAGATCTTAATTTCTAACTGGTATTATTTTATTTTTGCCTGTGTGGTTTCCTTTAACATGATTTCAGTTGTTACATATCTGGCAGAAAATATTTTCCCTTTTTTTTAATGAGATATTTTAATGGGTAGAGAATTCTAGGCTGACAGTTTGGGAGAATTATTTGGTTTTTGTTTGCATTTTTTAATTTATTTATTTTTCATTTCATTTTCTTTTATACATTCAATCACATTATTATTTGTCTTACAAAATGGATATTTCAAAAGGTGAACATTTCTTCCTAATACAGTTGATAAAACTACAAAATATCTTTAACAGATAATACCACATTTCTTTGTGCCATTAATACTTTGCCTCCCTATTTTTCTTCTAAATGTCCTTCCTCAGATCCTCCTCTTGCACACATACTATATCTAGTATTTACATCTATAAACTGTGTTTCTATATCCTTTAGTCAATTAGTTTCAGTCATAGAGTGCGGACACTCGGTATATATTAAGTGGGGACATACAATGCCTCTCCTTCATAGCCTGGCTTGCTTCACTTAGCAGTAAGTCTTCCATATTCATCCACTTCTTGTCAAAAGCCAGGGTTTTGTTGTTTTTTAGAGCTGAATAGTATTCCATTGAGTGTATTTGCCACAGTTTTTCTGTCCATTCATATGTTCATGGACATTTGGGTTGTTTCCATGACTTAGCAATTGTGAATAGTGCTGCAATAAACATCAATGTGTAAGCACTTTTCCGATTAAGTATTCTTCTGCCCTTTGGGTAGATACCAAGGAGTGGGATTGCTGGATCATATTGTAGTTCTATTTGTAGATTTTTGAGGAATCTCCAAATTGTTCTCCACAGTGGCTGGACCAATTTACATTCCCACCAGAAGCGTAAGAGAGTTCCCCTTTCACACATCCCTGCCAGCACTTATCATTTTGGGTTGTTTTTCTTTTAATCTTAGTCATTCTGACTGGGGTTAGGGGGTATCTCATTGTTGTTTTGATCTGCATTTCCCTTAAAATGAGGGATGTTGAGCATTTTCTCATAGGCCTTTTAGCTATTCATATGTCATCTTTAGAAAGTGGTTTTCTCAACTCATTCTCCCATCTTTTAATAGGAGCGATTGTCTTTTTTCTGGAACAGTTGCTTGAGTTCCTTGTGAATTCTGGTTATCAGTCCCTTACATGAGTCTTAGATTTAGATCTTTGATCCACCTTGACTTGATTTTTGTCAGAAGTGAGAGGTAGGGGTTCAGATTCATCTTTCTGCAGGTGGAAATCCAGTTGTTCCAGCACCATTTGCTGAAGATGTTTTCCTTTTCCCATTGGATTGACTGGTATCCCTTGTCAAAAATCAGTTGACTGTATGTTTGGGAATTTATTTCTGGGAACTCTATTCTGTTCCATTGGTCCACATGTCTTTTTCTGTGCCAGTACCATGCTGTTTTGATTACCACAGCTTTGTAGTATATTTTTGGGTCAGGGAGTGAGATGCCGCCACTCCACTCTTCTTGTGCAGAATTGCTTTGGCAATACGGGGTCTTGTATGATTCCAGACAAACTTTATGATTGTCTTTCCTAGATCTGTGAGGAATGTGTCTGGTACTTTTGCATTGCATTAAATATGTAGATTAATTTGGGAAGAATTGCCATTTTGATTATATTAATTCTTCCAATCCAAGAACATGGGATATCCTTCCACTTTTTTTCTGTCATCTTCAATTTCTTTTTTTATGTTCTCATAGTTTTCCTTGTGGAGGTCTTTCACTTCTTTGGTTAGATTTATCCCTAGGTATCTTATACTTTTTGTGGCTTACTATGGTAAATGGAACAACTTTTTTCAGTTCTATCTCAGTCTACCTGTTGTTCATTTTGTTTTGTGATCTGCTTTAAAGATGTCTTATTTGCATTGTTTCAGATAAATCTACAGTTATTCTTATCTTCTTTCTTCTGTATGTTAAGTGTCCTTTTTTCTCTAGCTTCTTTTCTTTTAGGACTTTAAAAATTTTGTCCTAAAGTTATTGAAGCAAAAATCAGATAAAACATTCTGCTTTCCTTTACAATTCCCCAACACCAAAAAAGGAAGAAAAAAAAAAACTATGTATAGGGGAAAAAATGGTTTTGTACATAGGATGAAACAATATAAATTCAAAACTCACAAATAAGGGTTACCTTTATTGCTCATCACTTTAAAAAGTTTATATGGATTTCCAGTCAAAACCAATAAGATTATCTCCTTTGAAACATTATTTCTATGGCTTTCCAAGTAAACCCCAGGTCCACACATTGTCTTGGACAGTCCTCAGAAGGCTCTATCAGTGATCGGGTAAGAGAGTAAAAACTCCAGAGTCCTTTCTTGCAAATGGAAGAGGAAAGACAGAGGTTAGAGAGTTACTCAAACTTTGTCTTCTTTCCTTGTGGCTTATGGTCTCCTCCTCTGCCTCCTTGGAAGCCATCTCACCCTCCAAAATCTTCTCAGCCTCTGCCATCAAATCCGCCTCTACCCCTGCCTTGGCCTCCAAAGTCTCCTCTGCCTCTACTACAACTCCCAAAGCCACCTTCACCCTTAGGCTTGGCCCAGTCTAAGGTAACTGTGTTTCCATCCACTTCACCACCTTCCATGGCCTCCTTGTTGGTTTGGCATCTTTCTCACTGCTGACGTCTACAAAACCAAACCCTTTGGAGGATCCTATTTCCTGGTCAGAGACTATCCTAGCATGATAGAGCTCTCAAAAGACTCCTTTAATGTCTCTTCTGTGGTATCTTCAGACAGACCTTTGACAAGCTGAGTTTTAAGACTTTTAAACCAGTGAGTTCCAAAGCTTTTTCTAGATCTTCAGCAGATTCAAAGTCAACACAGCCAAGCTTCCTAGGTGTACTAATTCTGACATCCTTAAGAGCAAGATCACTTTTAGCAAAAACATCATTAATAGCAGTTTTTAACTCAGGAATAGATTTATTATTGTTCAGGTTTCCAACAAACAGATGAAA
The DNA here is from genome assembly GCF_000334495.1 of Tupaia belangeri chinensis. NCBI lineage: Eukaryota > Metazoa > Chordata > Mammalia > Scandentia > Tupaiidae > Tupaia > Tupaia belangeri. The sequence goes on along the minus strand of NW_006198558.1, from coordinate 911,557 downwards.
GGATGTATTTGTTTCTGTAGCTTCCACCTTCTATTTCTTTGCCTCAGGAGCTGCTTGCTGTTTGATCATTTCTTTCTTTCCTTTTCCAGGAACTGCTTTGACAGGCTCATCTTCTTCCTCATATTTCTCATCCTCATCATTTCCCTCATCATCTTTCTCCTCATCTTCATACTCATTTTCATCATCCTCTTCATCTTCATCTGCAGCATGCTCTTGCCTTTTGCAGGTCAGTTTTTGCAGGAGTTTCTTTCCTTTGGCTAGTGTGGTCTCCACAGCTTCTTCTTCAGACTCATCTTCCTCTTCCTCCTCACCTTTCTCCTCCTCCAAGGCCAGGGAAGCAGCTGCTGCTTTCATCACTGCTGGCTCAAATTAATCCTCATCTTCATCATCATCATCTTTCTCACTGTCTTCCCCCTCATCACTGTCTTCCTTCTTGGCATTCTTGCTATTCTTTCCCCACGTGGCTGGAGTGGCAGCTTCTTTCTTAGGAGTTGCTACTAATGCATTGCCTGGTGTGGCACCCTTCTTGCCAAGTGCTGTGACTGCTTTGGCTGGTGTAACTGTCTACTTGGATGGTATGGCAGCTGCCTTTTTGCCTGGGATGACTGCTGCTTTCTTGGCAGGTGTGGCAAATTGCACCCATTTTTGTTAGGGAAATTATCACCTTCTTCACTGAAGTTTGGCAGCCTTCTTACCTTTTTTTCTGAGGGATGATATACTCTTCTCCACTGCTACCATCTTCTTCATCTTATGACATTTCATTTTGGAGGGGTTACTTTGATTTTTACCAGCCTACTGAAGTTCTTTTCTCTAATTATTTTTAAGATTTTTTTCTCTTTAGGGAACAGCAGATGGCATAATGGTTACATTGTTGGACTCTCATGTAGTCAACCACAGTTCAAGTCATGGCAGCTTGAAACTTATGCTGAGTGTATGTGCATGTGTGCCTAAAGTCCTGAGAGAAGAATGGAAGAGAAGGGATTGTGGTGCCCGGGGGGGGGGGGGGAGAGTGACTTGCTTTCTGTCTCCGTCTTCTGGCGAATACACAGATGCTATAGCAAATCTCTCTCTCTTAAAAAAAAAAATCTCTCTTTAAGCTGCGAAATTATAGTGTACCTTGGTATAATTGTCTTCATATTCCTTGTATTGGGGGTTGTTGAATTTCTTGGGTCTCTGGTTTTATAGTTTTTGTCAGATTTGGAAATTTGTTAGTCATTATTTTCTCAAATATTTTTCTGTCAACTTACCCCTCCCTTTTAAGGAATTCAATTGTATTTATTATAGTTTTACTTAGTTGAAGTCACCCCACTGATTGTTCATGCTTTATTCATGACTTTTTCCCTACGTCTTTTATTTTGAATACTTCCTTGTACCTACAAAGTTTATACATCATCATTTCTACAGTATATAATACACTGTTTATCCCATCCTGTGTATTTTTCATCTCAGATATGACAGCTTTCAGATGTGAAATTATAATAACTGTCTTAATGATCTCAGATAGTAATTATATCATCTGAATTATTTTATTTCTAAGTCAGTTTTGAAGTTGATTGTTCTCTTTATTATTAGTATTATTCTCATGATTCTTTGCAAGTCTAATAATATTTGACTGAATACCTGATATTATACATTTCACCTATTTGACTAGATGCCTGATATTATAGATTTTACCTTCTTGGGTACTAGATGTTTTTGTATTCCTTTATATATACTTGCCTTTGTTCTAAGATAATTGTATCTCTTAAAATAAGTTTGATCCTTTTGGGTCTTGTGTTTAAACTTTCTTAGATGGGACTAGGACAATGTTTATGCTAAAACTAGATTTGTCTCACTAAAGTAACAAAAGATTTTTAAGTATTCCAACCAATGCCCTGTGAATTGTGATGTTTTCCATGTGGAATGAAATGCTCTTTGTGGAGCAAGGATTATTCCTGGTGCTGTGAGCTCTAGACATTATTTCCCCTCTAATCCTCTTAGAGAGTACTTTCCCTGGCCTTGAATTGTATTTGTATATGTGTATGTTGATCAGTAGTTAGGTGAAGAATCTTGGGGCTCTCTACAGATCCCTAGAGAATTCCCTAGCATTCTTTCTCTGTGGAGCTTCCTAAAACCAGGCTCTTTGTTCTGTGAACTCTAGCCACTTCAACCTTTCCAAACTCTCAACTCCATCTTCTCATTCAGGGAAACCACAATGCTCTGCATGAGGGTCTCCTCTCCCTGTACTGTCTGGACTCTCTGCAGGCAATAATCTGAGGAAATAGAGGAGCTCATCTTATTTGTTTCCTGACTTCCAAAGATCATCTTCTTTATTGCCTGATGTCCAAATGTCTTGAAAACTGCTGCTCTAGACATTGTTTTAGGTGTAATTGTTTTTATTACTTTAAGATAAGTCTAGCACATGTTACTCTATGTAAAAGTGGGTTTTTAGTTTTTGTTTCTGTTTTTGTTTGTTTGTTTGTTTTAGATTTTGCCATAGGGCGCATGTGCTCACCAGAGAGAGAGACAGGGAAAGTGAGAAATCACCCCCGAGGAGGAATAACCAAACTTGAATGCCTTCTCCTCCATTCTTTTCTCAGGATTTTGGGCACGCACACATGCACTGGCATGTTTTTCAAGCTACCAGGTCTGGGACTTAAACTGCCAAGTCAGCTATGTGAAGATCCAGTGCCTAATCACCATGCCACGTGCTGGTCCAAAATTGGCCGTTTTTTTCTTACACTTTTTACATTCTTTCAGTGATCACAGCATACAAAATGCAATTTCCCATCTAGAATACACTTTATAGTGGCTTACTCATACATGCTGTCATCAACAAATAATTTTCCATTTCTTGTTTCTTATATATTTTTCCCGTTTTTCACCCTCTGCCACTTCCCACCCTCCTCCCATACTGTCTCTGATATCTGCAGCTGCTTTTCATTCCCATTTTATTTTATCCCACATTTTATTGATTCACAAAATACCTTAATGAATCTAACTACTTTTCAATAGCAAGTTCAGCTGATATGTACATATCTGTGAACACATGCTGATTTTAAGCATGAAACTCTGTGAGTATAATGAATAAGTAGCACCTAGCTGAGCCTATATAGCGAACTGTGGTCATTAAATATTTTTAATATATGTTTTAATTTCAAGAAAGGCAGTTTTAGCTTCAGTAAATCAAAATTTTAAAATGTAAAGAAAACTTCGCTTAATACTTAAAGCCAGGAAACAGGTGAGGATTCTGTAAGAATAGTAGGTACATGGACCTGTTAACAACTCAAGAAAAGACAAAAATCCTTAACTTGGGGTGGGGGGAAGGAAGGCATAAAAGAAGATCAGTAATATTTTAGTCAAAAGTCATAAAATTCTATTTCACAAGTTCAAACTCATGTACTTTATCTTCTGTTGTGGTCCAATCTTTCCATTTAAATTCTAGAAGATAATATTCAACTCTGGACTTGTCTATACCATATTAAGCTGGCCATTTTCCTGGTTGTTTTTTTGTTTTTTTTTTTGTTTGTTTTGTTTTGTTTTGTTTGG
>NW_006198558.1:898028-906015 GCF_000334495.1 Tupaia belangeri chinensis | reverse complement strand
GCCCGCCTCCTGCCGCCGCCGGCTTAGCAGGGCCCCGGGGGGACACGCAGAGCCTGGAAGGGCCCGTGACGTCCCCAGGCCGGACGCAGCCTTGGCGCCCGGCCCGCCTCCTGCCGCCGCTGGCTTAGCAGGGCCCTGGGGGGACACTTTCCTGGTTGTTTTTGAACTCTTACTTCTGGGTGTCTGATTTAGTTTTCCTGATGTAGCATTCCCTTTAGAACTTCTTGGAGAACTGGTCTGGTATTGGTAAAACTCTTTCAGGTTTTGCTTATCTGAGAATGTTCTTTTCTTCTCTTCCAATATGAGGGATAATCTTCTATGTTAAAATTGTTTTTCGTGTGACATTTTGAGTATATTTTCCCATTCTTCCCTTGCTTGCATTGTTTACAATGAGAGGTCCTTTGTTAGCCTGATGGGCTATCCTTTGCAGGCAACGATGTTTCTCTCTTGTCAATCGTAGTATCCTGTCTTTGTGGTTTTGATCAATCTGGCTATAATGTGTCTTGGAGAAGATCTTCTTGGCTTGGTTCTATTTTGAGTCCTTTGTATTTCCAGGTTCTGGATTTTTGAATGCCTCTTTAGGTTTGGAAAGTTTTCTTCCAGGATTTCATGAACTAGATTATCCATGTCCTTATTAGTCTCTTCACTTTCTGGGATACCAATTATCCAGATGTTTGGACATTCAATGATATCTAGTATTTCTCGTATATTATTCTTATTCTTTAGGCTATTTTCTCAGTCTTCCTGATGGATTTTTCTAATCCAGAAATTCTGTCTTCTACATCTGAGATTTGATTTTCTAGATGATCTAGTCTGCTTTTAATACTTTCAAGGGAGGCTTTGACTTCCTGTATTAATGCCTTCATCTCTAATGGTTACATTTGATTCTTTTTTATGGTGTGTACTTTCTCTTTCAGATCTCACAAGAACTTCTTCACCTCCTGGAACTAGTCAGCTCTTTTCTCCTGCCTCTTCTGGAGTTAATTGTCCCTCTTCTCTTGCATCTCTGTTAATTTTGTCACTATAAACATTCTCAATTGTTTATCAGACAATTCCGTGAGTTCCATTGTACAGTCTGTGGATGAAGAGGAGTTATTCATTTCCCTTGGAGGAGAGGTATTTTCTTGGTTTCTCACATTTCTTGTTCCTCAGTGGTGATTTCCAATCATCTAATGGGTTATTCATTTCTTTCTAATTTCTACAAGTTCAATCTCAATGTATACCTTCCAGAAAAGTAACAATTTTGTCTGACATTTTATATTTTGTCATTTAAGATTATTTTATTAAAATATTTAGTAAGTGGAAAGAGAGTCTAGACCTAGTATTATATAATTGCAGTCATTATTATAATTAATATAATTCTTAACATTTTTTAGTTTACTTGATCTGCACAGCAATACTGTGAAATAGGCACACAAGATATTTAAGCTCTCGTTTAACAGATTAGAACACTGAATTTCAAAGAAGTCAAGTTTCTATGAAGTTTCAGCTCTGTGCCCAAGAACAGGGGTGCTTTTCATGTTAAAGTTTATTCATCAAAGCACCCAGTACAGGGTTGATTACATAAAAGATGCTAAATCAAAACTCAGTTATTCATTTTATGAGTTATTGAGGCCACATGAAAACACTGAGTTTGAGGGTCTGATTGTGTCTAAGGCAACATCTTAAACATCAACACTGGTTTTATTAATGAACATACCATTTATAAGCTGCCTTGAACACTTATGGATGATTAAAAATGCTAATTAAACATAGATCTGAGGAGTCTGTATATAAGCAACAATGTGAAAATAAGAGGCAAGCTGGAAACTAACACTTGGGCTAATGCACAGTAATATGCATCTTTTTAATAGTCAGAGGACACATGAACTTGCCAGAGAGAGAGGAAGAGGAAGAAAGTACCCCCCACTGGAGCATGGTCATGATACAATCCCTGCTCCTCTTTTCTATCCTGTCAGGATTTTTGGAGTATGCACACACACATACCTGGCATGTTTTTCAAGCTGTCAGAGCCAGGATACAAATGGGAGTAGGTAATGTAGGCTAGGACTCCCTTAAATACTAGGCAATCTGACCAGGTATCATTTTAACTGAAGCCAAAGCATAAAGCTTCACACTGGTTATAGACATTGTTACTTAAGAATGTTCATCATGTTTTGGGACCAGCAGTTAGCATAATGGCTATGTTGCTGGACTCTCATGTAGTTGACTGAGGTTCAAGTTCTGAACTCAGAGGCTTAAACTCACACCAGGCACGTGTGCATGCATACCCAAGATCCTAAGAGGAGAATGGAGGAGAAGGAATTGCGGCTATCCCCCTGTGGGCAGGGGGTGATTTCTTGCTTTCTGTCTCTCTGTCTCTGTCTTTCTGGCGAGCGCACATGCCCTATAGCAAAAAAAAAAAAAAATGTTCATCATGTTTTTAAACCCTAACTATCATGTGAAACAGCCAAAAAGCATCAACTCCCATCTATTATAAAGCTTTCTTTTGCTCAGTTCAGTCCCTAGATCAGGAATTGTAAAGGTCCCTCCACCATCTGGATTAAGTTAAAATGCTTCTTTCTAGTATTTAAGGATTGTCACAGTTTGTCATAGGACCTAAGAACTTGCATGCTAGGGAGAGAAATAAAAGGGCATCTGGCACGACCTGAGTTGTACAATCTCAGTGTGTTGAGTGTGTAAGTGTCGAACAATAATAAAGCTGCAATCAATGTTTGCTATGTCGAATGTCCAGTGGCATTTTCCCTTTCTCTTCTAAGAAATCAAAGCAAGAACAAGAGCAAGAAACTCTAGTTCTGACATGGACAAGCTAGATAACATCTGGAGCCCGGAACCATAATGTATGAGGAGTGGTCACCAAGGCAGTTATGATTGAACAAGAGTGAGGAGGATACAGAAAGAGATAATGCTTAAAGTGATATATTACAAGCAATGCTGGCAGAGGAGCTCTACTGAATACATGTCATATCTTGAGGGGAAAACCAATGACTCCTTGTTGAGAATAGTGGGAGTGTTGTGCTGGGGTGACAGTCTGCAAGAAGAAGCATGGTTAGGGAGGTAAATGAAGATAACACCAAAGTGCCATATTTGCAAGAAAGATTCCCTTAATAAGACCACATAAGAAAGAGAGTCCCCCACTGGAGACATTGTACAGCACTTGATCTCTGTCATCTTGAGAGAAGTACCAGCATCGCCAAGTTATATGCACAACCCTGAGCCATACAAAAAAGCCACCGGGAGCCAGGTCCTAGCCCAGCTAAGCCTTAACATGGCCATGGCTCATCTACCACACAAAATCCCTACCAATAGTAAATCTAGCAAGAACTTGCCTTTTTCAAACATAAGGAATATAAATGTATGTCAAACTCGGATAGTATCTATATAAATATATGAAAAGAAAAGGGAAAAATGAGGACAGGAACAGGAAAAACAAGTGGAAAATGAAAATTAACTCACCCTGTTTTCCTTGCATATGAAAAATTTGTCATGACTTTTCCCATGACCCAATATGTCCTATGGAATAGATCTTTTAATTTTTTAGTAAGAATGTTGACAGGGTTTTTTTTTAAGTAAAATTTAAGTGGGGGTTAGTAGGTGGCATGATTGTTAAGGCGCTGGATTCCCACATGTCTAAACACAGTTCAAGTTCTGGACCTGGCAGCTTAAAAATCATGCCAAGTGCATGGGTACATGTGTATGTGTGCCCAAAAATCCCAAGAGAAGAATGAAGGAGAAGGTATTATGGCATGGTCATCTGCTCCAGGGTGTGATTTCTCATTTCCCCTCTCTCTGTCTCTATCCAGAGGGCCCAGGGACACTATGGCAAAAATAATAATAATAATAAAACTTAAGCAATTGTTCAATAAAATGAAGTCAAAGCAGAGAACTAAAAGGTTTACGGAATGAGAGGCCACAGAAAAAGTTTTAAAACTATTCTTAGAAATAGAGAAGCCTTGCAGAAATTAAGGCCATGTTGTGATCAGTACAAAAAAACACTAAATATGACTGAAAGTTCAGTAGAAACATGATCAACAGACTTAAAAAAATACAGAGTAAAAAGAAATCTACAAAAATTTACCATCCTAGAGATAAAATAATAAATAGGAAACCTCAAACAAATCCAACATCTGTAAAATCAGTGTTCCTGAATAAAAGTACAGAATCATTAGAGAACTACCCTGGCATGTAAATAATATTTAAATACATATATAATTTCATAAGCTTTTTTTTTTTTTCAGAAACAAAATACATCTTAAATCTTTCCATCAAAAAGTCATTCTGGGGACCAGCAGTTAGTGTAATGGCTATGTCACTGGATTCCCATGTAGTCGACCACGGTTTGCATCCTGGACCCCATGGCTTAAAACTCACACCACGCATATGTGCGTGTGTACCCAAGATCCTGAGAGGAGAATGGAGGAGAAAGGATTGTGGTGTGGCCATCCCCCATGGGGGGCAATTTCTCGCTTTCTGTCTCTCTGTCGCTCTCTGGCTGGCTGGCAAGTGCACGCGCCCTATGGCAAAAACCTCCCCAAAAAGAAAAAAGGCATTCTGTATGAGACAGCAGGTGGCATGGTGGTTAGGGCTCTGGATTCCCACATGACTGACAGTGGTTTCAATCCTGGACCTGGAGGCTTGCTTTCTCACTTTTCCCTCACTTTCTGTTTCTCTCTGTTTACTATAGCAAGCTAATAATAATAATAATAATAATAATAATAATAAATAAATAAAATAAGTAATTCTTTTTTAACAAGTCATACTGTGTTTCTGGCAAATGTAATGATCAAACAGGAGTGAGGGGTATACAGAGAGATAATACTTACAGCTACACATGAATGATCAGTACCAAAAAAAAACAAAACAAAACAAAAAAAATTACAGGACTTCAAGTTCAAGAATTCTCTATGCTATCAAGCAAAAAGATTAAATCACATTTTTTAAAATAACAAAGTTGTGATCATCAAAACACCATGGTATTGGCACAAAAATAGATATGTGGACCAATGGAACAGAATAGAGACTCCATAAGTAAACCCCAAAACATACATTAATTCTTAATTGTACAGAGTTTGTTTTGGACTTTAGATTTTTTTCAAAACAAGTCTTAAATTTCCAGTGCTCTTCTAAGACACCCTGAGATTTTTGACAAACGGTACCAGTCAATCCAGTGGGAAAAAGAAAACCTCTTCATCAAACGGTTCTAGAAAAACTGGGTATCCACCTCCAGAAAGATGAATCTTGACCCCCTATCTCTCACCATTAGCAAAAATCAACTCAAAGCGGATCAAAGATCTAAACCTAAGACCTCAAACTATCTCTGGGAGTCATTGGAATAGGCAGAAACTTCTTAAAGACAACCACCAAAGAACAGGCAATAATCCCCAAAAATAGACAAGTGGGATTACATCAGATTAAGAAGTTTCTGCACAGCAAAAGACACAGTAATTAGTGTGAATCGACAACCCTCAGAATGGGAGATGATTCTTACAAACTACACCTCAGATAAGGGACGGATAACCAGAATACACAGAGAATTCAAATGGCTTATCAAAAAAAAAAAAAAAAGATCAACCTAATTAAAATATGAGGAAAGAAGCTGAATAAACAACTCTCTAAAGAAGATACGTGAACAGTCAAAAAGCATATAAAAAATGCTCATCATAGCTCATCATAAGGGAGATGCAGATCAAAACCATGATGAGATACCATCTGACCCCAGTCAGAATGACAAAAATTAAAAAAAAAAAAAAAGACAAGTGCTGGTGATGTGGTAAAAGGCAAACCCTTTTCACCTACATTACAGGTGGGAATATAAATTGGTTCATCCACTGTGGAGAATAATATGGAGGTTCCTCAAAGACCTACAAATAAAACTACCATATGATCCAACAATTCCACTCCCTTCTATCCCAAAGGATAGAAAGCTCTGTCGAGAAAGTGCTTGCACATCTGTGTTTATTACAGTATTATTGACAACTGCTAAGACATGGAACCAGCTCAAATGTCCACAAACAGGTGAATGGATTAGAAAAATGTGGGACAAATACTCTGTGGAATACTACTCAGCCATAAAAAAGCAAGATCTTAGTATTTGATAGAAAGTGGGCAAATATAAAATATTTATTGCTGAGTGAATAAAGCCAGACTATGAAAAAGAGATATTATATGTCTCCACTTAACATACCAACTGTCTGCACTCCATGGTGGAAAATGAATGATTAGAGAACAAAGAAGCCTTGAAAATGGTTATTGATTCTGGAGACAATGTGGGAAGACGATGGGAGAAGGGGAAAAGTGTAAAGAAATAAGGAAGAAAAAAGAGAAGCAAGACATTTATGGGACACAGAAGTGGGTTATTATTTGTTGATGATCATGTGTTTTATATCCTCCACTGGACTGGTGTGAAGTGTATTCATGTTGAGTAAATTTGACTTACAAAGTAAAGTGATGTATAGTGATTAAATGTATAAAATTTTAAAAAGTTTCATTTCAATAAACTTATTGGCATTTTGATCATTTATTTAAAAAAAAACCACCTCAGACTCTTCCATAGTGAGAGTCAATCTAGAAGACCTTAAAAGTTCTCAAGGGAAGAAAGAGTGGAACCAAAAGTTTTAGTCTCAACAAAACCATTCTAGAACAAAGGTAACAAATATTTTGGGGTGTACAAGAACACTGGGAACATAATCTCCATGAGTCTTTCTAGAAAGTGACTTTCTAGATGATTCTAAAGAGAAAATTTCAATCAAGTAAGAAATCGAGAAACTATGGTAAATTTTGTCTGATTAAATAAGGTGATAAAACTGAAATAAATGTGAGGATTATAGTTATAGAACAGAGTATAAATGTTTTATAAGACCTGACAAAGAGAAAATGATAGGACAAAGTTAGGATAAGAAGACAATATAAAATGGAATGTAGTATAAGCACCTTTATAGCAGTTAAATCAAGTAATAAAAGTATAGGTCAAGAATTGTGGCAAGTCCAAGATTTTATGCTACTTCCAAGCAAAGAGGTCATTCTGCCAGCTTTGCAGATGCTTACAGGAAACCCTGGACCCCTCAGTCAGAGACAAAGCAGCACGGGTCAAAGAACTGTGACAGAGTCACAGTTCCCCTCTCCCTAGAGGGAGTCCTATGGGGACAAGGTAGAGGAGCCTGGGTTGCTGTGCCTGAAGTGGGTCTGCAACACAATCAAGGAACCCCAAGTTTAGGAAGCACCAAGCTTTATATGAGGTCTCTAATACACTGCCTGACTTTTGTCTGAGAGAACAAAAGCTTATATAAACACAAAAAACACAAGAGACTCATGGATAACTATTGTCACTTGATCATATAAAAATACTTAAATGTTTAAAGGTAAGCACTAAGAAAAAATTTATAATCCACTATAATCAGAAGTGAAAGGTAAAAAGGCAAGTTGAGAGAACCTTGACATGTTCTGATGTTAATATTGTTTATAAAAGGAGTCAATGGTAATAACTGAGAATTACAAGCATAAAGATAAAGAAGCTAATAACACAGAGATATACTTGCAACAGGAGAAACAAGCATGTGACCTTATTTGTGAAAACAAACTGCTATTCAACCTTTAAACTTCTGCCACAATGTCACTTTCTCCCAAAAGCCTTCCATCAAGGGGAACCCAGCAGTTAGCATAATGGTTATGTCGCTGGACTCCCACATAGTCGACCACGGTTCATGTCCCGGACCCGGTGGCTTAAAACTCACGCCGGGCGCGTGTGCGTGCGTGCCCAAGATCCCGAGAGGAGAATGGAGGAGAAGGGATTGCGGCGTGACCATCCCCCCTGGGGGGTGATTTCTCGCTTTCTGTCTCTATGTCTCTCTCTGTCTGTCTGGCGAGCGCACGCACCCTACAGTGAAAATCTCTCAAAAAAAAAAATTATTTATTGGGAACCAGCAGTTAGTGTAATGGTTATGTCGCTGGACTCCCACATAGTCGACTGCGGTTCGCGTCCCGGACCCGG
>NW_006198558.1:884868-897669 GCF_000334495.1 Tupaia belangeri chinensis | reverse complement strand
TGGTGGAGAAACACACCCACAAAATAAAAGACCAAAAAAAAAAAAAAAAAAAAAAAAAAAAAAAAGCCTTCCATCAACACACAAACCTTGTTTGTGGTCTTTGGTGTCATCTCCCATAATAGGTAGTGGTGATCTTATTGTGATCTACTATTGTGTGACTTACAGAAATATCTGAGATTGGGTGAATCACAAAAAGTAGAGGTTTATTTGACTCAAGATTCTGGTGGCTGGAAAGCCCAACAGCAGGCAACTAGCATCAATCAAGCCAGCTACATTATAATGTTATAACATGGCCTACAGCAACAGAGAGGATGGCAGTCCCAGGCAGACTTGGGGACAGTCATCTTCCATTTATAGCAACCTGCTCTCACAAGCACTAACCTTTCTCATGAGAGCTAGGACTCACTGGGGCTCATTACACAGACTAATACACATCAGAAGAATGCCTTCATAATCTAGTAACCACTCACTGGCCTCACCTCTTAGAAGTCTCATCACCTCCCAATGCTATTACACTGAGGACCAAATTCTAAAACATAAAATTTGGGGATGCCAAACATTATCGAAACTGCAGCAGTGGTGTAACTGGAATTCAGGACCAAAGAGCTGAAATTGAAGTCTACATTCAGAATAATTCAATTCCACTAGCCTTTCACGGATACATCTCATTATACTCCATTCATTCTTAATAGTACAGAGTTTGTTTTGGCCTTTAGATTTTTTTAAAAAACCAAGTCTTAATTTTCCAGTGCTCTTCTAAGTTACCCTGAAATATATCTTATGTTTTTTGAATATAGCCCCCAAGACCAAGTACAAAACAGGGACCCTTTGAAATCACCCAATAATTGATAATGAATACAAATGAGCATTTGAAGAGTCCAAGTAAACACGGATCAATTACACTGCCTTATAGTAGACAAACAGCAAGTGAAGGAGAAAAGACAGGACTGACTCCACATCCTGATTCTAAGCACTAGATCATTACCTCTCTCTAATGAATTATGTGTGGATTTCCTGAGGTTATAATGAGAGGCAGACCTTGAAATAGCTATAAAGGGTATATACTGTATACCCTATATTTAATACATGAGAACACAAAACACAGAAAACTACACAAAAGAGGTCAAACTCCATTCCTTGCAAAGATGCTTTCTATCTCACCACCAACAAATGAATCACTAGTTGTTATATATTTTTAAACATCTGCACAGCACCACAGGGATCTATAAAGTGTGTTTTTCCCCTCTGATCTCCTTATTGTGCACATAATCACCTACATACACAATACCATGGATTTTGTACCTTTACTAAAAAGAAAAAAAAAATAGGGCATCACAGTTAGATTACCTCGAAAACAGGTTGCCTTGGTCCTATTAGAGAAAAATAAATCTCACCGTCTTGGTGACAATCTGTGCCAACTGAAACTAGAAGATAGAGATGACTCTGAGAAAAACGGGGTCTCAGACAGCGTAATTTTAACACTACCAAATAACTCAACTTTTTGCTAAAACTCACACACTTCACACAGATAGTGATTTTGCCATACATCAGCACTTTGATGTATTTTTATATGATTAATACCACAGATGCATCAGAGGCCATACCAGAGAGTCTTCCTATTCTGTGAGTTTTGTGCTTCTGTCTCAAAGTAGGGCCTCAGAGAGAAGGGGGTAGCAGCAGAGGCACTCTCAGCAACCCGAAGGCCAGAGAGTCAGCAGCCACACTGGAAATAGTTTCAAAAGATGTTGCGAATTTGGAGAAGAGATTTTTCCTATCCAGGAATATCTCTTTGCTTTAAAACATCTTGTCATTGCAAAGTATTAAGTCTCTGGGGCTGAAGCTCACAGGTATGGGAAAAGGCTCATTAATGATGATGATGTCAACTGAACTGACAATGCTTATTTACCACGAAGCAGGCATTGTCAGAGGTGTATTACATACACTACCTAGTTAGGGTCCCTAAGAACACATAGGATGGGTAATATTACCTCACATTTTACAGATGTGAAAAATCAAGGGTAAAGTAACTTGGCTAGTTCACACCACTCCTATAAAGCATAGCTACTATGACCATTACAGAGGTGCATGGTGCTATGAGGGCAAAGAAGGGGCCATGTTTGGGCAAGGCTCCAGAGAAGGATCCCTGAAGGGTGATGACTGAGTTGAGATCTATAGGAGTCACAGAAAATAACCACTGAAAGGGAAGAGGAAATTTTCCCAGGAGACAAAAGGCATTGAAAGTAGAGGGCAAGCACATACAAATGCCCTGAGAAGGGACAGCAAGGACTCTTCAAGACATTAAAAATATCCATGACATATGATCCCAGAGGGGCTCGTTTTAGATGAGCAGACAGAGAGGTAGGAAAGGGTGGGAGTGTTATAGAACACAGCAATGACCTGGGATTTTATCCTAAGAAAGATAAACAGTTATTGAAAGGACAGGGAAGCAAAGCATTAATGGCACAAAGAGGTGTGGTATTAGCTGTTAGAGATATTTCGTAGTTTTATCAACAGTACTAGGGAGAAATGTTCACCTGTTGAAACTCCGATTTTGTAAGACAAATAATAATGTGATTGAATGTATGGAAGAAAATGAAATTAAAATAAATAAATAAATAAATAATACAGAAAGAAAGAAAGAAAGAAGAAAGACCGACCGACCGACCTTCCTCTGAACCACAGTGTGAAGAATAGGTCGATGATGCAATATGGGTTGAGAAAAGTGGTTAGGAGTTTATCAGACTAACCCAGGCAGGAGCCAAGGGTGACCTTGACTTGGTGGAAATGGAGACAAATGGAAGCAGGGGTGACATGGGAAGGAGGAAGGCAGTAGGGCAGGCACTGGCTTTGCATAGAACAAACCTAACTAAACACTACACAAGGGCAGTTTGTCAGATTCAATGCAGACTGGCCTCTCCCTGAAATTCACTGCCTAGCCCTATATAAAACGGACTTAGAAGCCCATAAAACCAATTTTGATTAGCACCCTATACATCTAGCCAATAAAATTTAAAACTTTCATTAGATCCACTAAAACTCTTAACAACATCTTCTTAATTCCCTCTTTAAAAAGCCATCTTAGGGGCCAGCAGGTAGTACGGTGATTAAGGTGATGGACTTCCACACGGCCAACCGTGGTTTGAGTACCAGACCCAGCAGCTAGAAATTCACACCAAGAGTGTGTGTGTGTGTGTGTGTGTGTGTGTGTGTGTGTGTGTGTGTGGTGTGTGGTGTGTGTACATGCCCAAAATCCCAGAGGAAAATGGAGAAAGTAATGAGGCATGGTCATTGCCCCTGGGGGGATGATTTCTCACTTTCCCTCTCACTGTCTCTCTGTCTATCTGGCAAGTGCATGCATCCTATCGTAAAAACCTAATTAAAAAAAAAAAAGTTATTTTAAGTGGTCTAAATATAATTATCTGGTAATAATGAATATATTTCCAATTAAATTATCATTTTATATATTGTCATCTTAACTATGCTTAAGTCTGAGACCTACCAGGGAAAGAATTTACTTCATTTACGAGAGTTGGACTAGACTCAGTCCCCCTGGCACAAATAAAGCAGAATTAACCACTACAATGTGAAACAGGATTACCCAGGCTCCATGGCTGGGGTTCTCATTTCCTCTGATATATTCCACTGCCTACTTGTATGTGCACATTTATGTCTGAGTATGTATGTGTATGAATGCATGTATACATGAATAGAAGTGTCTATAAAATATTAATTCTTGGGACCAGCAGATGGTGTAGCAGTTACATCGCTGGACTCCCATATGGCTGACCACAGTTCAAGTCCCAGACCTGAACTTGAAACTCACACCAGGCACATGTGTGTGCATGCCTAAGATCCCAGGAGGAGAATAAATGAGAAGGTATTGTGGTGTGGCTATCCCCCTAGGGATTTCTCACTTTACTTCTCTCTGTCTCTCTCTGTCTCTCTCACAAGGGTGTGTGAGCCCTTCTTTGTTATCTTAATCACCTAAATATTCTTCTGGAATCTCTTTGTCAGAATAGAGCCTGAAACCCCTAAATGTTACAGGCAAATATTCCTCAGAGAGATGAAAGAGGAAACTTTGATCAGTATAAATGATTCATGGGGAAGATACATAGCGGATCTTTCATTTTCTCCAACAACCATGGGAGTTCTGATGGAGGGCGCACTGAAATCATAAAGTGATCAAAAAGATGAGCAGTAGCTGAAGTGGTGTATCTGGACACCCAGCATTCTTACATCACGACGTTGCTCAAAACCTTGCTCCAGAAGGGGACACCTCGTACCTAGTTGATAGCTGCTGGTTCAAACAGTGGGGAAAAGTATGTTGGCTTTGACACCTGGAACAAATATCAAATGGGAGATCAAAATGTATATCCTAGATCCAGTGATAACTCTGGACTTCTCAGAGTTATCACCACCTTCTCAAAGCTTGTGATGCCCAGTCACTCAAGGAACATCTTATTTATGAACTGGATTATATACTATTGCCAACCGAGGGCTGGAATAAGCTTGTCGGCCGGTACACACTGATGGAAAGTCAGGAGCCAATAGTGTGGAAAGTGGCTGAACAGGGTATGTCTGTAAAGCATTTCAAGGTAGAGGTCTATCTCACAGAATTGAAGCTCTGTGAAAATGGAAACATGAACAATGTAACTCAAAGATTTAGCCAAGCTGACACAATAGATACAATTGAAAAAGAAATAAGAAAATATTTAGCATTCCAGATGAAAAGGAGACCCGATTGTGGAACAAATACATGAGTAATACATTTGAAACACTGAATAAACCAGACAGCACCATTCAGGTTTCTGGTTTATACCAAGACAGGTGTTAGTGATAGAACAGAAAAATGAAGACAGAATGTGGCCAAGGGGTCCTTCTGCTCCAAAGTCCCCAGGTGCATTCAATTTTTTAACTTTACCAAAGATCTCTCCTTCATCTCTATCAAATAATTTTAACAACATCAACAACAGAAATGTGAAAAACTCAAATTATTGTCTCCCATCATCTACTGCTTATGAGAACTATGATTATTTAGAACCTGGAAGAAACAATGAGCAACCAGGTCCTTATGGCCTGAATAACTTGGGAAATACCTGTCTCATGAACTCAGCTCTTAAGTGTTTGAGCAACATACTTCCACTTACTGAATATTCCCTCAATGATAAATATCAAGAAGAAATGAATTTTAACAATTCTTAAGACATCCAGGAGACAAATAGAGAGGCAAGGCATTTATTGGACAAAGAAATGGATTATCTACTGAAGATAACTTTCTAGTATGGTAAACTGGACTGGTGAGAAATGTACATGTTAGAATATTCACTTTGTAAGCTAAGTAACATTACTGAATTTATAAAATAAATAGAAATAAAAAGAAAAAAAGAAAAAAGAAATAGAGGTGAAATAGCTAAATCTTATGCCAGACTCATCAAACAAATGTGGTCTGAAACATTTACCTACGTCACCCCCAAAAGCCTTTAAGACACAGGAAGGTGATTTTGTACCTCGGTTCTCTGGTTATCAGCAGCAGGACTGTCAAGAACTATTAGCTTTTCTATTAGATGGGCTACATGAGGATTTGAACAGAATTAGGAAAAAAACATATATACAACTAAAAGATGCTGAGGTAAGTCCACACAAGATAGTTGCTGAAGGAGCTTGGAAAAATTGTTTTAAAAGAAATAATTCTATCATAGTAGATATATGCCATGGCCTTTTCAAATCAACTTTAGTTTTTCCTGAGTGTGCTAAGATTAAGAGAAAAAAAATAAAAAAGGCAGAGGTGAAATTATCTCTATTTAGCAAACGACGTGATTATAGACATAAAAAATTATATCTATAAAAAAATTCCTGGAAGTAATAGATTTCAATAATATTCGATCCTTTTTGTTACTTGACACTTACATTGCCCATGAAAAAAGAACATACCTTGGAAGTTGATTCAGTTAGAATGGACCCACTTACCAAATCTATGCAGTACAAAGTGGTTGTCCCCAAAATTGGAAACATACTAGAACTTTGTACAGTAGTGTCTGCTTTATCAGGAGTACCCACAGATAATATGATAGTCACTGATATATACAATCATAGATTTCACAGAATATTTGCTATGGATGAAATAGTAGTATAATGGAATAATATAATAATCAATATCAATAGGACAGAAGATACAGAGCATGTGATTAGTCCTGTTTGCCTAAGAGAAAATTTTAGGCCCTTAAGTTATACCCACCCTACTGGTTCTTCACTTTTCGGTCAGTCTTTTCTTATGGCTGTACCACAAAACAATACTGAAGATAAACTTTATAATCTTCTGCTTTTGAGAATGTGCCATTATGTCAAAATATCTACTGATACTGAAGAAACTGAAGGATCCCTACACTGCTGAAAGGAAGAAAATATTAATGGAAATGGCCCAAATGGCATACATAAAGAAGTCTCACCAAGTGAAATGGAAACAGATGACCCAGATGATGAATCCAGCCAGGACCAAGAACTTCCCTCAGATAATGAAAACAGTCAGTCTGAAGATTCAGTTGGTGGATTTAGCATAATGGCTATGTCACTGGACTCCCATGTAGTCAACCATGGTTTGAGTCCCAGACCCAGTGACTTAAACTCACGCCAGGTGCTTGTGCATGCGTGCCCAAGATCCTGAGAGGAGAATGGAGGAGAAGGGATTGCAGCGTGGCCATCCCCCCTGGGAGTGATTTCTAGCTTTATGTCTCTTTCTGTCTCTGTCTTCCCAGCGAGTGCATGCACCCTATAGCAAAAACCTCTCAAAAAAAAAAAAAAATAGATTCAGTTGGTTGAGATAATGATTCTGAAAATGGATTATGTACTGAGGAAACTTGCAAAGGTCAACTCACAGGACACAGAAAAGAATTGTTTACCTTCCAGTTCAACAACTTAGGCAATACTGATATCAACTACATCAAGATGATACCAGGCATATAAGATTTGGTTATAGGCAGCTTAGGCTAGATCAAAGATCTTTTCTTGCTTTGGATTGGGATCCTGATTTAAAAAAAAAAAAGATATTTCAATGAAAATGCTGCTGAGAATTTTGAAAAACATGAAAGTGTGAAATATAAACCTCCTAAAAACCCTTCATCAAATTAAAAGATTGCATTGAGCTTTTTACAACAAAGGAAAAGCTAGGTGCTGAAGATCCCTACCACTGCCCAAATTGTGAAGAACATCAATGAGCCACAAAGAGATTAGATCTGTGGTCCCTGCCTCCATTATTTGTGGTGCACCTCAAGAGATTTTCTTACAGTCGATACATGAGAGACAAGTTTAATACCTTAGTAGGTCTTCCTACCAATGACTTAGATATGTCAGAATTTCTAATTAATCCAAATGCAGGCCCTTGTCACTATAATTTGATCACTGTTACCACTATGGAGGTATGGGAGGAAGACATTATACTACTTTTGCAAAAAGTAAAGATAACGGGAAATGGTCCTATTTTGATGACAGTAGGGTCTCCATTGCATCTGAAGACCAGATGTGTCCAAAGCAGCGTATGTACTCTTCCACCAGAGACAAGACACTTTCAGTGGAACTGGCTTTTTTCCTCTTGACCAAAAAACTAAAAGTGCTTCAGCTACCACAGGTATCCCATTAGAAAGTGATGGAGATAGCATGATATTGACAATGATATAGAAAACAAAAATTGTATCCACACTAACTAATGAAAGTCCTAGAAGCCATAAAAAGAGACTTTCCTGCTGGTGGTATCTATGGAAATGATGAAGTTACCTACTACATGAAAACAAAAGTCTGAGATGAGGAGTTTCATATAACCAAATGTAGATCCTTCATTAGATTTTAATTTGTACAGTACTTGAAGTGAAACACAATGAAAACTTTAAAAGAAATGGCCTCTTAATGCATTTACAGTCTTGTATTTACAAGCTATTTATTTATGAAATCACAAATAAATCCCTTTTAAGTTTAAAAAAATAAAAAGAAATCATAAATTGGAGACCTGGCACTTCCAAGCACCACGCTAGAAATGACCAGAGCACTGGGCACTGTAAGGTTGTTGGTTAAAGCAATGGTAACCAAAGACCAGATTTCCAATTTCACAGCTTTTCCGTATTGACTCCTAATTAAATTAAAGTTGGTGTTGATTTCTGTCCACATGAACTAGTTTCTGCAAGGTTGGTCTTGGCCCAACCCACTGCCCCAGAAGTCAGTTGTGTTTATAGTTTGAGAATGAAATGGATCTAATAACATGAGCCATACTTTCAGTCTTGTGTATACTTTTTAACAGTAATAAGGGACTTATATAAACCCACTCACATTCTTCTGCCTGGGTCAAGTCAGGTCCAAAGACTGTATGAGGAGACCAGGATAGACAGTGAAGTATAGACTAACTTTGGCCATGGAATGGAGAATGATTTAAACTGTGCATCCTTTTGTTCAACAATGTTTTCATTTATTCAACTATTCTACAATTATTGCCTGAGAAGCTATGAGTGCCAGCCAAGGTCCGTGCTGGAGACTAGGGATGTGGGATAAGCAAGGGAGCCCTGTTCTCACGAGAATAAAAACGAGTATTGACTGCACCAAATTCACAGAAGCAAAGAATGGAAGGTGGTTGTCAGAAGCTGGAGGGAAGGGGACACAGAGATGTTTTAGTCAAAGGGGTCATAATTTTGGCTACATAATATGAATAACTTTGGTTACGTAATATGAATAAGTTTTAGACATCTACAGCACAGTGCCTATGATTAACAACGTTCTATAGTATATTTAAAACTTGGCTGCGAGGATAGATCCTAGATTATCTTATTATCATAATAATAAAAACAATAACAATTAAAAAAGACAAGAGGGAACTTGGGGAAGGTAATGGATATATTTATATCATATACCGTAGTGGTGGTTTAATAAGTGAATACTTAACTCCAAACTCATTAAGTTGTATACATTAACAATG
The DNA here is from genome assembly GCF_000334495.1 of Tupaia belangeri chinensis. Lineage (NCBI taxonomy): Eukaryota > Metazoa > Chordata > Mammalia > Scandentia > Tupaiidae > Tupaia > Tupaia belangeri. The sequence goes on along the minus strand of NW_006198558.1, from coordinate 888,716 downwards.
TAAAGCTTTTACTAAAGAATTATTTTTTATTTATCATTGTTTTATTTGCTGCAGGACACACACACTCACCAGAGAGAGACTGAAACAGAGAGAGAGAAGAAAAATGAGAAAGCAAGCCACCAAGTCCAGGATGCAAACCATGGTCAGTCATGTGGAAGTTCAGTGCTTTAACCACCATGCCATCTGCTGGCTCAATGTGTAAAACTTTTTGTATGTTAATTGTACTTAAATAAAGTGGTTTAAAAGAAAAAAGCAGTAGTAAGGGCAGGCAGGTGGCATGGTGGTTAAGTCACTGGACTTCTGTATGTGGTTCAAATCCTGGACCTAGTGACTTGCTTTGCTCACTTTCTCTCTGCCTCTGTCTCTCTGGTGAGCATATATGCTCTATAGCAAATTTTAAATAACAATAAATAAAATTAAAATAAATAATTCTAAAAAAAAAAAAAAGCTGTAGTGGACCACACAGAACTGGTAACACATCATCCCAAAAAAGACAGTGGTTAAAGTCACCCAACCCTGTATCTGTTTTGCTGTGACTTCAGTATACGCCCCTGCCCTCTGAGACCCAGGTTTCTCAGCTGAACCTTAGACTAGATGCACTACAAGATCTATAAGTCTATTTTTTCATTGACTCAAATTGAATATGACTTGATGATTGACAACTGTCCTTCTCTGGAACAGATGTATATGGATTTCTGAAAAGTGCCTATGACACAGAGGGTGGATGAGACTGTGTCATTAGGATAGCTTCACTGTGGGTTCTGGCTTGTCCCATTTTCCCTCCACTTCCTGAATTTCTTTTTTTTTTTTCTTTTTTTTTCACATTATTTATTTTTTGGGTTTTTTTTTTTGTTGTATATACTTTCAGTCATATTGTTTGACTTACCATGAGACCATTTCGATATGTGCACACTTCCTGAATTTCTGCTCTGCCCTAGTTAAGTAAAGGAAGACACATGCTTCTGACCTTCTCAGAGTAGTTTTTCAGAGCTTCAGAGTGAAAGGACAAAGGAGAAACTTAGCAACCCTTATCAAGCCTCCTGCCTTCCAAGGAACTAATCTAAAGTCCAGGGAATGAAGTGACTTGATTAAGATCGCACAGCAGAAAGGAGTCCATCTGGGGATAAGACGTATGTCCAGACGTGCAGTGGCATGCTCCTCCTGATGCAAACACAGTACCCTGTTGTTCCACTGTCGTTGTCACTGGTCCTCTTGATTCAGCAGAGAAAAGAGCAGTCTGGGAGCCCTTGCTTTCACACTGATCCATTGTGTGGCCAACTCACTTAACCACACCGGCCTCAATGACCTTCAAGAGGATGAATGTCTAATGTACGATGAACTTGTAAGAATACAATACAGGCCAGTGGAAAAGCAAAGACATTTGTAAGTGCACAGTGCCCTCCTACACAAACCACCACGGTCAATATTACTTGGGATGGCTCTAGTAGTAATGGACACACTAACTGTGAAAGATAACCATCACCCAAACCCACCCTTAATGAGTTCCTTAAACTGTGTCCTCCAAATTGCCTCCATGGTGTTCACAAGAAACGTGTTTCATAAAATAAGGTTATACCTTTGAAAGAGTTCTGAAATAGTCTAGGAATAATTGGTATACATATTTGTATACAAAACACAAATAAATGTCAAAATATCAGCAGTTCACCCATGGAGGGCATCTACCAGCGTAATGGTTATGTCGCAGTTAGTGTAATGGTTATGTAGTCTACCGCAGTTCGCGTCCTGGACCCGGTGGCTTAAAACTCACACCGGGCGCTTGTGCGTACGTGCCCAAGATCCCAAGAGGAGAATGGAGGAGAAGGGATTGTGCGTGGCCATCCCCCCAGGGGGGGGATGATTTCTCGCTTTCTGTCTCTCTATCTCTCTCTGTCTGGCAAGCGCACGTACCCTATAGCAAAAACCTCTCAAAAAAAAAAAAAACGAAAAAGAAAAGAAAATCAGTGCAGGGACCAGCAGATGGTATAATAGTTACATCGCTGGACTCCCACATTGTCAACCATGGCTTGAGTCCCATTCCCAGTGGTTAGAATTCACACCAGGTCCATGTGTGTGCCCAAAATCCTGAGAGGAGAATGGAGGAGAAGGGATTGTGGTATGGCCATCTGCCACCTCCACCCCGGGGGGGGGGTGTAATTTGTCACTTTCTGTCTCTCCTACAAGTGCATCCGCTCTATAGCAAAAATCTCTCTTAAAAAAAAAAAAAAAAAAAAAAAGAATAAAATCAGTGCAAGTGCTTTCTCTCTAAAGGGCCTCAAATGAAAGGTTCCTGGTCATTGTTGTTCTCAAGTCAGTGGATAGAAAAAAGTCTTTTCCAGAAGGGGAAGGGGATTAAATTGTATCTTCTTTTTCTGATAAAATTCTCCATTCTAGCATTAAGATACTGACTGCAATTATAAACCTTGCAGATGAAAAGATAACTTAAAATGCACCTCACCTTTCAGAGCCAGCCAATGATATGGTGGCTAAGGTGGCCGATCAACTATGCAGTTCAAGTCTTAAGCAAACCTGGCAGCTTGGAAAACACACCAGACACATGTGTGTGCATGTCCAAAATCCTGTGAGAGGGAGAAGTGGAGGATAAAAAGATTGCAGTGTGGCCATCCCACATTGGGGGTTGAGGGGGCTGGCTGGCTTGCTTGCACACTCTCTCTTTTCAGAAAGTATATGCTCCCTCTGGCAAATGTTTTTAAATTAACATTTCATAGTACTTGTGGGCATTTTAAAAGACTTTGGGGTTGATAAGCAGACAGAAAGGCAGTAATGTGGTAGTAGTTATTTAAAGACCCAGAGGACTAAGTGACTTTGTTCAACTATTGCTGGGCTACTGTGTCTACAAATAAAAGACTTTAAATGTTGACTCCCAAGTGCAGAAACTTCATGCCTCCTGTCTTTTTTGATGCTATTGTCTTTGTGTAGCTTCCATAGGAATTAGTATAGTATCTTAAATGTAATGGCTGGAAGTTTCTCTAAGTCGAACGGCCACTAACAACTCCCAAATGAGATGCAGCATGGGTGGGACCAAGAGAATGCATAGTCTTGGTGGACATTGTGAAAATAAAAGAACTGAAATTCTGGGGCTGATGGGCTGACTGGTTGTCACAATTACTCATTTTGTTAACTGTGCATTTTGTGCATCAGGTACTGGGTGGGATTTTAAGTGGGATAATACACTTTTAGCCTTAGTGTGTGTGTGTGTGTACATGCTACTATATGCTGGCATTATTGTTAGAACCCTAGATATAATAGCAAATAAATCCTCATAGCAGGCCAAGAGATAGGCAATGGTAATATTGTCAGTATTTTATGTACGAGGAAACTGAGACCCAGGAATGCTAAGTAACCTGTACAAGGTCACTGACTAACGAATAGCACTGCTGGGATCTGAACCTGATAGTCTGCTACGGAGCTCAGAATTCTCCATGTCACTAACCACTGCATTTATAACCACTCCTTTGGGAGAGGGGCTAGGACAGGAACCAAGATGATTTTACTCTTTAGTCAGTACTACCCAAACGGTTCGCTAATGTGCGCTTCAGAGAAGAGATATAGTAGACCAAAGAGGCTTCACAGAGGCGAAGGGCTGCGATGGAATTTTTTTTTCTCTTACCATTGTGTAGCATGTGGCGCTTCACAGGCAGGATGGAGCAATCTCAGTTAGTGAGAAGGCCACAAAAAAGTCCTCCTGGTACAAAGGATAATAACCAAAAGATATTCAGCACAGAGCTCCCCAAACAGATGTCACTTGTTTGTGGTTAAAAGGTAGTTCAAGCCCAACTTAAAGCCCTGCAGTGGGGTTAGTGGAAATTCAGCCAAATTGTTCTTTTCCC
>NW_006198558.1:876742-884272 GCF_000334495.1 Tupaia belangeri chinensis | reverse complement strand
TTCTGTTCCCTACAAATTCATTATCTTCTCCTTTTTAAATGGTTATATACAAGCCCATAAAACTGATTCCTGGGAGAGTCTCTTTATTCTTCACCAGCAAAACTTGAAACCTTTCATTTGGTCCAGTAAAATGCTTAATAACCTTTTTTTTAATTTCCCCCTTTAAAACCAATTTTATATGTTGTAAGTAAAATAATTACTGACAAGTCAGAACGTCTCCCTATTTCCAGTTACCTTTTTAAAATTGCCAACTTAAAAATGCTTAAAGTCTGAGATTTCCCTAGGAAATAAATTATTTATTTAATGCGTATTATAATTTTCTCTCAAATTATTTAAGAGTTGAGAGAAAGTGAGTTGAGATGAAAAGCTCTGGTGTATAACTTCCAACCCCATCTCCCTGACAGAAATCAAACAGAATTTGTCACTATGAAATGAGGCTGGATTGATAAACCGCTGCAGGAAAAGCCCTGGTTTCCTGTGGAGTGTGTGTTCATATGTATACACACATGATAAGTGTGCTTGTGTGTGTGCTCAGATTATCACATAAGAGCAGGTGTTTGAACAAGAGGCTAATCTTCAGTCTCAGTGGGCAGAAGTTGAAATAAGTGTCATGTGGTGAATGCCCCTCCACTCCTACTAAAGATTCCTCGCCCTATCTCTAGCACAACAGCTGAAATGAATGTCTTACAGCTAACTCCCTAGACAGATAGCAGAGGATACATTAGTCAGCTGTGAATGGCTCAGCGGGAATGTAATTATCAAAAATTCTTTGTATTCTCCTAGTGAGAAGAGAGCCCATGTGTAGTGGGAGCTTGGCTAGAGATCAAAGTGGACCCATACATTGGAACCTGGGCTTTCCAGGGCACTTGATAAGGAAATATAGAGCCCTGAGCATCTTCTGTGGTATAAAGCACATTGTGCTCCCTTTAACATAGTTCTTATTTTATATTTTAATTATTCTTTCACTTGAGTTACACAAATATCACTGGGGGCCATCTTTATCCTAGACATCAGGGTTCAATTGAAGCCCTTAATCCCTTGGGCTAATTCAGTCTCTCAAGGATGACTGTTAGTGCCTATGGTGAGGAGAGAGGGTGTTTCCAGAAATAGTCATATATAACTTTTTTCTTTGTATGAAAGTTCAGGGACCAGCAGATGGCATAATGGTTACATCACTGGACTCCCAATGTAGTAGTAGACTGTGGCTCGAATCCTGGACCCTGCAGCTTAAAACTCATGCCAGGTGCCTGTATGTGCATGCACAAGATCTCAAAAGGGGAATGGAGAAGAAGGAATTGCAATGTGGCCATCCTCCCTGGGGGGGTAGGTTTCTTGATTTCTTTCTGCCTGTCTGTCTGGTGAGTGCATACACCCTATAGCAAAAATCTCTCTCTAAAAAAAAAAAAAAAGTTGATCTGAGTGCTCTCCAGAATATGAGAAATGGTCATTGCTATATACTTTCAATTTTTATTATTGCTATTATTAACTATGTAGTGCATGTATGCAAAAGAGAGATAAGCACCCTTCATAGGGCTCAGTCATGCTATCATCCCCTTCCTTCAATCCTCAAGCCCACCAGGATTCTGGGCACACATGTATGTATCGCACATGTTTTCAGGCCAAAGATTCCAACCACAGTCACCATGTGACTTCCAGGCCTGCAGTCTGGATCACTACCAACTGCACCACAGAGGCTGGGCTGTCATACACTTTTGAAGGACCATTATTATCAACTTAATACCAGATAATATCACTCTAAATGAGATAGACGCTAAAAGGGGATTACTGACACCTAGCTAAACAGACAGTACGAAGTCAGTTACTGATTATTGAGAGCTTCTTGGATGCCAAATATTGTGCTAAATGATTTGTACATATTATTACAAATGCTAATGGGGACCAGCAGATGGTATGATGGTTATGTTGCTGGACTCCCATGCAGTCGATTGCAGTTCACATCCCAGACCCCATTGCTTACACTCACTCTGGGCATATATGTATGCATACCCAAGACCCCAAGAAGAGAATGGAGAAGAAAGGATTGCAGCATGGCCATCTCCCAGGGTGTGTGATTTCTCACCCTCTGTTTGTCTCTCCAGCAAGCACAAACACCCTATAGCAAAAAAACTCTAAAAACACCTGCTAATAGGAATCTCATTCTACTTTACAAATGAGGAACAAGGATTAGAAAGCTGAGCTGACTTAGCCAAGGCCACACTGCTCAGATGCAAGAAAATTGGGACTAAGATTTTGCTTTATCTGACTCCACGATTTCAAGCTCATTCTACTGCACACTACTGCAAACCTTCAATTAAGCAGAACATCCAAGGGCTGAGTGCAGAAAATTGGTGTGTATTGAATGTGACCAGATTCTAGCACATACTCAGAAAATGTTCAAGTCATGGATTATATACCTGATATGAACCTGACTCTTACCATTATTTTCTCCCTCACCAAGAGGAAGAGAAAAAAAAAAAAAAAGTTGATCTGAGTGCTCTCCAGAATATGAGAAATGGTCATTGCTATATACTTTCAATTTTTATTATTGCTATTATTAACTATGTAGTGCATGTATGCAAAAGAGAGATAAGCACCCTTCATAGGGCTCAGTCATGCTATCATCCCCTTCCTTCAATCCTCAAGCCCACCAGGATTCTGGGCACACATGTATGTATCGCACATGTTTTCAGGCCAAAGATTCCAACCACAGTCACCATGTGACTTCCAGGCCTGCAGTCTGGATCACTACCAACTGCACCACAGAGGCTGGGCTGTCATACACTTTTGAAGGACCATTATTATCAACTTAATACCAGATAATATCACTCTAAATGAGATAGACGCTAAAAGGGGATTACTGACACCTAGCTAAACAGACAGTACGAAGTCAGTTACTGATTATTGAGAGCTTCTTGGATGCCAAATATTGTGCTAAATGATTTGTACATATTATTACAAATGCTAATGGGGACCAGCAGATGGTATGATGGTTATGTTGCTGGACTCCCATGCAGTCGATTGCAGTTCACATCCCAGACCCCATTGCTTACACTCACTCTGGGCATATATGTATGCATACCCAAGACCCCAAGAAGAGAATGGAGAAGAAAGGATTGCAGCATGGCCATCTCCCAGGGTGTGTGATTTCTCACCCTCTGTTTGTCTCTCCAGCAAGCACAAACACCCTATAGCAAAAAAACTCTAAAAACACCTGCTAATAGGAATCTCATTCTACTTTACAAATGAGGAACAAGGATTAGAAAGCTGAGCTGACTTAGCCAAGGCCACACTGCTCAGATGCAAGAAAATTGGGACTAAGATTTTGCTTTATCTGACTCCACGATTTCAAGCTCATTCTACTGCACACTACTGCAAACCTTCAATTAAGCAGAACATCCAAGGGCTGAGTGCAGAAAATTGGTGTGTATTGAATGTGACCAGATTCTAGCACATACTCAGAAAATGTTCAAGTCATGGATTATATACCTGATATGAACCTGACTCTTACCATTATTTTCTCCCTCACCAAGAGGAAGAGAACCCAGACCATTCAATGCATTCATTGATGGTCTGGGTTATTTCCATCAGAAACAGTCATCCATAGCTTTTCAAATCCTACTTTCCATTCATACAGCCCTGAAACTTACCTTTGCATCCTAGAGTCTCCTCCTATGGATGAAAGGCATGAAGTTCTAGGAGCAGAGAGATGACGACAGGGGAAGGAACCCAGGATGGGTGTAGGAGCTACAACCTCCAGAGTGTAAGGACAAAGTGTGTCACTCAGTGGGTGTCTGCATAGCTTGCCACATTTTAATAACAGAGAAAACAAGAACATCTGGACTAAGTCATGAGAAAATGGACATTGGATAGGTCATCAGAAGGCCTGAGGTTCAGCCCTAGCTCTCCACTACTTGTGTGAACTTACGAGAGTTGTCTCATCTCTCTGGCTCTTACTGAACACATATATAAAAGGAATAGTTTAGCTTAAGAGACATATCACATCAATTGGAGAAATTAGTAAGCAGTGGTATCTTGGGTTTGTGAGTATCATGATGGAAATGGAGCATGAGAGGTGCTTGAGGTTCTGCTAATGTTCTGTTTCCTGATCTTTCTGCTATTACAAGAGTGCTTACTTCATGAAATGTCATCAGTTTGAAACCTTATTATTAGTATACTTTCTACATGTATTTTATTCTTCAAGAAAAAACTTTACATTACAAACAAATCTGGGGCCAGCTGATGGCATGGTGGTTTAGGCGGTAGACTCCCACATGAGCAACAGTGGTTCAGGTCCCAGACCCAGAGGCTTGCTTCCTTGCTTTTTCTCTCCTCTGGTGAAATTGAAAAATTCTAATAATGATAAATAAAATGAAATAAATATTTATTTTTTAAAAAATAGGAAACAAATCTAAAAATATACTAGCCACTTGAAATCCTAATTGGAGAAAAAGAGGCAAGGCGTAAACAGGTTAATGTATATGTATATATTTTAGGTTTATGCCATAGAGCACGTGTGTTCTCCAGAGAGAGAGAGACAAAGAGAGGGAAAGTGAAACATCACCCACCAGGGGGAATGGCCACTTTGCAATCCCTTCTCCATTCTCCTATTGGGATTTTGGGCACACGTACACATGTGCCTGGCATGACTTTCAAGCCACCAGGTCCTGCACTCTTAACTGTGGTTAACCATCTGGGAATCCAGTGTCAACCACCACCATTTGCTGCCCTCCTCTCCCCTCCAAAAAATATATAGATATTAAATTGTTTAAATCTCCTATGAATCATTTCCTCTGGAGAGAAAAGTAACTGTTAGAAGGTAAAAATACCTCAGTTTCAAATCATGATGGGATACTTTGGGCAGCAAATCTAATTTATATGGTCATCAAATACAGGTTTCCCTTTTGAAATATGCTTTGAATATTACACGGCCTGATTTGTTTTAATACCCTCTCTTCTGAAGCACTGTGGCATTTGATAAATTGCAGTTAGGGGTTTTAGCTGAAACCTCCTTTTGCCAAAACCACAGAATCTTAGCAGTAATATTGTCACCCTGTAGTGCTATGATCCCACGACACATTGCAATGGGATATCAGGGTGTCAGAACACAGAGAGATCAAGAGACATAGATCACATTTAGATAAAAGTAACCCTTTGCCATTAAAGGCAACCTCCTAGAGACTAAGAGGTGGCGTGGTGATGAAAGCGCTGGACTCCCACATGGCCAGCTGCAGTTGGATACTAGACCTGGTGGCTTGCTATCTCACTTTCTCTCTTTCTCTTTGACTTTCTCTGGTGAATACAGATGCCCTATAAAAAATTAAAAGATCATAATAATAGGGCCAGCGGGCAGTGTGGTAGTTAAAGGTGCTGGACTCCCACATGATTGACTACAGTTTGAGTCCCAGACCTGGTAGCTTGTTTTCTCATGTTCTCTCTCTCTTTTTCTCTCTCTCTCTTTCTTATTTTTTTAAAATAAGAATAATAAAGTTAAATAAAATAATTTATTTTTTTAATTAAATAAAATAATAAAATTGAGTAATAATTCTTTTTTTTAAAAAAAGCAACCTTCTCTTTTGGTGGAATCTGTATTTATAATAAATGGGCAAAAGATTGTTAAGAGTTAGGGGAAAGGAACTTGAATATTTCAGAAACTGAGGTGGCATGGTGGCTTCAGCTCATGTAATAGCAGAAGAAAAGTGGGAATTTACTCAGACTGCTGTGGGCCAAAGCTCCTGCCCTTTAACAGACACCAGCATATCTCAGGGGCCCTCAGGTAAGCTAAAAAAGACAATCTTCTTGCAGGAGTCAGAACCTAAAGAGGTAGGCATTAATGTTAAAAACTGAAGTTTTATGTGAGTGTAAATTTGTACAACTGTATGGATCATTATTCTACAATCCTAGTAAAGTTTAAGATATGCATCTCCCATGACCCAGCAATTTCTATTCCTTAGGATTGCCCTGTAGAATCCTGCCCCAAGGTGCCCATACAGATGTAATAAGAAAGTGCTTGCACATCTATGTTTATTGCAGCATTCCTCACAATTGCTAAGACATGGAACCAACCAAAAAAGCCCATGAACAGAGGAATGGACTGAAAAAGTATGTCACATATACACTATGGGATATTATTCGGCCATAGAAAAAAACAAAACCCTGGCTTTTGACAGAAAGTAGATGAATATGCAAGAATTACTGCTTAGTAAAGCAAGCCAGGCTATGAAGGAGAGACACTGTATGTCTCCACTTAATATATACTGACTGACTGTAATGTTTGGTCAAAACTGAATGACTAGAGGATATAGAAACAGAAAATGATTATAGATACCAGATATAGTGTGGGAAGAGGGCAGGAAAAGGAGGAGAGTCTGAGGAAAGATATTAAGAAGAAAAATAGAGAGGCAAGACATGAACACGACAAAGAAATGGGTTATTATCTGTTGAAGATAATGTGTATAGTATCCTCAACTGGACAGGTAAGAAATGTATTCATGTTAGAACATTAATTTTATAAGTTAAGTGACATATGTGATTGAATATATAAAAGAAATTAAAATTAAATTTAAAAAATGTTGTACACTGTAAAGATATATGTAATTAAATGTATTATTAAAAATAGTAAGAAAATAAGTAAAATAGGGGAAAAAGCTGAAAAAAATGAGTTTTCTAGTTCTATGTGGAATTTATTTTTATATTTATTTATTTTACATACTTTCACTAGACATCACCACAGCATACAAAATATTTTCCGAATACACTGCAAAGTGGCTTAATCATACAAGTTATCATCAACAAATAATTTTCCATTTATTTCTTACATATGTGTGTATGTATGTATGTGTGTGTGTATATATATATATATATTCATATATATATATGTATATATTTTCCCCTATTTCTCACCCTCTGCTTTCCCATCCTCCTCCCTCCCTGTCTCTGGTATCTGCAGTTGCTTTCCATTCCTTTATTCAGTCCCACATTGTATTAATTCACAAAATATTTTAATTAATCTAAATACTTTTGATAGTAAGTTCAGTTGATATATACATATCTGTGAACAAAAGTTGACTTTAGCATGAAACTCTGTGGGTAGAATGAATATACTATAAAATAGCACATAGCTGAGGCTATATTGCTTCCTGTGGTCACTAACAAGATATTTTTTTAAATACATTTTTTAATTTCCTTTTTTTACTTCAATTTATTTACTTGCATCCATTCACTGTACATCATTACAGCATACAAAATGAGATTTTCCATCCAGAGTACACTGTATATTGTCTCAATCAAGCACATCAACAAACATGTTATCGTCAGCAAATGATCTTCCATTTCTTATTTTCTGTATGTTGTGCTTTTTCCCCCCATCCTTGATTCCCTATCTCTTACCCTCTGCCATCTCCCACTCTCCTCCCACACTGTCTCTGGTATCTATGTTTGCTTTCTATACTGTTTTCCCCCCACATTTTATTGAATCACCAAAGACCCTAATCAATCCAAATACCCTCATAGCAAACACAGGTGACACACACA
>NW_006198558.1:860427-875567 GCF_000334495.1 Tupaia belangeri chinensis | reverse complement strand
CTTCTTTCTCCTTTCTCTTTAGCAGTTCATTATCTCTCTTCTCTTCCATCTCTGTTAGCTTTGACATTATGAATGCTCTAAATTCCTTATCAGACATTTCCATGATTTTTACCGAACTGCTTGTGGATGAAGAAGAGTTACTCTTTTCCCTTGGAGGAGAGGTATTTTCTTGTTTTCCCATATTTCTTGTGATCCAGCGGTGATTTCTTGTCATCTGATGGATGGTGTGTTTCTTTCAAATTCTTGAAGTTCAGCCTTAATGTTCAGGAGCAAGCAGACAGAGGTGATCTAGAATCTCTTTGTCATTCTGTTGTGACCACTGGTACAGCAGATTCAGTGGATAGTGGGGAATATTTTAGCCCTATTAGTATTAGGATGTTTAGCTACAGTGCTCTTAGATCTGTCTAAAAACACATTGAATGGATATTGGAGGGGGAGGGACAAGAAAAAGGAAAATGAAAAAGGGAGAGAGAAACAACAACAAAAAGAGAAAAATAACACAAAAAATTTAAAAATTGTAATTACTGTTCTTTTTTAAAAAAGAAAAATCACAAAATAGAAAACCGCATGGCACCCATGCTGCACGTAATGTCTAGTTCACTGGAGCCATGTGGAACCTTCTTCTGAAGGCCCAGCCTCTTCTGCCTGGGTGGGAGGACCAGAGCAATAATTAACAAGATAAAAGGTGGAGCAGAAGGCCAGAGAAAAACTTTGCCTTTTAAAAAAAGTGTAAAAAGGAAAAATTACCAAAAAAATAAAGGGAAGACGAAAGCAGAGAGAGACAGAAACTGAGACACAGAAACAGAGATAGAAGGCTGCAGGTACAGGGGGGCTCCCTACCGCTAGCTCGTTTGCTGGAGGCTGAATTTTCAGTAGAAAGTCTTCATTCCCTGCAATATCTAGTTCACTGGAGCCATGTGGAACCTCCATTTTTTAATTTCAAGAAAGGCCATTTTAGTTTTAATCAATCAAAATAAAAAAATGTTAAGAGAATGTTGCTTAATACTTAAAGCCGGGAAACAGGTTAGGATTCTGTTAGAATAGTAGGTACATGGACCTGTCTACAACTCAAGAAAAGACAAGACTCTTTAATACAGGAAAACAAAGCATAGAAGATCAGTAATGCTGTAGTCAAAAGCCATACAATTCTATTTCACCAGTTCAAACTCACATACTTTATCTTCTGTTGTGGTCCAATATTTCCATTTAAATTCTGGAAAATAATATTCAACTCTGGAGTTGTCTCTGCCATTAAGCTGGCCACTTTCTTAGTTGTTTTAGAACTCTTATTTCTGTGCATCTGACTTAAGTTTTTCTGGGATAGCCCTTACTTCAGAACTTTTTGGAGATCTGATCTAGTGTGGGTAAATTATTTCAGGTTTTGTTTCTCTGAGAATGTTCTTGTCTTCCCTTCCCATATGAAGGATAATCTTGCCAGATATAGTATTCTTGGTTGAAATTGTTTTTCATTCAACACTTTGAATATATTTTCCCATTCTTTCCTTGCTTGCAGTTTTCGATGAGAGGTCCACTGTTAGTCTGATGGGATATCCTTTATAGGTAACTTGAAGTTTCTCTCTTGCCAGTCTGAGCATCTTGTCTTTGTCTGTGGTTTTGGCCATTCTGGCTATCTTGTGGAAGATCTTCTTGGGTTGATCCTATTTGGGGTCCTTTGTATTTCTTGGGTCAGAATCTTTGAATGCCTCTCTAGGTCTGGGAAGTCTTCTTCCAGTATTTCATGGAATAGATTGTCAATGTCCTTCTTGTCTCTTCACCTTCTGAAATACCGATTATCCAGATGTTTGGACATTTAATAGTATCTCATATTTCTCATATATTACTCTCATTTTGGGGGGCTATTTTAGTCTTCATGGCAGATTCTACTAGTCAGTGATTCTGTCTTCTACATCTGAGATTCGATTTTCCGCTAGACTAGACGATCTAGTCTGCCTTTAATACTTTCAAAAGACGTTTTAACATCCTGTATTATAGTCTTCATCTCCAACAGTTCTATTTGATTCTTTTTTATAGTGTGTATTTCCTCTTTCAGCTCTTGCAAGAACTTTCTCACCTCCAGAAACTCATCAGCTTTTTTCTTCTGGAGTTCATTGTCTCTTTTCTCTTCCATCTCTGTTAGCTTTGTCACTATGAATACTCTAACTTCCTTATCCAAAATTTCCATGAGTTCCATTGTACTGTCTGTGGTTGAAGAGGAGTTATTCTTTTCCCTTGGGAGAGAGGTATTTTCTTGGTTTTGCATATTTCTTTTGCCTCTGTGGTGATTTCTAGTCATCTGATGGGTTATTCGTTTCTTCCTCATTTCTAGATGATCAATCTGAGCCATCAGAAGTGCACAGGAGGATGTGGTCTGCAAACTCTTTGGCATTGTATATTTCTCCAGTGGATCCGACAGGGTAAATTCTCAGCAGAACATCTTCATTGCTCTTATCTCTGAAATCACTAGCGCTCAGCTCCTCCATGTGGAAATTTTAAACGGCATCAAGAATAGGACGCATTTGTTTCTAAATTCTGCATTCTTAATCAAATAAACCTTTTCTAAGCAATTCACATATTTGTATTAAGCTTAATATTCCTAAGTACTGTTGAATTTACAATATACAAAATTACTCTGAATATTTTGGTCACTCTTAATTTTTATTGTGTTCATCCTTTTCTCTCAGCAATTCTGTTAGTTTTCTGCCGAACATGAAATAAGGACTCACAATGGCATAAAATCTATCCCAAACTAGAATGATATGTGTCAACCTGTGTTTATCTCACATAATATGATAATTTACATAATTTTAAAGTAGGTAAGAGTAGTATTGTAGTTTTTAAGAATCCAAACAAGCTTAGTAAAGATATAAGGAGTAAAGACAGAAATGATGAATATCAAGTTCAGTGTGTTATTTTCCTTAGGAGGTAGGGAGTTACAGAGAGGGCACAAAGCCAACTAATGTGAGGCAAGGCCCAGCTGTTGTAGTGCAGTGATAACACAAGGCTGAAAGCCACATAGCCAATCCCTGGTTCAGAGCCTCAGCTCAGCTTAGAAGTGCACTGGGATATGAGTGACTGTCAGAATCTTAAGGTGCTAGAGGGCTGGGAAATGGGATCTTGGTGTGATAAGACCCTGTGCCTCCCCCTCTCTGTGTCTCTCATGTGTGTACATATACTTTCTGTCAGGAAGCAGAAACGAAGGAAGGAAAGGTGAGAGGGAGGAAAAGAGGGAAAGGCAGGCAAAGCAGTGAGTTCACAGTTGTTATGTTAGTCTTTATACTTTTTTAATATCTAATATCTCATAGAATGTTTATACATTTGCTCATAAAAACTATACCTAGAATTCACTTGCTCATCTATCCATCCATTCATTCATTCAATAGATATTTATGAATATCTACTTTCTCTCAGGTGCCCTTCAAGGAGTTAAAGAGGAAAATGAATGAAGTAAAAAAGGTAGACCTCAAAGGTTTACAGTCTAGTCTGAATAAAGAGATATGTCACAGGCAAATTCAGACAACAGTATAAACATTTAACTATGAAAGAATTTGTACCTAAAAGGAAGATATTGCTTGAGGCAAAAGTACACATAGAGCCTGACTCCCAGGCATGTGGCTAAAGATGAGAGCAATCCTGGAAGCAAAGCAAACCCAACTCCACAATAAAAGCACAGGACGTAAATTCTACCCCGGGTTCCTGGCTCCTCTTCCCAGCTTGCAGCACAATCCATCAAAGTTGGCGGGTGCTCCCACTCAGGCCTCAGCTGTTTCAAGCAATTTTTGCAATGGCTGAAATTTTGCACAAAGGGTTATTTCATGCTGTGTTGTACTTCTTTTTCAATATAAGTGTCACAACTCTTCTCGTGGAGGTGTAGCAATGATAGGGCTATATTCATCAGTCATTCTAATGCCTAGTGTCTGGAAAGCACTTTGCAACTATTCCCCCCACCCCACCCCCCTGAGTACCACTTAATTTTAGAACATCTTGGGCCAGACTAGAGCCTGTGCTCTCCTTCACAAAAGAATCAAAGAATGCATTAAAGGGGGGGGTTCTGTTCTCCTTGACAACATTAGTATAAGAATGGGTAGGGGCTATTGCTGGTAACTACATGATACAAGAAATTGTACAAGGGAGGTGAGTGTTGCAGGCTCTTTGAATTCGAGAAGGGATATTCAAAAAATTTATGGAAAATGCATATTATCAAAAAGTTATGCATGAATTTCAAAAACCTTTGCACCAAGGCAGACTGAGGCTGCAGGCCCAACCCTTCTGAATCTCCACGCATCCCCAGCGTTTTTCCTCCTTGGAGACCAGGTTGGTTTCCTGGGACTTTAAGGCAAACCCCCACTCCCCCCCACCTGCAATCCGGATCAAGCCGGCCAGCAGTTCCGGACACCAGGCAGACTGAGGCTGCAGACCCGACCAACCTGGTACTGTCACTCATCATCTGATCCTTTTCCACTAGCCTTTGGACTGTTTGAATTTTGGTGATTTGAGTAGTGTGCGGCATGATTTACTTTTTCCGTTTTGTTTTTCTGTGCTCTTGGGGTGTTGTTTATTAGGTCAGTTGAAGGCTCACCACTCCTTAGAAACAGTGAGGACTTTGGGCCATCCAGGGCTAGTGGCAACAGTTAATGGTAATTGTGAGCAACAGGTAGGCCAACCATAAGAGAAATCATCAATTTTCTAAGCCTGTGCAAGTTTTAAGAATCAGGGATACCTTAAATAAGTTATGAAGAAACATACAGATTACCTGATGACTAGGAACAATCGAAGAGGCTCAAGAAATATGAGCAACCAACAAAAGGCCTCTCCCTCAAGGGAAATCATCAAGCCTACATCACCCACAGTCAATACAATGGACGTCGTGGACATGTCTGATAAGGAATTCAGAATATTTGTAGTGACCAAACTAACTGAGATGGAAGAGAAAAGAGACAAGGAGCTCCAGGAGATGAGGAAGTCCTTTAATGACTTGAAAGAAGAAATGGATACCCTAAACAAGAACCAGATGGAACTTCTAGGTTTGAAGAATGTGATAGAGGAAATCAAAACCTCCCTTGAAAGCATTAAATGTAGGTTAGACCAGGCAGAAGACCGAATCTCTAACGTAGAAGACAAAACATCTGACCTAGATAAAAGTATCAAGAAGATTGAGAAAACAACCATGAAAAATGAGGATAATATACGAGGAATACTGGACACCATCAAGCGCCCCAACATTCGGATAATTGGTATTCCGGAGGAGGAAGAAAATAATAAGGGCCTGGAAAATTTATTCCATGAGATCCTGGAAGAAAACTTTCCAAATCTAGAAAGGCATTCAAATATCCAGACCCAAGAAATACAGAGGACCCCAAGTAGAATCAACCCAAGAAGATCATCTCCAAGGCACATCATAGCCAGACTGGCAAAAACAACAGATAAAGACAAGATACTAAAGTTGGCAAGAGGGAAACGCCAGGTTACTTACAAAGGTCACCCCATCAGGCTAACATCGGATCTCTCAGCAGAAACAATGCAGGAAAGGAAAGAATGGGGAAGCATAGTCAAAGTGTTGAGTGAAAAACAATTTCAACCAAGAATACTATACCCGGCAAAATTATCTTTTATATGGGAAAAAAAGATAAAAACATTCTCAAATAAACAAAATTTGAAGGAATTTACCAACACCAGACCAGCTCTTCAAGAGGTTTTGAAGGGAGTACTATACCAGGAAAACTAAAAAATCAGAGACAGTTATACGAGAACAAAAAACAACTAAGAAAATGGCTCACTTAATGATAGGATCAGGTATGGAAATATCGATAATTACATTGAATGTCAATGGATTAAATTCCCCAGTTAAGAGACATAGACTAGCTGAATGGATAAGAAAACAGAAACCCTCTATCTGTTGCCTACAAGAAACTCACTTTATGGATAAAGATATACATAGACTAAAAGTCAAGGGCTGGAAAAAGATATTCCATGCAAATGGAAATCAGAAAAAGGCTGGAGTAGCGATATTGATCTCAGACAAAATAGATTTTAAAACAAAGACTGTAAGAAGAGACAAAGAAGGGCATTATATAATAGTAGATGGGGTAATCCAGCAAGAAGATATAACCCTTATAAATATCTACGCACCCAACTCAGGTGCGCCTAAATATGTGAAGGAAAGACTGCTGGAGCTAAAAGGAGACATAGGGAAAAATACTATAATTGTTGGAGATCTCAACACCCCGTTATCTCCTATAGACAGATCTTCTAGACAGAAAATAAATAGAGAGATACAGGACTTAAATGATACTATAAATGGAATGGGCTTGACAGATATCTATAGAACTTTCCACCCTACATCCACAACATATACATTTTTCTCACCCCGACATGGAACCTTTTCAAAGATAGATCATATATTAGGACACAAATCAAGCCTTTACAGATTCAAAGGCATAGAAACTGTACCCAGCATCTTCTCTGACCATGATGGAATTAAACTCAAGATTAATTTCAAGAAACAACCCCGAAAACACACGAACACATGGAAACTGAACAACCTACTTCTGAATGACTTCTTCACTACTGAAGAAATTAAGGCTGAAATAAACAAATTTATGGAAACAAATGATAATGAGGACACAAGTGTCCAGAACCTATGGGACACAGCAAAAGCAGTCATAAGAGGGAAATTCATAGCAATTAGTGCACATAAGAAAAGGATGGAAAGATGGCAAGTAGATAACTTATCATCATGCCTCAGAGAACTGGAAAAACAACAACAAACGAACCCCCAAAATGCCAGGCGAAAAGAAATAATAAAGGTTCGAGCAGAAATAAATGAAATAGAAAATAAACGAACCATACAGAAAATAAATGAAAGCAAAAGCTGGTTCTTTGAAAAGATCAACAAGATTGATACTCCATTGGCTAGACTGATCAAGAAGAAGAAAGAAAGAAACCAGATTAATCAAATATGTGATGAAACAGGCAATATTACCACGGACATAGCAGAAATACATAATATCATTAGAGGATACTATGAGCGACTTTACGCCAACAAACAAGATAACCTGGAGGAGATGGACAAATTCCTGGATGCATATAAACTACCAAGATTGGATCAGGAAGACATAGAGAATCTGAATAGACCTATAACAAGCCAGGAGATTGAATCAGTAATTAATAATCTCCCAACAAAGAAAAGCCCAGGCCCAGATGGCTTCACTTGTGAATTCTACAAAACTTTCAAGGAAGAATTAACCCCTATCTTACTAAAATTATTTCTAAAGATTCAAAAGGAAGGAAACCTTCCAAATTCATTTTATGAAGCCTCCATCATCCTCATCCCCAAAACAGATAAGGATATGACAAAAAAGGAAAACTACAGACCAATATCATTGATGAATATAGATGCGAAAATTCTCAACAAGATACTCGCAAATCGTATCCAACAACATATAACAAAGATCATTCATCACGACCAGGTAGGCTTTATACCAGGGATGCAAGGGTGGTTCAATATACGCAAGACCATAAATGTAATACACCACATTAACAGAAAGAAAGATAAAAACCATATGATCATCTCAATTGATGCGGAGAAAGCGTTTGATAAAATACAACATCCTTTTATGATTAAGACTCTCAGTAAGATTGGTATAGAAGGGTCATTTCTGAACACAATAAAAGCAATCTATGAAAAACCTACAGCTAATATTATACTGAATGGGGAAAAGCTGAAAGCTTTTCCTCTGAAAACAGGTACTAGGCAAGGCTGCCCACTTTCTCCACTGCTCTTTAATATAGTACTGGAAGTCTTAGCTATTGCAATCAGAGAAGAGAACAGTATTAAAGGCATTCGAATAGGCAAAGAAGAGTTGAAAATATCTTTATTTGCAGATGACATGATGGTATACTTAGAAGACCCAAAGGTATCCATGAAAAAACTGCTTGAAGTAATAAGTGAATACAGTAAGGTGGCAGGATACAAAATCAATATCCAAAAATCTATAGCATTTCTATTTATGAACAACAAGTTGAATGAAGCAGAGCTGAAGAAAGGAATCCCTTTCACCGTAGCCACAAGATGTATAAGATATCTAGGGATAAACCTAACTAAGAAAGTCAAAGACCTTTATAAAGAAAACTACGAGAATCTTAAAAAAGACATTGAAAGTGACATAAAAAAGTGGAAGGACATCCCATGCTCCTGGATTGGTAGAATTAACATAATCAAAATGGCAATTCTACCCAAATTAATCTACATGTTTAATGCAATTCCAATCAAAATACCAGAGATATTCTTCAGAGATCTAGAAAAGACAATTATAGAATTTGTCTGGAACCATAAAAGACCTCGTATTGCAAAAGCAATCCTGCGTAAGAAGAATGGAGTAGGAGGCATATCACTCCCTGATCCCAAGATATACTATAAAGCTGTGGTCATCAAAACAGCATGGTATTGGCATAAAAACAGACATGTGGACCAATGGAAGAGAATAGAGACCCCAGAAATAACTCCCAAAGCTTATAGCCAACTGATCTTTGACAAAGGATATCAGTCAATCCATTGGGAAAAGGAAAACCTCTTTAGTAAATGGTGCTGGAAAAACTGGGTATCCACCTGCAGAAAGATGAAACTGAACCCCCATCTTTCACCATTAACAACAGTCAACTCAAAATGGATCAAAGATCTGAACCTAAGACCTCAGACAATAAAACTACTTGTGGAAAATGCTGGGGAAACTCTGGGAGACATTGGAGTAGGCAAAGACTTCTTAAATAAGACTCCCAAAGCACAGGCAATAATCCCTAAAATAGACAAGTGGGACTATATTAGACTAAGAAGTTTCTGCACAGCAAAGGACACAGTAACAAGTGTGAACCGACAACCCTCAGAATGGGAAAATATTTTTGTTAAATATGCCTCAGACAAGGGACTGATAACGAGAATACATAGGGAACTCAAGTGCCTTATGCGAAAAAAAATGATTAACCCGATTAAAAGATGGGAAAGTGAGCTGAACAAAAGTCTCTCTAAGGAAGACATACGAACAGCCAAAAAGCATATGAGGAAATGCTCAACATCCCTCATCATAAGGGAGATGCAGATAAAAACCACAATGAGATACCACCTAACCCCTGTCAGAATGGCAAAGATTAAGAATATAAAAAGTGATAAGTGTTGGCGGGGATGTGGTGAAAAGGGAACCCTCCTACACTGTTGGTGGGAATGTAAACTAGTTCAACCACTGTGGAGAACAATATGGAGGTTCCTCAAAGATCTACAAATAGAACTACCATTTGATCCAGCAATCCCACTTCTGGGTATTTACCCAAAAGACAGGAGAACGCTCAGTCAGAAAAGTGCTTGCACATCCATGTTTATTGCAGCATTATTCACAATTGCCAAGACATGGAACCAACCTAAATGTCCACAAACTGATGAATGGATTGGAAAAGTGTGGTATATATACTCTATGGAATACTACTCAGCCATAAAAAATAACAAGACCCTAGAATTTGACAGAAAGTGGTCAGATATGGAGGATCTATTGCTGAGTGAAGTAAGCCAGGCTATGAAAGAAAGATATTGTATGTATCCACTCAATATATACTGACAACCCCCCTCTATGATAGAGAGCAAAAAGTTGGAGAACATAAAAGCAGTGAAGGTACTTAATGAGAATAGGACAGTGTGGAATGGGGGAAGTGAAGAGAAGAGGATAGAGAAAGATAGCAAGTGAACAATAGAGAGACAGGACGTTAGTGGGAAACAGATATGGCTTATTAACTGTTGATGATGACATGTATAGTATTCTCAACTGGATTGGTCTGAGAAGTATTTCATGATGGGCAAAGTATTTTTACAAGCAAAATGAGAAATAACAATTGACTGTTTTAAAAAATAATTAGAATAATAATAATAATGATTGGGGAAAACATAGAAAAGATATTGAATGTTGAAGTGGGGAGATTAATGTCTCTGTACTGGCTGACATGCATGGCATTCCCTTTTGAAAAAGCAATGTAATACCCTGTAAAGTTATATGTAATCTAATGTAATATAAAGAAGATTATGATGATAATTTAAAAAAAATAGGCAAAAAAAAACCCTTTCCACCAAAATAAATGTTTCCTTTTTTCCACAAACTTTTTGAAGTACCTGCATATGATACCCTAAAGAAGGGGATAATGTGCAACATTTTTAATAACCCGCATAATACCAATCATAGCATAACTAGTAAACCAACCAGGCAATGACATACATATGTATTATTTAAGTCATAATTCTGAAGACATTTATCATTATCTGTATTAGGCATACGGAAAGCCTAAACACAGCTTAAGGTAGAAATAACATTTTTCCTGCACTAGATGCTTATTAGGCATCTTGAACAATAACAACAAAAAACAGTAGCTAAACACTACTAATGTAATTCATATCGACAATTCTAAATGCTTTAATAATATATACATGTGTGCTAATTTATACTTTACAGCTTCCCCACTTGTTACAGGAGGATTAAATCTAAGCTTCACGCTATGCAGCTAAGTAAACTGAGACCCAGTTGAATTAAACAGCAAAATATAACAGGGTGAGAAAGAATCCAAATGAGAACCCACTTTCCTATTCTTTCAGCACGGAGCTTCCATTTTTCCATCAGTGTGTGGAACAATGCTAGATCACTAGAGGTAACTCTGACTGGCTCTCACTTAAGCTTCTACTTATGTTTGAAATTTAGGGATGATTCTGAAATAAGCTAATTTTCTGCTCATGGAAATTCAAGGGTCCTGTTTAGCGAAGCCGAAAAAAATGAAGATGATAGCATTTTCCTCTGAGTAGGATGAGATGAGTAGAGTAGCTTCCTGCTGCATGAAGGATTCATAACCACCAATTCCCTTGCTCAGAAATGCTTTATAGAAATCACACCTATCCTCTGTCAAGGTTGCCATCTGTGCTGCAAAGAATCAAAGCAATGAATGCAAGATATATGAAGCATATAAGCTCAGAATAAAAGAGCAAGGGGTTCAGCATTCCTTGAAATAGATGATGGAAGAAAGCACTGCAGTACACTTTGGGGTTGTTCGTTTGCAGGTATAGAGAAAAGGGAGATTAAAATTTCTCTTCCCCAGGCTGGACCTTGCATCTGTGGATAGATTTGGTGTCACCATGAATGTTCCAGTATCTATCACTTGCTTTGGAAGCAGGTCATGTATCCTTTTATTGTTAAGCCTGGACACTGGTTTTAACATCTGAATTGCTCTGCAGAGTGCAACTCACTGGAATCCAAGAGAATTGCATTCCAGAGAGTTGAATCCTCACTCAGTCATAGAAATGCCTGCTACTTATATATCTAACCCAAGTTTTTCTCCATGCAAGGGCTTTTGGGGCCCAGCCTCATCTCAGTCAGAGTCTGAGGTAGCAACCAACATGCCACTGACTGACTTTGAAAACAGTCTGTTGTACCCCAGGCAGTATTCACAGGGCTAGCTCAACAGCCCCTCAAGATGGCTCTGGGTTTTGTCTAAGTGGCCCCTGGTGACTGAGAAGTGCTAGTTTTCCCAAAACACTAATCTCCAGACTTTGGACACTTCTGTTTAGATAGCAACGAGCTGCACGTCATCTTCCTTTGTCATGGTTCTTAGGACACAGTCTTCTTACCATCTGTTATTTGTACTCTCCTAGGATTGGATAAAATGTGATGTTTATTTTGCATTTAATAGTTTTTCCAGGGGTTAGCCCTATAGCAAGTTGCACAACTTCCAGAAAAGTAGCTGAAGACTCTAACTCTGCTCTCATCTGATACACCATCATGTCACCAGCAGGGTCTCTAAACGGCTGCCCACAGAGCCGCCTGCAATAAGAACCAAACAGATGAATGTGGAGATGACCATGGTCTCATAGAATGTAAAGCTACCAGAACAGGAAGGCAGCCAGTGTGTATAGATCCAGGCTGATCCCAAATCTGATGGTATTCTCGCTCATTCTCTATTGTTTAATACCTGAATACCCGAGACTGGGTGATTTACAAGAACAGAGATTTAGCTCCTGGTTTTGGAGGTCCAAGGTCAAGAGGCCATAACTAGTGAAGGTCTTCTTGCTGGTGGGTAACATGGCAGAGGGCATCGCATGACCAAACAGAGCAGTTATATGTCTGTTTCTGTCTCTCTGTAAGGTCACCGGGATTCAATCATGGAGGCCCCACCCTGATGACATTAATCTTACTCTCCTCCCAAAGGTCCCACTTCTTGATCCTATAGTCAGATTCAGTTTTTGCCCTCTTAATCCCACTACAACCAGAATTCATCATATAAATGAGGGTAAGGTCACATTAGCACACTAGTACATGCCTTTTGAAAATTCTATCCCTCCACCCAGGACAGAATCCATCCAGGCAGGTCCATCTCTGCTGTCTTGTATCTTCTGCGTCCAGTTTCACAGCTAGCCCCCCACCACACACACATAGCCCAGTGCTAGCCAAGTAGGAAAAGATCTGCATCTTCTTCTTGGGAAAAAAAAAAAAATACTGGTTTTTTTTTTTTTCCTATCTCTTTCCTCATGCTTTTAAGTTGCTAATTTCTCTCTTTTTCTTACCCAGGGCAGAATCCATTCAGGCAGGTCCACCTCTGTTGTCCTGTACCTTCACTCTTGCATACTGCGAGGTTTTCATTTTTTAACTCTTTTTTATTTTCTGTGACATGTTTTTTTTCTCCTTTTGTTTGAGTTCTTTCCTTCTTTTTGTTCCTATTTCTTCATTTTTTCTTCCTATCTCTGCTTTCTTTTTTTGTATTTCTTTGCTTTTTTCTTCTTATTGCTGTTTCCTACTCTTTTTTTCTTTTTCCTTACTTTTCTGTTTTATTACTCAGCCCTTACCCACTGCCTAGAGAAGACTAGGTGCATAGTATCCAAACATCTAAATATTGTGAGTTTTAGAGAATTTTCTGCTCCTCACTGTACTGGTTGTAAAAAGAGCAAAACTCTCCTTCATAAATCTAATTTTAACACTCCTCCTGTGATTCCCACACTGGAGGATACAGTAGAAGGGGGAAAAACAGCACCAAATAATTTCACAGTAAGGGAAACACATGAACTCACACTTACAGAATCTTTGTCCAACAAATTAGCCAAAAGTGAATACATTACCAATGACTAAAAATTAGAAAAGAGCCTCAAGGATGACAGAATTAAGTAATATGTCACCTGCAAGGGACCACTGTAACTTGTCTTCAAGTAGGGAAAAATTAGAGGATATCACCAAAATGTCAGAAAAATAATATAGAACATTTATGGTAAACAAACTCTATGAGTTGCAAAAGAAAAGAGACAATGAGTTTCTAGAGATAAGAAAGTCCTTCCACAATATGAAAGAAGAATTAGACACCATATAAAGGAATCAAACGGAACTGTTAGATATGAAGGCTGTAATATAGGAAATCAAAATCTCCCTCGGAAGTATTAAAAGCAGGCTAAATCACACAGAAGGTCAAATCTCAGAAGTAGAAGACAAAACCAATCACCTAGAAAAAAGTATTAAAAATACTAAGAAAACTGAGGATATAATATGAAAAATACTAGATACCTTGAAACACCAAAACATCTGAATAATTGTTATACTAGAAGGTGAAGAAACCAATAAGGGCATTGACCATCTATTCCACAAAATTCTGAAAGAAAACTTTCCAAGTCTAGAGAGACATTCAAACATACAGACCCAAGAAATACAAAGAACCCCAAGTAGAATCAATCCAAGAAGATCCTCTCCATGGCACATCATAGCTAGATTGTCCAAAACCACAATGACAAAGACAAGATGCTAAGATTGGCAAGAGAGAAATGACAAACCACTTACAAAGGCTATCCCATCAGGCTAACGCTGGACTTATCATCAGATATAATGCAAGCAAGGAAGGAATGGGGGAATATGTTCAAAGTGTTAAAGGAAAAACAATTTAAGATTCCTCATGGCTCCTGCAAACTAGTGATTTCAGGGTAAAAGAGAAATGAAGATTTCCTACTGCTAATTCAGCCTCTAGCCCACAAGCTCTACTGGTAGGGAGCTCCTCTAGCCTTCTATATCTCTCTGTGTCTCTGTCTCTCCCTGCTTCTATCTTCTCAATTTTTTGTAATTTTTCCATTTTAAAAATTTTTTAAAGGTAAAGGTTTCTCTTGCTCTCAACTCTGCTTTTTGTCTTGTTAATAATCCCCTCTCCTCCTCCCACCCAGGCAGGAGAGGCAAGAGGCAGGCCTTCAGGAGAAGATTCCTCATGGTTCCCATGAACTAGTTTTCTATTTTGTGCTTTTTTCTTAAAAAAAAAAAAATTATAAATTTTTTTAGTATTTTTTTCTGTTTGTTGTTGTTTCTCTCTCTCTCTTTTTCGTTTTCTTGTTCTCATTTCTCCGCTCCTCAATATCCATTTACTGTGTTTCTAGATGGATCTAAGGGAACTGTAGCTAAACATCCAAATACTACTAGGGCTAATATATTTCTCAATATCTATTGAATCTGCTGCACAATGCAATCACAAAAGAATGGCAAAGAGATTCCAGATCATCTCTTTCTGCTTGCTCTTGAATGTTCAGATTTAACTTCAAGAATTAGGAAGGAAAGCAAAAAAAAAAAAATTATAAATTTTTTTAGTATTTTTTTCTGTTTGTTGTTGTTTCTCTCTCTCTCTTTTTCGTTTTCTTGTTCTCATTTCTCCGCTCCTCAATATCCATTTACTGTGTTTCTAGATGGATCTAAGGGAACTGTAGCTAAACATCCAAATACTACTAGGGCTAATATATTTCTCAATATCTATTGAATCTGCTGCACAATGCAATCACAAAAGAATGGCAAAGAGATTCCAGATCATCTCTTTCTGCTTGCTCTTGAATGTTCAGATTTAACTTCAAGAATTAGGAAGGAAAGCAATCAGCAGTTAGCGTAATAGCTATGTCGCTGGACTCCCACGTAGTCGACCGCGGTTCGCATCCCGGACCCGGTGGCTTAAAACTCACACCGGGCGCGTGTGCATGCATGCCCATGATCCCAAGAGGAGAATGGAGGAGAAGGGATTACGGCGTGACCATCCTCCCTGGGGGGTGATTTCTCGCTTTCTGTCTCTATGTCTCTCTCTGTCTGTCGGGCGAGCGCATGCGCCCTATAGCAAAA
>NW_006198558.1:844968-860280 GCF_000334495.1 Tupaia belangeri chinensis | reverse complement strand
ATGGAAATGTCTGATGAAGAATTTAGAACATTCACAATGGTGAAGCTAACAGAGATGGAAGAGAAGAGAGACAATGAACTGCAGAATAGAAGGGAGAAAGAAACTGAGGAGTTCCAGGAGGTGAGGAAATTCTTGCAAGATCTAAAAGAGGAATTACACACTTTAAAAAAGAATCAAATGGAACTGTTAGAGATGAAGGCTATAATACAGGAAGTCAAAATCTCCCTTGAAAGTATTAAAAGCAGACCAGATCATACAGAAAATAGAATCTCAGACATAGAAAATAGCTAGCCTAGAAAAATCCACCATGAAGACTGAGAAAATGGCCCCCCAAAAATGAGAATAATGTACAAGAAATACTAGATACCATCAAATGTCCAAACATTCAGCTAATTGGCATCCCAGAAGGTGAAGAGACTCATAAGGGCATTGATAATCTATTCCGTGAAATCCTGCAAGAAAACTTTCCAAACCTAGAGAGGCACTCAAAGATCCAGTCCCAAGAAATATAAAGGATTCCAAATATAATCAACCCAAGAAGATCTTCTCCAAGAAACATTATAGGCAGGTTGACCAAAACCACAGACAAAAACAAGATACTAAGATTGGCAAGATACTAAGATTGGCAAGAGAAAAACATCAAGTTACCTACAAAGCCTACAAAGGATATCCAATCAAGCTAACAGCAGACCTCTCATTGGAAAAAATGCTAACAAGGAAAGAATGGGAACATATATTTAAAGTGTTAAGAGAAAGGCAATTTCAGCCAAGAATACAGTACCTGGTAAGATTATCTTTCTTGTGGGAAGAAAAGACAAGATCATTCTCAGATAAACAATACCTGAAAGAATTTACCAACACCAGACCAACCCTCTAAGAAGTGCTCAAGGGAGTGCTACACCAGGAAAATTAAATACAGACACACAGAAATAAGAGTTCAAAAACTAAGAAAATGGCCAACTTAATCGTAGGGACAAGTTTGGAGTTGAATATTATATCCCAGAATTTAATCAGGAAAATCAACAAAAGATAAAGTACGTGAGACTGAATTGGTAAAGTATAATTTTAAGACTTTTGACTAAAGCATTGCTGATTTTCTTGTAGGCTTTGTTGTCTGGTTGTAAGAATTTGTGTCCTGTCTTGAGATATGGATAGGTTCATGTACCTACCATTTGAACAGAATCCTAACCTGTTCCCTGGCTTTCAGTTTTAAGCAAAGTTCGTTAGCATTTCTTTGATTTAAGTTAAAATTGGTTTTCTTGAAAGTACCAAGTGAACTTGCTTTTGAAAGTAGTTAGATTATTTAAGAATAAATAAGAATTTATTTCAGAATAAATAAGAATTGTGTGATCAATACAATGTGGGGGGAAAGGAATGGAAGACAACTGTGGACACCAGAGATAGTGTGAGAAGAGGGTGGGAAATGGCAGAGGGTCAGAAATAGGGGTAAAAAAAATACTAGAAACCAGAAATGGAAAATTTTTTATAACATGCATGATCAAGCCACTGTGCAGTATATTCTGGATGGGAAATCACATTTTTTATGCTGTGACAATGCTTAGGGAATGAATGTAAATTAAGTTTTTAAAAAAGGTTCATAAAAAAAAAACCTAAAACTGTTTTTCTTGAAATTAAAAAAAAGAAAGCATTAAAAATACCTATTCAATGCCTGCAGTAAGATATATAGCTCCAGCTAGGTGCTACTTTATACTATGTTCATTCTACTCACTGAGGCTTATGCCTAAAGTTGGACTTGTGTTCATGGAAATGTATATATCATCTGTGCTTGCTATTGAAAATATTTAGACTAATTATGATCTTTAGCGACTCAATAAAATGAGAGGGACAAAAGGCATAGAAAGTAAACATAGATACCAGAGACAGTGTGGGAGGAGAGTGGGAGATGGCAGAGGGTAAGGGATAGGAAATCAAGGAAGGGGGGAAAAGGCAAAACATACAGGAAACGAGAAATGGAAAATTATTTGTTGACAATAACATGTACGTTGATGTGCTTGATTGAGCCAATATACAGTATTCTCTGGATGGGAAATCTCATTTTGTATGCTGTAATGATGTACAGTGAATGAATGTAAATAAGTAAATTTAAAATTAAAAAAATTTGAACCAAGAATACTATATCTGGCAAGATTATACTTCATATGGGAAAAGAAGATAAAAACGTTCTCAGATAAACAAAACCTGAAAGAATGTTAGTGAATTAAATTCTCTGATCAAGAGACACAGTCTGGTTGAATGGATTAAAAATCAGAAACCCTCCATCTGCTGCCTACAAGAAATTCATCTCATGGATAAAGACAACATAGACTAAAAGTGAAGGGTTGAAAAAAGATATTCAATGCACATGGAAACCAAAAAAGAGCAGGAGTTACTATATTGACTTCAGACAAAATAGGCTTTAAGACAAAAATGATAAGAAGAGACAAGGGCATTATATAGTAGTAAAAAGACTAATTCACCAAGAAAATTTAACGATTATAAATATCTATGCACCCAAATCAGGAGCATGCAAATATGTAAAGGAAAGACTGCTAGATCTCAAAGGAGAGAGAGACTGTAGCACAATAATTGTTGGAGATCTCAACACCCTATTATCTCCTTTGGACAGGTCAATGAGACAAAAAAAGAAGCAAAGAGATTCTGGACCTAAGTGATATCATCAATCAGATGGACTTGATAGACATCTACAGAACTTTCCACCTAAAAAAAACACAAACCATACATTTTTTTCTCAGCCCCCCCATGATACTTTCTCAAAGACAGACCACATGATAAGGCATAAAACCAGCCTTTACAGATTCAAAGACATAGGAACTATATCCAGCATCTTCTCTGTCCATGATGGAATTAAACTTGATAATAATCTCAGGAAAATTGATAAAGAAAGATCATTTCTCAGCATAATAAAAGCCATCTATGAAAAAGCTATAGCTAACATTGTACTGAATGGGGAAAAGCTAAAAGCTTTTCCACTGAAAACTGGTACAAGACAAGGCTGCCCACTGTCTCCACTCCTATTCAATATAGTACTGGAAATCCTAGCCAATACAATCAGACAAGAGAAGGAAATAAAAGGCATTCCAATAGTGAAAGAAAAGCTGAAATTATCTCTGTTTTCAGATGATATGATTGTATACATAGAAAACCCAATAGTATCCATGAAAAAACTTCTCAAAGTAATAAATACATACAGTAACATGACAGGATACGAAGTTAACTTACAAAAATCTATAGCATTTCTATATACAAACAAGCAGATAGAACAGAAGAAAGTAATCCCATTTTCATAGCCACAAGAAGTATAAGAATAAAACTAACCAAGGAAGTCAAAGACCTCTATAAGGAAAATTATGAAAACATTACCAAAAAAAATCGAAAAGGAAACAAAAAAGCAGGACAGCCCATGTTACTGGATTGGGATAATTAATATAATCAAAACGGCAATCCTACACAAATTAATCTACATATTTAATGCAATCCCAATAAAATTAAAAATGACATTCTTCACAGATCTATAAAAGACAAGCATGTAATTTGTCTGGAATCATAAAAGACTCCATATTGCCAAAGCCATCCTGCGCAAGAAGAGTGGAGTGGTTGGTATCTCACTCCCTGACCTCAAAATATATTACAAGCTGTAATAATCAAAACAGCATTGTTTTGGCACAAAAACAGACATGAGGACCAGTGGAACAGAGTAGAGACCCAGAAATAAACCCAAAACATACAACCAACTCATCTTTGATAAAGGATAGCAGTCAATTCAGTGGGAGAAGGAAAACCTCTTTAGCAAATGGTGTTGAAAAAACTGGATATCCACCTGCACAAAGATAAATCTGAACCCCAATCTGTCACCATTAACAAAAATCAATGTAAAGTGGATCAAAGATCTAAACCTAAGACCACAAACTATAAAACTACTGGTGGAAAACCCTGGGAAAACTCTGGGAGACATTGGGGTAGGCAAAGATTTCTTAAGCAAGACCTTTAAAGCACAGGCAATAATCCCCAAAATAGACAGGTGGGTTTACATCAGATTAAGAAGTTTCTGCACAGCAAAGAACCTAGTAATAAGTGTGAATCGACAACCCTCAGAGTGGGAGAGAATTTTTGTTAACTGTGACTCAAATAAAGGACTGATAACCAGAATACGCAGAGAACTCAAGTGGTTTACCCAGAAGAAAATGATCAACCCAATTAAAAGATGGGAAAATGAGCTGAATAAACAATTCTCTAATGAAGACATATGAACGATCAAGAAGCATATGAAAAAAATGCTCAGCATCCCTCATCATAAGGGAGATGCAGATCAAAATCACAATGAGATACCACCTAACCCTAACCAGAATGGCAAAGATCAAAGAATAAAAAAAAAAAAAAAAAAACATGAAATGATAAGTACTGGCAGGGATGTGGTGAAAGGGGAACTCTCTTACATTGTTGATGGGAATGTAAATTGGTCCAGTCACTGTGTAGAACAAAGTAGAGGTTCCTCAAAGACCTTCAAATAGAACTACCATATAATCCAGCAATTCCACACCTGGGTATCTACTCAAAGGACAGGAGAATGCTCAATCAGAAAAGTGCTCACACAACTATATTTATCACAGCAGTATTCATGATTGCTAAGTCATAGAACTAACCCAAATGTCCACAAACAGATGAATGGATTGAAAAAGTGTGGCACATATACTCCATGGAATATTATTCAGTCATTAAAAAAAAATCCCAGCAAGTTCCTGGAATTTGATAAAAAAATGGATTAACATGGAAGATTTGTTGCTGAGTGAAGCAAGTGAGGCTATGAAAGAGACACATTGTATGTCTCCACTCAACAAATACTGACTGTCTACACTCTATGGTAGAGACTAAAAGACTGGAGGGCATAAAAGCCTTAAAAATTGTTATGGACACTAGAGACAAAGTGGAAGGAGAGTGTGGGGAGGGGAAGAGTGCAGGAAAGGAAATTAGGGGAAAAAATGGAGAGGTAAGATATTTGTGGGACACAGATATGGTTTATTATCTGTTGATGAGGATATGTATAGTAGTCTCAACTGGATGGAGATGTATATCATGCTGAGTAAAGTCTCTTTAAAACCTAAATGATGTACAGTAATTGAATGTATAAATAATAATAATAATAAATATTTAAAAAAGAAAATTCTATCCCTCATTACATGTGTGACCTTAACATGTAATGTTAAGTCACTTTACTTCTTTCAGCCTTAATGTCTTCATTTGTAAAATGGGAATAATAGTATCCTCCCCACTCAGTGTTGGTCATAATCAATATGCTATTTGGAATGGCACAAAATAAGCTTTCAATATAGAATGACTCTTACCATTATTATGATGATGATTAATATAATATGTGAAAACACCTCTCTCCCTCTTGCTTGCTCTCTCTCTCTTTCTCAGACAGAAATGAATAAACTTAAAATTAAAGGGACCAGCAGTTAGCATAATGGCTATGTCGCTGGACTCCCTTGTAGTGGACAGCGGTTTGCGTCCCAGACCCGGTGGCTTAAATTCATGCCAGGTGTGTGTGGGTGCGCATGCCCAAGATCCCAAGAGGAAAATGGAGGAGAAGGGATTGCAGCGTGGCCATCCCCCCCGGGGGGTGATTTCTCACTTTCTATCTCTCTGTCTCTCTCTGTCTTTCTGGCAAGCACACATGCCCTACAGCAAAAACCTCTCAAAAAAAAAAAACTTAAAATTAAAAATAAACAGGGACTGCAGATAGGAGAAAAGAAGGCGAAAAAGGAGAATTCCTAGAATATAGTACAGCTATGTGTCGATTAACAACAGATACATTCTGAGTTATGTGCCATTGCATAATTTTGGCCTTGTATGATCATACAATAGACTACCTGTACAAATCTGTTGGGTCATTGGGAAAGTCGTGATATATTTTTGCATAGAAAAACATAGAAAAATACATCATGACTTTCATGATGACCTAATTGATGGTGTATACTACACACCCAAACTGTATGGTATAATTTTTTTATTTTTTAATTTTCCAGCTGGTGTGGAAGTCTTGCTTAGGAAGAAATTTCCATCTCACTCACACAAACACATGCACACATACCATGAAAGTATCAGCATGACGAAGCTAGAAGCAAAAGTCAAAAGGCATTGCATTGTTTTTTTACTGACTAGGACTGGAATGCATCTTCTAATTTTCTATTATGTCTTTGCAAGAGCTGCCATTTGGTTTAAGGTGCCTTGATTTCCTGATAGAAATTTATGTTTATGACATTGTGTAAATTAGAAACCAGTAAACTTCTAGGGGTAGCCATATGGTTAACACATTGTAGGATGGCAATCCATTAGAGGAAGTCATCCCATATAAAGGGGAATGAAACTTGAGGTGAATTGTTGGAATCTCCCTCCTGTATCCCTGAATTCCTTCACCCAGTATGTTGTGTTGTGCATGAAAGAGAGAAGTCTATAACACAAGAGCTCCTGGATTTCAGAAAGTTGCAAATATATTCACAGCTGCCTCCCCTCAGGATTCAGGTTTTGCTTCAGAGCCAGTTTCGAAGTCTTATTTCAACTGAAAGTTTTTACCCAATATGAAATGCACTGAGATTGCATCAGGTAGAATCCATTGAGGGAAATTGCTTCTTGCAATGACATATGATTTGTTCATTCACATCTCGGAGCTATTTAGAGGAAATTATCCATGGATTGTATCATTAGTTTAAAAGTCATTGCTATTGTTTTTCTGTCAGTATAATTTTAAGCCATGTAGGATCATTAGTTGGGAAAACATATTTGAAAAGGTATATATTACTAGTTCTCTCCCCAGAATAGTATGACCTATGTTGGAGAAATGCAGCATTGGAAATTAAGCTTTTAAGCATAAGTCATCCTTAGAACTGACATCTGAGGGACCAGCAGTTAGCATAATGGCTATGTCGCTGAACTCCCATGTAGCGGCCCGCAGTTAGAGTCCCGGACTCTGTGGCTTAAACTCACAGTGGGCGCATGTGCATGCGTGCCCAAGATCCCAAGAGGAGAATGAAGGAGAAGGGATTGCGGTGTGGGCATCCCTCCTGGGGACTAATTTCTCGCTTTCTATCTCTCTGTCTCTCTCTTTCTGGCGAGCGCACACGCCCTATAGCGAAAACCTCTCAAAAAAAAAAAAAAAAGAACTAACATCTGAGCTCTCCCTTGACATAACCCACTACAGACCAGAATGGAAATTCATAGATTGAAAGATGTCCATAAAGTGCAATGATATTTCTAGGGGCATAAAAACTAATGTGAGGACATCCCCTGGAAAACTACAAAATTATGTCTTTATTGTTGCATGCACCAAAAACACAAGACGACATTCTGAAGCTTCATTATTTGCCACTATTCCATTGGACCATAAGCAACCATGGCTTTCTTTCGATGTGTGATGGCCTCCTTGAGGGTTGTCAATGTTTGATTGCTCATAGCTGCCTTGGCCATAAATTAGAACATAGACATGACTATTATACCTCTGCCCAAATTGCTCATACTGCTGTCTTATTTTTAATTCTGTTTTTTTTTTTTTTTACTTTTATGGTTTATTTACTGTTTTTTTCATGAATGAGAAAGAGAGAGGCAGCACCCCAATAGAGTCTTCATGCCACAATCTACCCCCAGCCCAGCCAGCCCAAATCATGGGCACAAGTACCCAGCATGACCTGGGAGGTCTCCGATGCAAAGCAAGAACATTTTCATGTGGGCCAGCCTAGCAGAGCAGCAGGTCACCACTGTACCACCATCTAGCCCTGTGTTATTTTTTATTTTGTTTTGTTTGTTTGTTTTGCTTTTACTAAGGGTGCATGCACTCCCTGAGGGAAAGAAAGAGACAAAGGGAGTGAGGATGAGAGATAGAGAGAGAAAGCCACCCACAAGAGGATTGCTATACTGCAATCCATTCTCCACTTGGGATTTTGAGTGTGCATGCACACCACATATATATACATACACAATCATGTGCACATGCCTGCCTGGCATGTTCTTCAAGTCATCAAGTCGGGGACTCACACCATGTAGTCAGCCATTTGGGATCCAGCTGCCTTAACCACCAACCACTTATTGGCCTCTAGCCTTCAGTTCCTGACTTTCAGAATACTTTTTTCTCTTTCCTCTATATGAAAGTAAAATTTAATGTGATATCCATAAATGTCATGTAGTTTCACCATCTATAAACAACGGGGCAAAGGCACATTCAGAATCTCATCTTTTATTCTCACTGTATTTCTTACTATCGACACCAGTTTGAGCCATTCAAACCTTTCTTAAGCATAGATTATCTCCATAAACCACTTAAGCAGTGAAAGAAAAGTCATGAGTGAATAGAGTCCAACAAGTTTACTAGAAGGAGCAGATTAGGATTTGCTTGGACATCCTTTGGGCTATCATTAAAACTGACTTTATGGCTTGCACACAATAGGAGTTACAGAAAGACACTTACCTGATTTTTAGGGAATCGTGGCTTATGTTCCAAGACATTTCCCTTGACTCGCCTGTGACAAAAAAAAAAAGTTGGAAGTTTAATCTAAGTTTTGTCAATTTACTGGTTTTGTAATTTTGAGTAAATCATCTAATCATTCTGAGCTTTGCAGTTTTCATATGTAAATTTGAAGACATAAAAATGAATAGAGTTTTGAGAGCTAAATAAAATAACATGTACAAACTGCTCAGCATAGTGTCTAGTTTATATTGGCAAGTGTGGTTATTGCATTATTACTATATTTCTTTATAGAGACTTAATAATTCATTGTTAGAAGCATTTTTTCTTCCCAATAGACAAATAAAAGAAAAAAAGCAGGGGCTGGCAGGTGATGTGGTGGTTGTGGTGGCTGGACTCCCATATGGCTAACCACAGTTCAAGTCCCGGACCTGGCAGCCTGCTTTCTCACTTTCCTTCTCTATCTGTCTCTCTCTGGTCAGCTTCAAAAAAATAAAATAGGGGACCAGCAGTTAGCTTAATGGCTATGTCACTGAACTCCCATGTAGCCTACCACGGTTCGAGTCCTGGACCTGGTGGCTTAAACTCACACTGGGCATGTGTGCGTGCGTGCCCACAATCCCTAGAGGAGAATGGAGGAGAAGGGATTGTGGTGTAACCATCCCCCCTGGGGGTGATTTCTCACTTTCTATCTCTCTGCCTCTCTCTTTCTTTCTGGTGAGTGCACATGCCCTATAGCAAAAACCTCTCAAAAAAATTAAATAAAACAATGACAATGAATAAAATAATATCAAAAATAGACTTAAAGAGAAAAAGTATTCCAAAAATTCTAATTCATGTAATTACATAATTATTCAAGTTTTTTAAACATAGCCCACTCTTCCCAAACTACATGAGGCATATCAATGTAACCCAGTGTAGCAGTTGTAGAATTGTCTACAGGTTTAGGGTGGGGGAAACTTCAAGACGGTAAGTAGTGAGGATGTTGACTGATGAGAGCTTTTTGCATTTTGTCTCTAGATCAGAAAATAGCCCTGTGCATCTATTCCAGGATTTATAGATAATTGCAGTAATATCATCTAGAGGCCCAGTTCAAATTAGCATCATGTATTGCACTTAATGTCATGTCTCTGCTTTCTCTCAGTGTGTGAACAGGTCCTCTGTATTTCCTTGTCTTTTAATGATGCTGACTTTTTTGTGGGGTGGAGGGGAGATTTTTGCTATAGGATGGGTACACTCACTGGAGAGACAGAGATGGAAAGAGAGAAAATAAGAAATCCCCCCCCAGGGGGTATGGCAATACCGCAATTTCTTCTCCTCCATTCTCTTCTCGGGATTTCAGGTACACACACACAAGCACCCAGCATGAGTTTCAAGCCTCCAAGTCCAGGACTTGAGGTGCAGTCAGCTGTGTGGGAGCACAGAGCCTTAGCCACTATGCTACCTGCTGATCCCTGTTGACCTTTTTATAAAAGTACAATCCAGTTACTTTACAAATGTTTCCTTGTTTTAGATTTTCCTACTGTTCATGATTTTTCTACCTTTTCCAGAAATCCCACTATGACTATGCTGTGTTCTCTCAGTATATCACATCAGAAAACACATGAATTCAATGAACTCTGCAATGGGAGATATTACCTTATCATTTGACATAGTGCCTGCAAGCTGTCTTCTCTACAGAGCTAATTGATAAATACTTATTTGAAGCTTATCTCATAAATTTTTGGTTCTGTATTATGAAAGTTCTTTCTGCTCAAGAGAAAGAAGAAAGTATTCCCCTACTCTCTGGAGATGGCTGACTGTCATAATTTTAAAATAAGAATTAGGGGAACCAGCAGTTAGCGTAATGGCTATGTCGCTGGACTCCCACGTAGTCGACCGCGGTTCGTGTCCCGGACCCGGTGGCTTAAAACTCACGCCGGGCGCGTGTGCGTGCGTGCCCAAGATCCCGAAAGGAGAATGGAGGAGAAGGGATTGCGGCGTGACCATCCCCCCTGGGGGGTGATTTCTCGCTTTCTGTCTCTATGTCTCTCTCTGTCTGGCGAGCGCACGCGCCCTACAGTGAAAATCTCTCCAAAAAAAAAAAAATAAGAATTAGGATAATTTAAATAGCTTAAATAGATTAATAGAAGAGAATGACTTGCCTCATTTCCTTGTTGTCAAAACCAACGGGTAGACCTTATCTTCATCTTATTTAATATCTTAGTGCCATTTGACATCTTTGAGACTTCCTTAAATGAAATCCTCACTATTTTTTTCTCTGGCCTGCTCACCTCCAGTGCTTCTCTTCCTAAATAACTCACCATACCTGCTCCTCTGTCTGCTGATATAGCTGTTTGATTTTTTAGATATGTAATTACATATAGTAATAAGTATATTTTAGATAAATACATTTTAACAAATAGATCATTCTGCTTACATAATTTTAAGTAATATTTCATTAAATGATGTATTGATCATTTTTTTCTGTGCCTTTAAATATTCAGATATATCATTTTAATGGTAGCTTAGCATTCCACAGTAGAAATGTTCCATTACTTACTTATCTCATTTGAGTTGTTTTCCTCACATTTAGGTCATTTTCCTTTTTCTTATATTTTTTAAAGTTTATTCCATGAGTGAGAGAGACAAACAGAGGGAGATACAGCACTCTCAACAGGGTCTGGACTCCACAGTCTCTTCCCAGCCTCAGCAAGTCCAGAACATGAGCACACACATACCCAGCATATTCATGGAGGTCTCTAGCCTTGAATGAGCAACGTTCTCTGTGGATCTGCCTTGCAGAGCATTATATTTTACTGCTACACCATCATCCAGCCCCTAGGTTGTTTTCTTTTGAAAGAAATGTAGTTGATGGGGAAAAAAATAACAACTATGGAAGAAAAGTTATTTTCTTTTCTAACAAATTTAGTCTATATGTGCATGCATACATGCACACACACACATGTGTGTGAAATAGTTTGGAAGAATATATACCAGAATATCTAAAATTAATGTCTCTGGGGATGGGTTTGGAATGGATTAAATTTTTTCCCAATATATATTTTAATTTCAAGAAAGACAGGTTTAATAAATCGAAATCAAAAAATGTTAAGAGAACTTTGCTTAAGACCTAAAGCCAGGAAAAAGGTTAGGATTCTGTTAGAATAGTAGGTGCATGGACCTGTCGACAACTCAAGACAAAAATCCTTAACTATGAAGAACAACTCATAGAAGATCAGCAATGTTTTAGACTAAAGTCAAAAAATTCTATTTCACCAGTTTAGTCTCATGTATTTAATTTATCTTTTGTTGTGGTCCAATCTTTCCATTTAAATTCTGGAGGATAACATCCAACTCTGGACTTGTCCCTACCATTAAGCTGGCCATTTTCTTAGTTATTTTTGAACTCTTATTTCTATGTGTCTGACTTTAGTTTTAGTTTTTTATTTTTTTCAGTTTTCTTTATTTTTTAAATTATTATTCATACATTAAATCACTATACATCATTTAGATTATGAAGAAATTTTTACCTAGCATAATACAAACATATACATAATATACAGCCTAGTTGAAACTATTATACACATCCTCAATAGATAATAAACTTTATCCATGTCCCACAAGTGTCCCCCCAAATTTTTCCTATGCTCTTCCCCTTCCACCCTCTTTCCACTTTGTCTCTAGTGTCCATTACAGTTTTCAATACTTTTATGTTCTCCCTGACTTTAGTTTTTACGATATAGCACTTCCTTTAGAACATCTTGGAGAACAGATCTGGTGTCAGTAATTTCTTCCAGGTTTTGTTTCTGAGAATGTTCTTGTCTTCTCTTTCCATATGAAGGATAATCTTACCGGGTGTAATAGTCTTGGTTGAACTGTTTTTCACTCAATACTTTGAATATATTTTTCCATTCTTTCCTTGCTTGCATTGTTTCCAATGAGAGGTCCGCTGTTAGCCTAATGAGATATCCTTTGTAGGTAACTTGGCATTTCTCTCTTGCCAATCTTAGTATCTTGTTTTTGTCTGTGGTTTTGGTCAGTCTGGCTACAATGTATCTTGGAGAAGATCTCCTTGGGGTTGATTCTATTTGGGGTCCTTTGTATTTCCAGGGTCTAGACCTTTTAATGCCTCTCTAGGTTTGGAAAGTTTTCTTCCAAGATTTCATGGACTAGATTATCAATGCCCTTATTATTGTCTTCACCTTCGGAGATACCAGTTATCCAGATATTTAGACATTTAATGCTATCTAGAATTTCTCATATATTATTCCCCTTTTGGGGGGGGCTCTTTTCTCAGCCTTAGTGGTGGATTTTTTTTGTCCAGAAGTTCTACTTTCTACATCTGAGACTCGATTTTCTGTATGATCTAGTCTGCTTTTAATACTTTCAAGGGAGGTTTCTAGAAGTTTAGTCCAAGCATTCAATCTCTTTGCCAGTCCATGTTTCTCCCTTTCTGTGGCAGATTCAGTGTGAATTGAGGAATATGTTTCCCCTAATAGTATTCAAATGTTTGGCTATGGTTCCCTTAGACCTGTCTAGACACTCAGTGTGTGAAGGCACTCAAGAGAAAATGGGGTCTTGGGGGTGAATTCTCAGCAGAAAATCTTCATTTCTCCTAGTCCCTGAAAGTACTAGTTCTCAGCTCCCATGGTGGAGTCAGTCTTCTTCTCTGGATTACATTTTTAAGTAAAATTAAAACTTAGAAGTATTTTTATATTGTTGGCTGCTTTAAAGGAACCAAGGGACCAAATTACACTGACTGGGAGAAACAGAATGGATATTTGAAAGAGAGAAACAAAATGTAACAGAAACTGTAGCCACCCAATAAGGGGAGATGCCTTTCCCATCAATGTTCATGTGTGGTGTAGCTAGACACTTCACTATGTAAGCTATTTTTTATAATATTATAGAAAATCTACATGCATAGACATATATACATACACATATATTCAATAGTATTTCACGAAGTTTGTGTAAAAATGGAATTAAAGTATGTGTTTATTTTGTTGCAAAAATTATTGAGACCCATGCATACTTTCTTATAACATGCATTTTCATGAACATTTTGAAAATCCCCTCATAGTCTACTAAGTAAGCTTCATGCTAGCACTGGATATTGAGTTCTTAAAAGATGATATAGGCAGCATATTCTTTATTCAGTATCTTGGATACAGGAAGATATACTAGGGGAGAAGAAGTGAGTGAAACAAATAATGTGATATATTATATATTGTAAAAACACACAAGGTCTTCAAAAGTTCTTGGAAAATATGTATTATGCAAAAACTGCATTAATTTCAATTTTTTTAGGCCAAAAATGACATGCATTTCTTTTTTTTTTTTTAATTTTGCTATTCGGTGTATGAGACGAAGAGAAAGAAAGGGAAAGTGTGAAAGCAATTCCCAGGGGGGATGGCCACAATACAATCTCTTTTCTCCATTGTCCATTCAGGATTTGGGGCACATATGCACATACATCCTGCATATTTTTCAAGCTACTGGATCTGGGACTTGAACTATACAGTTGGCCACATAGGATCCAGTCACCTTCACCACCACGCCAGTGACTGGTGCCAATCAACTTGTATTTCTGTCCATTTTTCCACTAATTTATTTTTTTTATTTGAATTAGGGTGCATGCATTCACCAGAGAGAGACAGAGACAGAGATAAAAAGGAGAAAGCACCCTCAATGTGACATGGTCATGCCAAAATCCTTTCCTCTCCATTTCTCATTCCTATCAGGATTTGGAACACACACATATGCTCAGCAGACAGGGCTAAGATTCAAACTGAGGTCAGCCATGTGAGATCAGCTCCCTTGAATCACTAGGCTCCCCTTCTCTATAAACATTTTAAAATCTTCATGCAGTAACAACTTCAGTTGCTACTATCCACAGTATTTGATACTATAGATACAATATTACAATATGTACTGAATTTTGAAATGTGCAAGCTTTGTGCTAAAGATGTCCATTGGGAACCAGCAATTAGTGTAATGGCTATGTCGCTGGACTCCCACGTAGTCGACCACGGTTTGCGTCCTGGACCCGGTGGCTTAAAACTCATGCCGGGCACATGTGCGTGCGTGCCCAAGATCCCGAGAGGAGAATGGAGGAGAAGATATTGCGGCGTGACCATCCCCTCTGGGGGGTGATTTCTCTCTTTCTGTCTCTATGTCTCTCTCTGTCTGTCTGGCGAGCGCATGCTCCCTATAGCGAAAACCTCTCCAAAAAAAAGATGTCTATTGATATTATCTCCTTTACTGTAATCAGTAATTCTGTAGAGCAAATGCTAGTCTGGAGATGGGGCAGAGGGGGGAATCATCAAGAAGTTCAAGGAAAATGTGTGCTAAGAGAAAACTGTGCAATGATTTTTTAAAATGTTTTGTACTGAAATAAACTCGTACTTTAATTCCATTTTCTTTCATTTACATTATAGAATCATTTCTCAACACTACTTTGAAAACTCAACTCATTTTGAATTTTAATCCAAACCTCCATTTCTGGTTTATCTAAAACTAGTACTTTGAATTTTAGGTGAATCCTCCAATGCACTGGGTGTGTTAAATCTAAGAGGATTCTGGCACCTGAAAATAAAGCCTCGATCTGCCTCATCTTTAAATAAAAGGGTGACATGCAATGATATTCTAACCTGGTTACACAGAGCAGAGATTAATCTTTTCCCATTTGAGACTTAAATAAACATCCCATGATGCAGAATAACATTAAATCACAAAGTAATCAAGTGAAAAATCTTAAAAATTAGCAGGTCCAAGTTTATTTTATAATGAGAATCATGAGGTCCCAAATCACAAAGTGATTTGCCTCAGTTTTGAGACATTGGCCAAAGTAGGGG
>NW_006198558.1:843299-844937 GCF_000334495.1 Tupaia belangeri chinensis | reverse complement strand
AAGAGTTTCCAGAGCCTGAGGCACCACTGTCTCCCCTGAACCATCTTGCTTCCCAGACTGGAAACGTAGAAGAACCCCATTTCCCTTCTCCCAAGAATATTTGTGCTAGACCCAGAGTATCCTCAAAAGCACCCCCAAATGCCTCTGTTTATCCCAAACTAAACCCTGACTGGGCCTTCCATCTTTTTTCCCACTAATCCTAACCCCTACCCTAGCCCAAACCCTTGGGTCTTCCATTTCAAAAGAGATAGAGATTGAGAAATATGGAATAGGAAAGAATGCCTGGAAGAACTATGCTTTTATTTTTTATTACTCTTATTGTTTGGTTACAGTTAGTAAGGTAATAGATATAAAAGGCAGAATGCTTAGAATGGGGTGTGGGGGAATTCAGATGAAAATACAAATGAATCATAATGTTGCCACAAAATGATAAGCACATTCTCTTATAAATCTTTCTAGTTAATTATTACGTGCATATGTAGCCATGGATAATAATAAGTAATGATATATAGTAATTTTTTTCTTAAGGTAGCTAACCAGCTGCTTTAAAAAAAAAATGAAGTGTATTACAGTTTTATAACAGTGTATAGATTTTTTTTATTAACTTGTATCATGGCAACTTTTTTCTATAGCTTTAAATAGTCACATAAATAATATTAATGATTACTTAGTATATCATGGTAGGAATGAACCATAATTTACATAATCAACTTTGGAAATTTTAATTTGCTTTAAAAATATAAACAATGCTTCAATGTTTTTCTTAATTGACTTTGAGTACATTTATGATACTTTTTAAAAGAGAAATTGGATTAAATGATATGTACACTTTAGAGTTCCAGACACCAGGCGGCCTGCGGCTGCAGACCCATCCACCTCGGACCTTCACGCATCCCAACCCCTACTCTTCTCTGGACCTCAGGTTGGTTGCATGGGACTTTAAGATGAACTCGCACTGACTCCACGCCACCGGCAAACCAGATCAAGCGGGCCAGCAGTTCAAGACACCGGGCAGCCTGAGACTGCAGGCCTATCCACCCAGGACCCATCGCTTATCTGGCTGTTCCCCACGTGCCTTTGAACTCTGAATTTTAGGTTTTGAATACCGTGCGGTGTGCAATGCGCACCACATGAATTTTCTTATTTTTTTAATTTCGTTCTTTTTGGTTTTGTTTTTCTTTGCTCTTGAGTTGCTTATTAGGTCAATTGGAGGCTTACCACTCCTTAGAAACAGGGAGGTCTTTGGGCCACCCAGGACCACTGGCAACAGTTCATGGTAATTGTGAGCAACAGGTAGGCCAACCGTAAGAGAAATCATCAATTCTCTAATCCTGTACAACTTTGAACACTCAGAGATACCTTAAATAAGTTAGGAAGCACATAGAGATCACCTGATGAATAGGAACAATCAAAGAGGCTCAAGAAGTATGAGCAACCAA
Source organism: Tupaia belangeri chinensis (assembly GCF_000334495.1). Classification (NCBI taxonomy): domain Eukaryota; kingdom Metazoa; phylum Chordata; class Mammalia; order Scandentia; family Tupaiidae; genus Tupaia; species Tupaia belangeri. Next base: position 843,498 of record NW_006198558.1, on the reverse strand, counting down.
CAAAAGGCCTCTCCCTCAAGGGAAATCATCAAGCCCACATCACCCACAGTCAACACAATGGACATCATGGACATGTCTGATAAGGAATTCAAAATATTTGTAGTGACCAAACTAACTGAGATGGAAGAGAAAAGAGACAAGGAGCTCCAGGAGATGAGGAAGTCCTTTCATAACTTCAAAGAAGAAATAAATACTTTAA
>NW_006198558.1:838991-842435 GCF_000334495.1 Tupaia belangeri chinensis | reverse complement strand
GCTGGACTCCCACGTAGTCGACCATGGTTCGCGTCCTGGACCCGGTGGCTTAAAACTCATGCCAGGCATGTGTGCGTGCGTGCCCAAGATCCCGAGGGGAGAATGGAGGAGAAGGGATTGCAGCATGACCATCCCCCCTGGGGGGTGATTTCTCGCTTTATGTCTCTACGTATCTCTCTGTCTGGCGAACGCACACACCCCTATAGCGAAAAAAAAAAAATCTCCAAAAAAAGAGAAAAAAAGGGCTGGACTAGCAATATTGATCTCAGACAAAATAGATTCAAGACAAAGACTGTAAGAAGAGACAAAAAAGGGCATTCTATAATAGTAAATGGGGTAATCCAGCAAGAAGACCTAACCCTTATAAATATCTATGCACCCAACTCAGGTGCACCTAAATATGTGAAGGAAAGACTGCTAGACATAAAAGGAGAGATAGGGAGAAATACTATAATTGTTGGAGACCTCAACACCCAATTATCTACGTTAGACAGATATTCTAGACAGAAATTAAATAGAGAGATACAGGACCTAAATGATACTATAAATAGAATGGACTTGACAGATATCTATAGAACTTTCCACCCTAAATACACAATATATAAAATTTTCTCACCCCAGCATGGAACCTTTTCAAAGATTGATCATATGATAGGACACACATCAAGCCTTTACAGATTCAAAGGCATAGAAACTGTATCCAGCAACTTCTCTGACCATGATGGAATTAAACTCAAGATTAATTTCAAGAAACAACCCCAAAAATACACAAGCACATGGAAACTGAACAACTTACCTCGGAATGATTTCTTCACTACTGAAGAAATTTAGTCTGAAATCAAAAAATTCATGGAAACAAATGATAATGAGTACAAAAGTGTCCATAATCTATGAGACACGGTAAAAGCGGTCATAAGAGGGAAATTCATAGCAATTAGTGTGCATAAAAAAGGATGGAAAGATGGCAAATAGATAACCTATCATTATACCTCAGGGAAATGAAAAAAAACAACAACAAACAAACCCAAAAAAGCCAGGAGAAAAGAAATAATAAAGGTTTGAGCAGAAATAAATGAAATAGAAAATAAACAAAACACACAGGAAATAAATGAAAGCAAAAGCTGGTTCTTTGAAAAGATTAACAATATCGACACATCATTGGCTAGAATGATCAAGAAGAAGAAAGAAAGTAATCAGATTAATCAAATACGTGATGAAACAGGCAATATTACAACAGACAAAGTAGAAATACAAAATATCATTAAAAGATACTGTGAGCGACTATAGGCCAACAAAAAAGATAACTTGGAGGAGATGGACAAATTCCTGGATGCATTTAATCTACCAAGATTGAATCAGGAGAACATAGAAAACCTGAATAGACCCATAACAAGCCAGGAGATTTAATCAGTAATAAATAACCTCCCAACAAAGAAAAGCCCAGGTCCGGATGACTTCACTTCTGAATTCTACAAAACTTTGAAGGAAGGGTTAATCCCTATCCTACTCAAATCATTTCTTAAAGGTTCAAAAGGAGGGAAACCTTCCAAATTCATTTCATGAAGCCTCCATCATCCTCATTCCCAAAACAGATAAGTACATGACAAAAATGGAAATCTACAGAAATCTATAACTGATGAATATAGATGCAAAAATTCTCAACAAGATACTCACAAATCATATCTAACAACATATGCAAAGATTATTCATCACGACCAGGTAGGCTTTATCCCAGAGATGCAAGGGTGGTTCAACATATGCAACACCATAAATGTAATACACCATATTAACAGAAAGAAAAATAAAAAACATATGATCATTTCAATTGATGCAGAGAAAGCATTTAATAAAATACATTGTTTTATGATTAAAACCCTCAGTAAGATTGGTATAGAAGGGTCATTTCTCAACAGAATAAAAACCATCTATGAAAAACCTACAGCCAACATTACACTGAATGGGAAAAGCTAAAAGCTTCTCCACTAAAAACAGGTACTAGGCAAGGCTGCCCACTTTCTCCACTGCACTTTAATATAGTACTGGAAGACTTAGCTAATGCAATCAGAAAAGAAAATATAAAAGTCATTTGTATAGACAAAGAAGAGTTGAAAATATCTTTATTTGCAGATGACATGATGGTATACTTAGAAGATCCAAAGGTCTCCATGAAAAAACTTTTTGAAGTAATAAGTGAATACAGTAAAGTGACAGGACAAAATCAACATCCAAAAATCTATAGCATTTCTATTTATGAACAACAAGTTGAACGAAGTAGAGCTGAAGAAAGGAATTCTTTTCACCATAGCCACAAGATGTATAAGATACCTAGGAATAAACCTAACTAAGAAAGTCAAAGACTTTATAAAGGAAACTATGAAAATCTTAAAAAAGATATTGAAAGTGACATAAAAAGTGGAAGGACATCCCATGCTCCTGAATGGGAAGAATTAACATAATCAAAATGGTAATTCTAACCAAATTAATCTACATGTTTAATGCAATTCCAGTCAAAATACCAGAACTATTCTTCACAGATCTAGAAAAGACAATCACAGAATTTGTCTAGAATCATAAGAGACCTCATATTGCAAAAGCAATCCTGCACAAGAAGAATGGAGTAGAAGGCATATCACTCCATGATCCCATGATATACTATAAAGATGTGGTCATCAATACAGCATGGTATTGGCATAAAAACAGACATGTGGACCAATGGAAGAGAATAGCGACCCCAGAAATAACCCCCAAAGCTACAGACAACTGATTTTTGGCAAACGATATCAGTCAATCCATTGGGAAAAGGAAAACCTCTTTAGTAAATGGTGCTGAAAAAACTGGGTATCCACCCACAGAAAGATGAAACTGAACCCCCGTCTTTCACCACTAACAACAGTCAACTCAAAAAGGATCAAAGATCTGAACCTAAGACCTCAAACAATAAAACTACTGGTGGAAAATGCTGGGGCAACTCTGGGAGACATTGGAGTAGGCAAAAACTTCCTAAATAAGACTCCAAAGCACAGGAAATAATCTCTAAAATAGACAAGTGGGGCTATATCAGACTAAGAAGTTTCTGCACAGCAAAGGACACAGTAACAAGTATGAACAGACAACCCTCAGAATAGGAAAATATTTTTGTTAAATATGCCTCAGATAAGGGACTGATAACCAGAATACACAGGGAACTCAAGCACCTTATGCAAAAAAAAAAAAAAAGTTTAACCCAATTAAAAGATGGGAAAATGACCTAAACAAAAATCTCTCTAAGGAAGAAATACAAACAACCAAAAAACATATGAGGAAATGCTCAACATCCCTCATCATAAGGGATATGCAGATAAAAACCACAATGAGATAACACCTAACCCCTGTAAGAATGGCAAAGATTAAAAATATAAAAAGTGATTAAGTGTTGGCAGGGATGTGGTTAAAAGGGAAATCTCC
>NW_006198558.1:832608-836812 GCF_000334495.1 Tupaia belangeri chinensis | reverse complement strand
ATGGAGGGCAACCGTGGATGCCAGGGACAATGGGGGAGGAGGATGGGACATGGCAGAGGGTGGGGGATGGGGAATCAAGGATGGCAAAACAAAAGGCAAGGTATGCAGAACATAAGAATTGGAAAATTATTTGCTGAGAACATGTATGTTGATGTGCTTGATTGAGCCAATGCACAGTGTATTTTGGATGGAAAATTCATTTTTGTGTTGTGATGGTGTATAGTGAATTAATGTAGAGAATGAATAAATTTAAAATTAAAAAAAGCAATGTAATACACTGTAAATTTTTTTTCTTTTTTTTTTTCTTTTTTCTTTTTCTTTGAGAGGTTTTTGCTATAGGGCGCATGCACTCGCCAGACAGACAGAGAGAGACATAGAGACAGAAAGCGAGAAATCACCCCCCAGAGGGATGGTCACGCCGCAATCCCTTCTCCTCCATTCTCCTCTCGGGCACTGTAAATTTATATGCAATCCAACGTAATATAAACAAGATTATGATGATAAAATAAATAAATAAATAAAAATCATTTGCAACTTAAAAAGAAAGAAGAAAGAATATATATTTATACACATATTCAGCACATAAACAGATACATGGCTTATCTATAGTATTACAATTTTACTGGAGAATGCAATTTTTAAAAATATGCCTAAAGATCTCCTTAAAACATGAAAAGGGTTCAGAAACACTGTTGTAAAGGAGTGGGTTTGATTTTAACCTTAAAGATACAAATTTCCTAACTGCCCTTCTATCTACTTGACTATCTAATAATAATACTATTTTGAGACTATAAGTAGGCAAAACAGAGTTGACTGGCAGTCTGGGAATACAAGAAAAGAATCTTTAGTCTGAAGAGAACGGTAGGCTACGATTTAAAGTAGATCCTTCCTCTTTTTCTTTTTTTTTTCTTTTTTTGGAGAGGTTTTTGCTATAGGGCACATGTGCTCACCAGAAAGATAGAGAGATACCTGTTGGTGATGACATGTATAGTATTCTCAACTGGATTGGTCTGAGAAGTATTTCATGATGGATAAAGTCCTTTTACAAGCAAAATGAGAAATAGTGATTGACTGCTTTAAAAAATAATTAGAATAATAATAATAATGATTGGAAAAAACATAGAAAAGATATTGAATGATGAAGTGGGGAGATTAATGTCTCTGTATTGACTGACATGCATGGCATTCCCTTTTGAAAAAGCATTGTAATACACTGTAAAATTATATATAATCCAATGTAATATAAAGAAGATTATGATGATAATAATTTTTAAAAAGGAATAACAAAAGAAAAACACAGAAAAAAATAAAAGAAAGACAGAGAGAGACAGGGAGACAGAAAGTGAGAAATCACCCCCCAGGGGGGAAGGCCACACCACAATCCCTCCTCCTCCTTTCTTCTCTCGAGATCTTAGACACACACACACACACACGACCGGCATGAGTTTTAAGTCACCGGGTTAAACTGCGGACTTGAACTGCGGTCGACTATATGGGAATCCAGCGACATAGCCATTACGCTAACTGCTGGCCCCCCGATCTTTCATATTTGAAAGTTGTTTGTTTTTTTAAGTCTGGTCATTCTTCACTTTCTGTGTCTATCTGGCTGTTGTCCATGTGGCATAGAAAACAGCCCAGGACATGGGAGGGAATGAGATCTCACAACCAGAGAAGATGGTGTTTCCACTGGGATCATGTAGATTCTTAAACGTAACCTGCAGAAAGTTAGGCAAAAATAATGTGGGAATGCTCATTAATCAAGACTTAATTACCAGGGCTGACAGTGGCATGGTGGTTAAGGGCTCTGGACTCCCACATGGTAGGCCAGGGTCCAAGTCCCAGACTTGGTAGCTTGCTTTCTCACTTTCTCTCTCTCTCTCTCTCTTATTTTCACCTGTCCCTCTCTGGTCAAATTAAAATAAGTAAGTAAATAAATAAGTTCAATAAAATCATTCTTTATATTCAAAAAAAGATTTAATTACCTATTCCTCAAAGAGCTTAGTGACAATATATTGGAATTTTCTATTTCCACCAAAGCTTCTCACGCTGAGCATCTCAAACAAGTGTTTATGGACACTTCTTCTATAGATTTATTGCATTGTCTGCAAGAACATCCACCTCCTTAAATGTTGGGCAGAGGGAACTTAAAGAAAATATTTCACAGGTGTGTCTTCTTGTCAAGGACCATGGCAAAGACAAAGAATCAAATACTAGATGTGCTATTCTCTGGAAATACTTTCTGTAAGATTTTATTTCTTATCAGTTCATGACCTTTGAATTTTCACATTGTAAATATATATTCTAGGAAAAAATGTCCTTTTCTTTCTTCTCCTAAAATAAAGACAGACATAGACACTTCACCTGTAACAGAAGTAACAAGTAAATAATAAACTAAAAAATAGTTGAAACCTATTTGATAGGTAAGTTATCATTCTTAATATTAAGAGAAACCATTGAATTGTCAGAAAAGTCATGATGTATTTTTTCTGTTTTCCTGTGCAAAAATGCATCATGACCTTTTTTAAGAGAGATTTTTGCTATAGAGCGCGTGCTCTCACTGAAGAGACAGATACAGAAAGCAGGAAATCCCCCCTGGGGGAGATGGCCACACTGCAATCCCTCCTCCTCTTTTTTCCTCTACAGATTCTGAACACACATGCACATGTGCTCTGCTCTATGAGCCACCGGGTCTAGGACTTGAACCACCGTTAACTACAAGGGAGTTCAGCAACGTAACCATTACACCATCTGCTTGTCCCAGGGTTATGACTTTTCTGACAATCCAATATTATAAATGTTCAAAATGTGAAGACTGTGGGGCTTGGAGGTATCTACATTTTGCCATGTATGGTAGGAAGCAGTAGAGAAGTTTTAAGGAAGGAGCTGGCCCAAATTGAAATCATGACCTTAACATTTTAACATAATCCCTGTGGCTAATGAGAATGACATTAAATCACATAGGTTTTCAGGTTGGAGTCACTGATTTATAACAGTTAGTCTTATGATTTTTGACTTTATGATGCTGCAAAAGCAATAAGCATTCAGTAAGAGCCACACTTCAAATTTTGAATTTTGATCTTTTCTCAGGCTAGTGAAGTGCAGAACAATACTTTCTCTCCATGCTGGACAGGGACAAAGAGCCAAGATTCCCAGTCAGTCACACAATCACAGAGGGAAACAAATAATACAGTGTTCTATGTGGCCAGCATTTTTTTTTTAATTTTATGATATCTCATTTATATTGGGTCATCAGAAGAATAAGGATGTATTTTTGTTTTCCTATGCAAAAATGCGTCATGACTTTTCCAACAACCCAATATTTAATCATCATAAATCTTTTAGCATACAATATGGTTTTTAAAAGCATTTATGCAGTGCATGTCAATCAAGTCAAAGATATTACCATATATATCATTTCCAACAGGGAACTTTACATTCTGTGCCAGCATTTTTTGAATATTGTGTTTTCACACACCCTTGGGTCTATGAAATGCCCATTTTTCAGTTTGATATTTCCAATTTATGATAGATTTATAGGTACCATCATAAGTGGGGAAGCATCTATAATAGATTTGGAAGGAACCTAAGAAATCCCGTAGCCCCAGACGCTTCATTTCAGGGATGAGAAATCAGAAACACAGAAAGGAGGGCTTGCCCAAAGTCACCCAGGATGTTAAGAGGAGCACCAGATCCAGGACTCTCACTCTGGTCTCTTGGCCTCTAAGCTTTCAACAGCTGCCATTGCCAAGCACATCAGCTAGCATGTCTGCTCCATTCCTTCTCTTCCAACCTGCCCTCATGAAAACAGCAAGGCCAGATGCCAGTACAATAGGTGCTAGAGAGGTTTTCTGCAGAAAGGGAAAATGGTCCATTCTCAATTCCACACAGCATTTTTTTTTTCTTCTAGTTCCCAAAGAAAAATAGTTTGAGCCTATAGTCTCACAGAGCCCATGTTATACCGGCTCCCTCATTGTTTCCCCTAACCCTTTCTCTCCAGGGACCAAAACTAGACTAAGGTGATAGCGGGATCAGGGTATTCCTTCCTTTCCCTCTGCTACCTGCTCTTGCACTCTCTTCTGCCACTCTTGCATAAACCCACAAATCTTTGCCCTATGTAATCTTACATGGCTCTCTCCCTGTATCCAATTTCCCCCTTTTTATAAAGACACCAGCCATTCTGAAATAAGGCGTATTGTAACACACT
>NW_006198558.1:803689-832594 GCF_000334495.1 Tupaia belangeri chinensis | reverse complement strand
AAAAAAAAGCCTCTGTAAAAAAAAAAAAAAAAAAAACAGCAAACCAAAAGCCATGCATTTCAATTTGTGTAACTCATTCAAATTCAAGCTTGCTCTAGTCCCAGCCAGACCTCCTGGCAAATGGGAGCTAGGAAAGCAAGGTTGCCTGGACTGAAGTCTCTAAAGCCTTCCCTGCTGAGGCTTTAATAAGTGAACATTTGCTTTTTAGGAAAGTGTCATCCCTGCAAAGGGCAGTCCTTTATTTCTCTGACTTGAGCAATGTCCGTACTGCCTAGAGAATGGTGAGAGAGGAATTTACTGCTTAATCGGCTTCTCAATAACTCATTGGCCTCAGCAGAGATGCATATCCATAATTTATGCAGGAAGTAATCAATCACTAGAAAAATACATGCTGCCCATTAAAGTGAGCTGTTGGCCTCCTGCCAGCCCATCCTGCTCAACTGGAGGGTCTGGACCAAGGGCACCTGGGGCAGTTTTTCTCTGCCTTTCATTTTCAGGCCAAGAATTTGGTCATTGTCTCAGTAGCTTTAAGGTCTATAAAGGAACTGAGATGGGAAAAATGGGCTTATGTAGGGGAAAAAATAGGCAGAGAAGAGGTTTATACTTCATCAAGTCTTAAAGGGAGAACTTTCCTCCTATTCCCAATTGTTCTCCTAGCTCCCAAAAGGAAACTGCTTGAGCCCGAGTCTCACAGAACTCCCATTATACTTGGTTTCTCTCAGCAGGGACCAAAACTAGATGAAGGGATTGGGGGAAGGTGGTCACTTTCCCATCATTCAAGTGATGAGGAAGCATGCATTCATCAGTGAATCTTGTATTCGTGGTCAGAAAAAAGATTTGGAAATTGATGGCTAGTGGTCAAGCTGGGAATATAGAGAAATACAATGAGTGATTACTTAACTATTCCTCTTATGGAATAAGAAGAAAGAGCAAGAGTAAGACTGAAGAGAAAAAATAGGAGAACAAATGGACAAAGGCAACTAAAGAAGAAAAAAGGAAAGTATGTATTAATCACAGAATCAAAGAGAGGTACAGGACATTGAAACCCAGAATCACAGTGAGTGTCATCTCTCTGAAGTCCAGCTAATTTGGTCTAAATCTAACATCATTCACATTTTTGAAATGTTCAAGAACTCTAAGAGATGCATATTTCTTGTTTCTCATAAGTTATGGAAATACACAAATCCAGACTTTCTGGGTTGCCCTGACCTGAGCTCTTGCTCGTTCTTTGACCACACAGAGCAGATTTGGGGCTGCTGCTTCCAAATCCATGGATCCTATCTGTGAGTTCCTTGCCCTCCCTAGAGGAAGACACTTTGGCCAGCAGGAACAACCGGGAGATATTTTGCTCTCCTACTCCCATTGAGAGATTTCTGTATGGGCCTCTATGGACTCAAATGTGAAGTAGCTCTCCAGAATTTTTGTTTCTATCACTCAGGGATCTCACAGGAGAATGCATCTACATCTCCCCAGATACAACCTGCACACAGAGACATCATTAAATCAAGATTATCAGTGGATCTTTCCCCCTCTGGGTTTTCACATTTTAACTGGGATCAAGCCCTAAGTAAATAAATAAATGATTAAAAGTGGAATTTTAGGTAACTGTCAGTCTTATGACTGAGCTAGACCCTAGTGAAATCACTCTTGACATGACCATTAAGACCCTAAAGGATCTGGTGTGTGCCCATATCTGACTTATATTCTACTTGTAAAACATATCACTCCTTTTGGGGCTGGCAGGTGACATGGTGGTTAAGGGTGTTAGACTCCCACATGGACGACCATGGTTCGAGTCCCAGGCCTGGCAATTTGCTTTCTCGCTTTCCCTCTGTCTCTCTCTCTCTCTCTCACTCTACCCCTCTGGTCAATTTACATAAATAGATAAAGTTAAACAAAATAATTCTTTGAGAAAAAAAAGTATTACTCCTCTCAAAGTACCACCACCTTATCAGGTACAGGGCCTTTGTGCATATTCTTCTACCTGGAACTCTCTTCAGCAGCTCTATACATAGCTAACAGTCCATCTTCACCTTTACTCATCAGCCTCTCTGCGTCCCAGATGAGGTCATTCTTCCCTACAAGAGACTCCTTAGACCAGGTACCACTGCTCCACACAGATGATTCATTCCTTCTTTGTTGTAAAAGTCCTAGGATCAGAACGAGCTTGATAGTTTCCAAGTACTTAAGAAGGTCAGTATGGCTGGAGTCAAAGAGGCAAGCTGGCCAGATTAGTAAGGCCCATGAAAGCCTAATTCAGGATTTTATTCGATGTACAAAAAAAAATTAAAAAGTGGAGAAATTTAAGCAACAAAGTGTCATAATCTCTATTGACCTACATTGTGAATAATTGCTCCAGCCACAATGTGACAATAAATTGAGATAGCAATTTTAGAAGGCCATTATTGCACTAGGGGTATTTAGGGAGTTGTACTAGTGGTGACCCTCGCTGAGATCTAGAGGAGTCAATGGATCCTGTGTATGTTTAGGAAAAGCGTATACTGATAGATGAAATAGTTTGAAAGAAAGTGAAAATCCTGGTTTTGGGCTTGACCAACTAATAGATGTTATATTGTTTATTGACACAAGGAAGATTGAAAGGAGTAGGTAAGGGGCAGAAGTCAATATTGTTTTGGTAAATCACGCTGGGATGTCTTTTAGATAGGCAAGTAGAAATGTCAAGAAAGCAGATAGAATTGCTTGGAAAGGTCAGAACTGGGGTTGGTTGTGGTGGGTAATTATTGTGCTATAGATAAGTTTACTCAAGTCGGAGTTGTTTCTTGAGCACAGTGGAGGGAGAGGCCACATAAAGAACCATGGACCCTACCAGGTGAGAAAGGAAAGAAGGACCTGGTAGCAGCAAAACTAGGAGAAAAGCAATAAGTAGGGTGTTAATGAATGTCACAATGACATTGGGTGATTGCTAAAGTGAAGAGTATAAAGCTTGACGAGATGGAAAAATAGAAGATGGTGCTCAGACTAGTTTTAAGGAGGCAGAGACCTCTACTGCAGACCCATTTAATGAGGCTTATCTCCATATTCCAAATTCTAACCTTTTGTTAGTTGGTGGTGCTGCACTGCTCCAAAGTAGCTGCCCTCCCTTTTAGGGACCAATCCATACATGGCTGTTACCACACACTTTGTAGCTTTAAACCAGCCTGTGTGTCGGGGATGCCCATACACTAACCATTAAGTGAGCACTGGAAAAGTGCCGACATCATTTGTAAACATCTTCCCAAACCACTGCCTACTTGCCGTTGCCCTGCTTGATTTCTGACCTGGATGAATTCCCCTTGGCTCTTACACTCTTTGCTCTAGTCTAGATTCTGAGTTTCATTATCCATGCAAGATCATGCCTCCTGCTCTGGATTCTCCAGGATAGTTGCCGCTCGTCGGAATCAAACCTTTGGCCTCCACGGTAACTCAGCTGCCTCTTCTTGGTTCTCTATGAGGGAAAGGATTAGAAAGCACCATGACTTCCTTTCCTGTCCTCTCCACAAAATGCCTTCTTCTAGCAAATGCATCTCCACACTGATGAGCCCCTCCGCCCATTTTCTGTCAACACTTGAGAATATGTTCCCATCCGCTTCATAAACATGTTCCTTCCAGCACAATTTAATTGTTGCAGAATGTTATTATGCTCCTTATTCCCTTTTTTATTTTTAACACTTTTTATGAAATTTGATCTCAATCTTTTTCTTGTTCATTTTTTATTAAAAAAACAAAAAAGGTGATCATTCTTTCTCATTTTATGGCTTTAGAGCTCCCTCTTCTGCTGCTTTTGTGTTCATAATATATTATCTTCCCTTCTAAAAATCTCCTAGAGTCTCATCCCTTACTTTTACCTGCACTTGCTTATTTCCTTGTAGCTATTAACCCCATGCTGCTCAATTTTGCATCTTATTCCCAACAGTGTTACTAACTGTAGGAATTTGTCTTAGAAGAGAGTTTTGTCTGGTAACTTTTGAGCATTCACAAGGCCAAGTCCCCAAGAACCCTCATATCTTGACTTTAGATCTGACTACTGGTCACTCCTCCCAATATAGAAATTGTTCTCGGGTTAGCCCTCTGAGGATCTCCCCGAATACCTATATGCTTGTTTGGGGGATTGTGATATACATTAGATAAACTCACTGCCTTCTTTTTTATTAGGATGATTTCTGGTCACATTTATTCAGTGTACATCTTTGTGGGGTACAGTGGTTTTTGTTCTAAATCATGCATACAGTGTGTGATACTCAAATCAGGTATAAACATATTCTTCAACATTGAACATTACATTATATTGTGCATATTTGATAATAGTTCTACTAGGTGGTATTTTTTGGATGTATTGAATTGTCTGTATTTTTTTTTTCTCTACTGGAGTACACTGCTCCATACCGCTTGCCCTTATTTACAATAATAATACATTCTTAGGTGAGTTAAAAGTTCTCTCCCTAACCCCTCAACCACGGACACTTAAGCAGTGTCTAGTACCTACCACTACTCTGTCTCTACACTTTAGAGCCTTTCAGTTTCTAACACAGTGTGTAAACATTCAATGGATGTTAAGTAGGGACATGCAATATTTGTCTTCTCACAGTCTGACTTATTTCACTTAGCAGTATATCTTCTAGGTTTGTCCATTATGTGTTAAATGACAAGCGGAGTGGTATTTCATTGTGTATTTGTGCTACATTTTCCCAATTCATTCATTGGTTATTGGGCATTTAGGTTGATTCAAAGACTTAGCTATTGTGATTAATACTGTAAACATTAGTAGGCTCTGAGTGGTTTCCTGTCTGTGAGCACACACCCAAAAGTGGGATTACCGGTCATATGGGAGATCTATTTTTAGATCTTGAGAAAACTCCACACTGTTTTGGTTTGTTTGTTTTACCATAGCTATACTAATTTACAGTCCCATCAACAGTGTACTAAGGTTCTCTTTTCTCCACAATCTTGCCAGCCCTTGTTATTCTTTATTTTTTTATACTAGTCATTCTGATCTCGATTGATATTTCACTATTGTTTTGATTTTCCTTTCCCTTATGTTAAGAGATGTTGAACATTTTTTAATATGTTTTTAAGCCCAATTTGTGTATCCTTCCTTTGAGAATTGTTTGTTCAAATCAATTGCCTATTCTTTGGATTATTTGTTCTTTTGCAGTAAGCTGAGTTCCTTATATATTCAAGTTGTCAATCCCTTACTGAACTATAGTTTTCGAATATTGTCTTCTATCCTGTCTCTTTATTTATTATTTCCTTTGCCGTGAAGAGGCTTTTTAGCTTGATACAATCCGCATATTTATTTGTAATGTTATCGTTCTTGCTTCAGGGGTCTGATTCAAGAAATCTTTGCCTACTCCAATATCTTGAAGTGTCTCTCCAGCACTTTCCTCCAGTAGTTTTAAGTTATAGGGCTTAACATTTAAGACTACCTCATTTTGAGTTAACTTTTTTAAATGGTGAGAAATGGGGTGGGCATTCATTTTTACTAACACTATTCATTTAGGTACAATTTTTTTTAATTTATATTTAATCATATGTATCTTTACAGTGTACAATATTTCTTTTTCCAGCATGAATACCATGCATATAAGTCAGACATTACTATATAAATTATCAGCAAATAGCTTTTCATTTTTTAGTCAATTGAACATACTTTTTTTTCTTCCCCTTTCCTCTCCCTTCCTCCCTCCAATACCCACCCATGCATTACCCCTATCCTACAGTAAGGATATAGTAGTAATAGTTCTTGCCTAATCCAAAGTCTCTTAAGAATTTTTCCTGTGTGTTCCACCAGTATTTTTGTAGTTTGAGGTTTCATGTTTAGACCCTTCATCCATTTTGAGTTAATTTTTGTTATTGGTGAGAGATAAGGATCTACTTTCATTCCAATATCTACAGTTGCCTTTCCTGCTACTATACCTTCCAAACTTTCAGTTTCTGCGATAGAGCACAGTCAGTATATATTGAGTGGGGACACACACAGTCTGCCTTTAATAGTCTAATTTGCTTCATTTCGCATTAAGTCTTCCATATTCATCCACTTTGTATCAAATATCAGTGTCTCATTTTTTTTTGACTGAGTGATATTCCATAGAATACATATGCCACATTTTTAATCTAATCATCTATTTTGGGGCATTTGGGTTGATTTCATGTCCTAACAATTGCAAATAATGCTGTAATAAACATGGATGTGCAAATGGTTTTCCTACTGAAGGTTTTTCTATCTTTTGGGTAAATACCTAAGAGTGAAATTACTGGGTCATATGGTAGTTCTATTTTTAGGTTTCTGAGGACTCTCCAGATCATTCTACGAAGCAGTTGTACTAATTTACATTCCCACTAACAGGGTAGGAGAGTTCCCTTTCCATCACAGCCTCACTAGGACTTATCTTCTTTTTTTTGTTTTTTAATTTTATTTTTAGCCATTCTGACTAGGGTTACGTGGTATCTCATTGTGGTTTTGATTTTAATTTCCCCTGTGATGAGAGATGTTGAGCATGTTTTCATATGCTTTTTGGCCGTTCTTATCTCTCGTTTGGAAATTTGTTCAGCTCCTTTTCCCATATTTTAATTGGATTGATTATTTTTTAAGGTAATCTGCTTGACTTCCCTGTATATTCTGGTTATCAGTCCCTGACCGAGGTATAATTTGCAAATATATTCTCCTACTCTGAGAGTTGTCTCTCATAGTTTCTTCGGCTGTGAAGAAGCTTCTTGGCCTAATACAGTCCCATTCGTCCATTTTTGAGACCATTGTGCTTTGGACATCTTCTTTTTTTATATAAGGTTTTAATTTTATTTATTCATCCATTTATTTTAATTTGACCAGAGAGAGACAGAGAGAGAGAGAGAGGAGAAGTGAGAAAGCAAGCCACCAGGTCCAGGACTTGAACCATGGTCAGCCATGTGGGTGTATCCAGTGCCTTAATCTTCACGCCACCCGCTGGTCTCATGGATGTCTTCTTTAAGACGTCCTTGCCTACTCCAAGGTCTCCAAGAATCTTTCCTGTGTTTTCTACTGGTGTTTTTATACTTTAAGGTTTTATGTTTAGATCCTCAATCCATTTGGAGTTAATTTTTGTTAGTAGTAAGAGATAAAAATCTGGTTTCATTCTTCTGCAGGTGGATATCCAGTTTTCCCAGTACCACTTACTGAAGAGATTTTCTTTTTCCCACTGGATTGTTTTGTGTCCTTTGTCAAGGATCAGTTGACTGTATGTTTGGGGGTTCATTTGGGGGTTCTCAATTCTTTTCCATTGGTCTACCATTCTGTTTTTGTGCCAATACCATGCTGTTTTGTGTGTGTGTGTGTGTGTCTGTGTGTGTGTGTATACACATATATATATATATATGATCAGTTATTTAATTAGGTTCTTGGAAACAGTTACAAGTAGCAAGCCACTGCTCAGCTGCTTCAGGAAAACCGCTCACTTGCCTCTGTGGCGTCCAATGAGGATAATCAGAATAGTCCCAGGAGTGATACTAGTTCGCAGCTTTCTCACATGCTGACTGAAGGGTTTTTTGCCTCTCGAGGCACATCTTCAGTAGGATAATACCTAGGCATTTTGTGCAGTTTAACCACCTGGGTACCACCATTCTTGTCTCCACCAACTGGTTTTGTGACAGTCACAAGAACCTTCTCCTTTTCCTTTTCAATCCTGGATTTAGTGGCAGAGTATTTCCTCTTGTGCATGGGCTTCCTGGGATATATGGCAAACTGGGAGTATCTGCTGATGCCCCAGACTAGGATGGGGTTTCAGCTGCAATGGGGCTTCCCCTTCTTGGGTTTTTTAGCCTTGGGGGTCACCCTTTTTAACCTTGCCACTGGCATCAGCCTTCTTGGCTTCAGGTTTCTTCTCCTAGTATCCTGCTTTGCATCTTTATCACCTGCCATCTTGTATAGTGGGAAAGAGCTACCATGCTGTTTTAATTATCACAGCTTTATAATATGTTTTGAAGTCAGGAAGTGAGATGTTTCCTACTTTATTCCCCTTCCACCGCATTCCTTTGGCAATATGGTGCCTTTATGCTTCCAGAAAAATTTTATGATTGTGTTTCCTATTTCTGTGAGAAATATCTCTGGTAGTTTGGGATGGCATTGAATTTGTAGATTAATTTGGATAGGACTGACATCTTGATTATATTAATTTTTCCAATCCAAGAACGTGGGATGTTTTTCCACTTTTTTGTGTCATTTTGATTTTCTAGTGTTTCATAGTTTTCCTTGTAGAGATCTTTGACATTTTTGGTAAGGTTTATTCCCAGATATCTTAATTAGCTTTGTGACTATTGTAAATGGGATTTCTTTTTTCAATTCTGTGTCCATTGTTGGTGTATAAAAATGCTATAGATTTTTGGGAACCAGCAGTTAGTGTAATGGCTATGTCGCTGGACTCCCACGTAGTCGACCGCAGTTCACATCCCAGACCCGGTGGCTTAAAACTCACGCCGGGTGCGTGTGCATGCGTGCCCAAGATCCCGAGAGGAGAATGGAGAAGAAGGGATTGCGGTGTGACCATCCCCCCTGGGGGGTGATTTCTCGCTTTCTGTCTCTCTGTCTCTCTCTGTCTGTCTGGCGAGCGCACACGCCCTATAGCGAAAACCTAAAAAAAAAAAAAAAAGCTATAGATTTTTGTACATTAACCTTGTATCCTGCCACTTTATTATATTCATTTATCACTTCCAGCAGTTTTGTGTGTGTGTGTGGATTCTTTTGGATTTTCTACGTATAGCATCCTATCATCTGCAAAGAGAGATAATTCTACTTCTTTTATTTCACAAAAATCCTTATTTTTTTCCTCCTGAAATTTTTGGGTGTTTTGGTTGTTTTTCTAGTTCCCTGAGTTGTGTCTTTAGGTGGTTTATTTTCCATCTTTTTGCTTTTTTCTTGTGGGCACTAATTGTTATGAACTTCCCTCTTATAACTGCTTTTGCTGTGCCCCATAGGTTATAAACACTTGTTTGTTCATTGTCATTGGTTTCTATGAACCTTTTATTTCAGTCTTAATTTCTTTTATAGTCATGAAGTCATATAGGAGTAGGTTGTTTAGTTTCCATGTGTTTGTGAATTTTTGAGGGCTCTTTCTCCAGTTGATTTTAGTTTAATTCCATCATGGTCAGAAAAAGATGCTAGATATAGGTTTTATACCTTTGAATTTGTAAAAGTGTGTTTTGTGCTCTATCATGTGGTCAATCTTCAATAATGTTCCATGTGGGGGTGAGAAAAATGTATATTTCGTAGTAGTTGGATGAAATACTCTATAATGTCTGTCAAGTTCATTTCATGTATGATATCATTTAGATCTTGTATCTCTGTTTATTTTCTGTCTAGATGAACTGTCCAGAGGAGTCAGTGGGATGTTGAGATTCCCTACAATTATTGTACTGTAGTCTATCTCTCCCTTGAGATCCAACAGTCTCTCTTTGATGTTTTTAGGTACTCCATTGTTAGGTGCATAGATTATAAGTGTTTTATTTTCTTGGTGAACAAGTCCTTTTAGGAACCAGCAGTTAACGTAATGGCTATGTTGCTGGACTCCCACGTAGTCGACTGCGGTTCGAGTCCCAGACCCGGTGGCTTAAACTCATGCCGGGCGCGTGTGTGTGCGTGCCCAAGATCCCGAGAGGAGAATGGAGGAGAAGGGATTGCGGCGTGGCCTCCCCCCCTGGGGGGTGTTTTCCTGCTTTCTATCTCTCTGTCTCTCTCTGTCTGTCTGGCGAGCACCCGCGCCCTATAGCAAAAACCTCTCAAAAAAAAAAAAAGTCCTTTTAGTACTATACAA
Source organism: Tupaia belangeri chinensis (assembly GCF_000334495.1). Taxonomy (NCBI): domain Eukaryota; kingdom Metazoa; phylum Chordata; class Mammalia; order Scandentia; family Tupaiidae; genus Tupaia; species Tupaia belangeri. The sequence continues at coordinate 822,815 of NW_006198558.1, read as the reverse complement.
TGTCCTTCTTCGTCTCTTCTTAAATCTTCATCCTTAAGTCTATTTTGTCTGAGACCAGTATTGCTACTCCAGCCTTTTTTTGATTTCCATCTACATGGAATATCTTTTTCCAGCCCTTAACATTCAGTCTTGTGTGTCCTTATCAGTGAGGTGTGTTTCTTGTAACCAGCATATCTTCTGTTTTTGTATCCATTCAGCTAGTCTATGTCTTTTGATGGGAGAATTTAATCTGTTAACATTCAATGTTATTATTGAGATTTGCAGACTTATCCCTGTCATCTTCTTAGCCATTTTTGTTGTTTCTGTTTGTCTCTCTTTAGTTATCCTGATACAACATTCCTCTCAGTGCTTCCTGTAGAAGTGGTCTATTAGTGAATTCATTCAGTTTTTGTTTATCTGAGAATATTTTTTATTTATTCTTTATTTCTTTGCAGGATAATCTTGCTGGATTTAGTATTCTTGGTCGAAATTGTTTTTGTTTCAATGCTTTGAATACATCCTCCCATTTCTTCCTTGCCTGCAATGTTTCATTTGAGAGGTCTAACATTAGCCTGATGGGGTAATCTTTATAAGTAAGTTGACGTTTCTCCCTTGCCAGTTTTTAGAATATTGTCTTTAATTTTTACCAATCTGGCTATGATGTGCTGGGCAGGGAGGAACTTTTTGTGTTGGTTCTATTGGGGGGCCCTTTTTATTTCTTGGTTCTGAATTTCTCCATGTTTTTCTATATTTGGAAAGTTTTCAGATAATATTTCATGAAAGAGGTTTTCTCTGCCTTTAGCAGATTGTTCACCTCTGGAAGACCCATTATATGGGTAATTGGGTGCTTCATGGTGTCTAGAATTTCCTGTATGTGTCCTCATTTTTTGGGGGGGGTTGTTTTTTCTTTCTTTTGGTGATTTGGTCCATGCTGAAGATTTTGTTTTTGAAATTAGAAATTCTTCTGCATGGTTCAATCTGCTATTAATGCTTTTCAGGGAGATTTTAATTTCTTGTATTCTTTATTTCCAGAAGTTCTGTTTGATTCTTTTGTGAGGTGTTTCTTAATGAAATTCCTCTTTCATGTCCTGAAATGATTTTCTCATTTCCTGAAACTGATTGTCTGTTTTCTCTTGCATTTCATTGAGTTTTGCCACTATGACTATTCAGAATTCTTTTTCTGATGTTTCTGTGTATTTCTATGTTCTGTCCACTGTTGGTGAGGGACTACTGGGGAAGAGCTATGACTTCGTTTTCTCATGTTTCTTCGGGATCTATGTTGGTTTCCAGTCATCTGATGTAGTATTCACTTTTTTCTATTTATTGGCATAGATTCTGTAGTGCTGGTAGAGGATTTTTCAGCCTTAGTTCCCAGGTGTGTTCCTATTGGAGGGCTCTGTCTCCCAGGTCAGAGCAGTTGTGGTTAACTTCAGGTGTTTGGATCTCCACCTTTGCCTGTTTTGGGCCTCCGGGTTCAACTTCACAGCTGTGAAGTCACCCCCAGCCAGTGTCCCCGTCTCAGACCCAGCGTTAGCCAGGTAGGAAGGCTGCTTTGCTCCCTCTTGCTCTCCTCTGTCCCTTCTAACTTTTCTCTCTTTTTGAAAAAATAGCTCTCTTCCCTCCTTGGGCTTTTCTCTTGTTAATCTCTGTCTTTTTTCTCACCTAGGACAGAAAGCTGCTAGCCATCTTTACCTTTGCCTGTTTTGGGCCTTCGTGTGGTACACAGCATGGTTTTCCATTTTTATCCCAATTTCATTTTTTGCAAAGTGATTTTTTTTCCTTTTTTTCTCTTTTTCTTATAGTACTTTCCTCCTTTTTTCTTTATTTCTCTCCCTATTTCTATTTCCTACTTTTTTTTTCTTTACCCTACTTTGCTGTTTTACTTCTCAGCCCTTAGCCTCTGTCTAGAGACAATTAGGTGTATAGTAGCTAACCATCTGAGCATTGTGAGTTTTGGAGAATTCTTTACACATCACTGTAGTGGTTGTGAAAACAGTAAAATTCCCCTTCATAAATATGATTGAAAAACTCCCCTGGTGATTATCGCATTTAAGGACTTAGTAGAAGGGAGAAAATAGCACCGAAGTATTTCACAGTGGGGAAAACACACAAGGTCACAGTCACAGAATCCCTCTCAAACAAATTGACCAGAAGTGAATACATTACCAAATGACTAAAAATCGGAGAAGAGCCTCAAGGATGAGAGAATCAAGAAGTACATCTCCACCAAGGGAACAATGTAACCTGCCTCCAAGTAGGGAAAACTTAGAGCATATTACCAAAATGTGAGAAAAAGAATTTAGAATATTTATGGTGACAAAATTCTATGAGATGCAAGAGAAAAGAGACATTGAGCTCCAAGAGATGAGGAAGTCCTTCCATGGTATGAACGAAGAATTGAACACCATAAAAAATAATCAAACAGAACTGTTAGACATGAACGCTATAATACATGAAATTAAAACCTCCCTCAAAAGTATCAAAAGCAGGCTAGATCATGCAGAAGATCGAATTTCAGAAGCAGAAGACAAAAACCAATCACCTAGAAAAAATCATCAAAAATACCAAGAAAAGGGACCAGCAGTTAGCATAACGGCTATGTCGCTGGACTCCCATGTAGTCGACCACGGTTCGAGTCCCAGACCCGGTGGCTTAAACTCATGCTGGGCGCATGTGCGTGCCCAAGATCCCGAGAGGAGAATGAAGGAGAAGGGATTGCGGCATGGCCATCCCCTCTGGGGGATAATTTCTCGCTTTCTATTCATCGGTCTGTCTGGCAAGTGCATGCGTCCTATAGCAAAAACCTCTCGAAAAAATAAAATAAAAACAAGAAAACAGGATAATATAAGAGAAATAATAGATACCATGAAACGCCCAAACATACAAATAATTGGTATCCCAGAAAGTGAAGAAACTAATAAGAGCACTGATAATCTATTCCACTAAATCCTTAAGAAAACTGTCCAAGTTGAGAGAGGCACTAAAATATCCAGACACAAGAAAAACAAAGAACCCCAAGTAGAATCAGTCCATGAAGATCTTCTCCATGCCACATTATAGCTAGATTGACTAAAATGACAGACAAAGGCAAGATACTAAGATTGGCAAGACAGAAAGGTCAAATCACTTACAAAGGCTATCCCATCAGGCTAACATGGTACCTCTCATCAGATACAATCCAAGCAAGGAAAGAATGGGGAAATATATTCAAAGTGTTAAAAGAAAAATAATTTCAGGACCAGCAGTTAGTGTAACGGCTATGTCGCTGGACTCATGTAGTCGACCGCGGTTCGCGTCTATGACCTGGTGGCTTAAAACTCACGCCGGGATTGCGGCGTGGTCATTCCCCCTGAGGGGTGATTTCTCACTTTCTGTCTCTCTGTCTCTCTCTGTCTGTCTGGTGAGTGCACACGCCCTATAGCAAAAACCTCTCAAAAAAATAATAATAATTCAACCAAGAATACTATACCTGGCAAGATTATCCTTCATATGGGAAAAGGAAATAAAAATGTTCTCGGATAAACAAAACCTATAGAATTAACCAACTCCAGACCAGCTCTTCAAGAAATTCTGAAAGGAGTACCATACCAAGAAAACTAAATAGAGGCAGACAGCAATAAGAAAACAAAAAACAAGCAGGAATATGGCCAACTTAATGGTAGGGACAAGTCTGGAAATATCAGTAATAACACTGAATGTTAATAGATTAAATTCTCCAATCAAGAGACACAGACTGGCTGAATGAATTAAAAATCAGAAATCCTCCATCTGCTGCCTACAAGAAATCCATCTCATGGATAAAGGCATACATAGACTAAAAGTGAAGGGCTGGAAAAAGGTATTCCATGCAAATGGAAACCAAAAAGAGCAGGAGTCACTATACTAATTTCAGACAAAATAGGCTTTAAGACAAAAACCATAAGGAAAGACAAAGAAGGGCATTATATAGTAGTAAAAGGACTAATTCACCAAGAAGATGGTAAATATCTATGCACCAAACTCAGGAGCACCCAAATATGTAAAGGAAAGACTGCTAGATCTAAAGGGAGAGAGACTATAACACTATAATTGATGGAAATCTCAACACCCCGTTTTCTCCGTTAGACAGGTCAATGAGTCAAAAAATAAGCAAAGAGATTCAGGACCTAAATGATACCATAAATCAGATGGACCTGATAGACATCTACAGAACTTTTCACTCCCCCCCAAAAAAAACCCCCCACAAAATATACATACATTTTTTTCTCGGCCCCACATGGTACTTTCTCAAAGATTGATAACATGATAGGGCACAAAACCAGCCTTTATAGATTTTGTATCCTGTGACCATGCTGAATTTGTTTATCACATCTAAAAACTTTTTGGTAAATACTTTAGATTTTTCTATGTATATTATCATATTGTTCACAAATAGAAACAATTTAACTGCTTCCTTTCTTGTGTGAATGCCCTACATTTCCTTCTCCTGTCTGACCTCATTGGCTTCTAGTACCTTATTGATTAAAAGTGGAGAAAGTAGATACCCTTTTTTTATTCCAGTTTTAAGTATTATGTTAAGTATTGTGTTAGCTATGGACCTGTCATCTATAACCTTTATTGTATTATGAAATAAGACTACGGGAACCAGCAGTTAGCGTAATGGTTATGTCGCTGGACTCCTACGTAGTCGACCGCGGTTTGCGTCCCGGACCTGGTGGCTTAAAACTCATGCCGGGCGTGTGTGTGTGCGTGCCCAAGATCCTGAGAGGAAAATGGAGGAGAAGGGATTGCAGCATGACCATCCCCCCTGTGGGGTGATATCTCGCTTTCTGTCTCTATGTCTCTCTCTGTCTGTCTGTCTGGCGAGCGCACGCGCCCTATAGCAGGGAAAAAAAAAAAAGAAAGAAATAGGACCAGCAGATGATATAATGGTTACATCACTGGATTCCTACATAGTTGACCACAGTTTGAGTCCCAGACCTGGTAGCTAAAATTCACACTGGGTACCTGTATGTGTGTCCAAAATCCCAAGAGGAGAATGGAGGAGAGGGGATTGCAGCATGGCCATTACCCCTGGGCAAGGGGAGGAGGGATTTCTCACCTTCTGTCTCTCTGGCAAGGGCATGCACCCTATAGCAAAAACCTCTAAAAAAGAAGAAAAAAGATAGAAATGCACCAGCAGGTGGTGTGCTGGCTAAGGTGCTGGACTGCCACATGGCCTACTGCAGTTTGAATCCTGCAGTAGGACGCTTGAAGATTATGCCAGATGTGCATGCATGCATGCCCAAAATCCTGAGAGTAGAATGGAGAAGAGGGATTGTGATATGGCTTTCCCACCTAGGGGGTGAATTCTTACTTTTCCTCTCACTATCTCTCTCTGGCTCTCTGGTGAGCACACATGCCCTATGGCAAAAATCTTTAAAGAAAGAAAAGAAAAGAAATGTGCCTTCTATGCCTATTTTGTTGAGAGTCTTAAGCATCTTCATGCTTATGTTGTATTTTATCAGATGCTTTTTCTGTATCCATTGATATGATCCTATGCTTTTTGTCTTTTCTTCTGTTAATGTGATATATTACACTTATGCTTTGAATATGTTAACCATTCTTGCATCCCTGGGATAAATCCTACTTGATCATGATGTATAATCCTTTTAATGTTTTGTTAGACTTGGTTTACTAGTATTTTGTTGAGGGTACATCTATATTCACCAGGGATATTCGTCTGTAGTTTCCTTTTTCTCATTGCTTTCCTTTATTTGTTCCTAGTTTTGCTACAGGACATGTGCAGTCATCAGAGAGAGGGAGGACAGGAGTGAAAAATTATTCCCCAGGGGTATGTCCATGCCACAATCCCTTCTCCTCCATTCTCTCCTTGGGATTTTGGGCACACAGGCATACACGCCTGATATGTTCTTTCAAGGCACTGGGTCCAGGAATCGAACTGTGCTGTTGGCAATGTAGGATCCAGCTACCTTAACCACTATGCCACCAGCTGGCCTGGCTTTCTTTTGCTCTCTACAGCACAGTTATTATAATTCAGGTCTTCAAGTATGGGTAATTTATTCCCACATACTCATATTTAGGGTTCATGAAGATACTTTGTCAATTAGTTTGTTTGTAAATGTTGGTAATAAATTTTAGGAGACTTGGGACATTTATCTAATTGTTCTGCTAAATTTTTACTTGGAGAAATTTAAAAATTATGCCACCAATGCCATTTTCCCAGATCTCCGTGGGTATCCTGAAAGCCATTTAACAGCCCTCTGTGATACATGCCATTATTTTGTTCATTATATGCATGGAAAGAGTAAAACCTGAAGAAATTAAGCAAATTTCCCAATGTCAGACACTGTAAGTAATAGATTTTAGATACAAATTCAGGCAATTTGTGTGTAAAGCACATACTACTCTTCAAGGATGCACTTTCTTGTCATTAAGCTGTCAAAGGAGTGAGCAGACACCAAAAAAATGAAAAACAAAGAAATGTATTCTAGGTTGAGAGAATAGGACAGAGAAAGGGGTCTAAGGCTTCCATGGTTTGATAAATAGAAAAAAATCTAGTATGCCTAAAAATTTGTGACACAAGGGACCAACAGATGCATAATGGTTAAATTGCTGGACTCCCACATAGTTGACCATAATTCAAGTCCTGGACCTGACAGCTTGAAATTCACATCAGGTGTATGTGCATGTGTGCCCAAAATTCTGAAATGAGAATGAAGAAGAGATTGTGGCACGGCCATCACCCCGGGGGTTGATTTCTCGCTTTCTGTCTGTCTCTCCAGCAAATGCGCATGCCCTATAGCAAAAATCTGTCTTATAAAAATGAAAGATTTGTTTCTTTCATAGCCTGGCTTACTTCACTTAGCAATAGATCCTCCATATCTGACCACTTTGTATCCACTCAATATATACCGACTATCTATGATAGAGAGCAAAAAATTGGAGGACATAAAAGCAGTGAAGGTACTTTAATGAGAATAGGATAGTGTGGAATAGGGGAAGTGAAGAGAAGAGAATAGAGAAAGATAGCAAGTGAACAATAGAGAGGCAGGACATTAGTGAGAAACAGATATGGCTTATTAACTGTTGATGATGACGTGTATAGTATCAACTGGATTGGTCTAAGAAGTATTTCATGATGGGCAAAGTATTTTTACAAGCAAAGTGAGAAATAACGATTGACTGTTTTAAAAAAAATAATTAGAATAATCATAATAATGATTGGGGAAAACATAGAAAAGATATTGAATGTTGAAGCGGGGAGATTAATGTCTCTGTACTGACTGACATGCATGGCATTCCCTTTTGAAAAAGCAATGTAATACACTGTAAAGTTATATGTAATCCAATGTAATATAAAGAAGATTATGATGATAATAAAAAAATGAAAGATTTGTGAGACATAGGAGAAAACCACAAAACAATTTATGAAAAGGAAACCAAAGCAGATTATTCAAGACATTGCAAGCCATGGAAGGGATTTCAGATTTTGTCCAATATGCAATGCAAAGCCATCGAAAGAGCTATAATGTGTATGCAATGTTCCAGGAAAGCTCTGAAGAGGGACCATTTGTTATATTTAAAGGACTAAATTTAGTATTCTAGGAACTGAAGAATGATTTAACCACAGAGAGGATGAGTAAATGGCATGGTATAGTGCATTCAAGGATCATTAGGAAGTGAACCAAGACAAGAGTAGAGATGGTACCCGACAGAAAGAGCCATGAGATAGTGATTGGAGAGCTTGGCTCCTGGGGGCTATATTGAGAAAGCTCTGGGCAGTCTTTGCTCGTATGAATTGCTACTGGGAGAAAGGTGCTGAGAGTCATGGGCCCCGTGGCACAATCAGAACTAAAAAGAATCACCGCTTTAGGTCGAATAGAGCTGCATATTTTTTCAGGAGGTTGCATCCCCTTTTACAATTTTCAAAGCTCTGCATCAAAAGGTCGGCCACATTCATCTGTCAAGATATTTTGAGCAGTAATGACTCCCCTTTCTTGCTATTCTTTTGTTACAGTCACCGAGGCTTTGTGAGCTGGCTTTGTGATAAGTCTTCTGTATAATGTAATATTCGGCACTTTTCCTATTCTCATTCAAACTTCAGCAAAAATGTTGGGGAAAATTGGGGAAAAAATGATGCCTGCAGCTTAGGTATTATTTTTATCTATATCACATGGAGTAAAGTTGCTTAAACGTGATGAAACTTTCTGGGGTTTTACATATCCAATAAACTTATAAACCAGAGTCACCTTCCTACATTTTACTGACCACTTAACTTTGAGAGCTGCTTTAGGTCTCATTTAAAACTCTAATCTAAGTTTTAAATTACTGGGGATTCTTTAGGGGAAGGCCACTGTATGAGAGGGCATAGGCCAACATGCAGTTCAGGATAGGTTTGGTCTGTTAAGAGCTGGCATGTAGAAAAGAGCACAGGTTTGAGCCACTAGCAGTCAACAACTGCAGGGGCTGGGGATGAGTACATTGGCCAGGCCATGGGAATCTGAGTGGGGCACCAGTAGGATCTATTCCATGAGCTTGACTACATCTCTACTATTTCTTTTTTTTTTAGAATTATTTTATTTATTTATTATTATTATTTCACATGAGTTTTGCCAGAGAAAGACAGAGAGGGAAAGTGAGAAAGCAAGCCGCCAGGTCTGGGACCCGAACCATGGTCAGCCATGTGGGAATTCCAGCGCCTCAACCACCAGGCCACCTGCTGGCCCCATCATCTCTACTATTTCTAGCATTGCTTTTGTCTAACTAAAAAAGTCTACTTGTTAATCTCTTGGTCTCTTCAGAAGTGCTAACGAAGGCCTATGGTATATTTTCTCTGAGACAGTCTTAATAGCTATGCCCTGAATTTGGCCTAAATCCTAATGGCCACACCTTCAAAAAAGTTAGAAGCATTATTATTTTCCAACCCTCAAAGTCCCAGAGTCTCTGGGATCGCTATATCTACCTGAAACTGTTTGTAAACATTCTTTTCTGAAGCTAGTCTCCTTCTCATATTATTTTATCAAGTGGATTTGGCAGCAACCAGCTCATACTTTCAAATTCTCGTTTAAAACTAACCCAATCCTCAAGTTTATTTTTTAAGAGAGATTTTTGTTATAGGGTATGTGTGCTCACCAGAGACACAGAAAGCAAGAAATCACTCCCAAGGGGGGATGGCCACGCTGTAATCCCTTCCCTTATAGTCTTCTTGGGATTTGGGGCATGTACACACATGTGCCTGGTGTGAGTTTTAAGCCACTGGATCTGGGACTCAAACCAGTTGACTACATGGGAGTCCAACAATGTAACCATTATGCCATCTTCCAGTCCCCAGTGCTCAAGTTTATCAAGAATACTTTCTGTTTTCTAGACTCCACAGCAAGAGTTCTTTTTTTATTATTTGCATTCATTCACTATACATCATTACAACAAACAAAATGAGATTTCCCATCCATAATACACTGTAAATTGGCTCAATCCACAGCAAGAGTTCTACAAAATGTTTGCCAGCATACAAGTCATTCTCTCAATAAAAGTTTCCTCACTGCCATCTGTCCACCAAGAGGCCCTACAAAGACCACAGATGTATAATTCTGAGAAAGGGCAATAGGACCAATAATACAGTAAACATAGTCTATCACCCAAGCTGGACCAATGAAGAATCCTTTTTATGGGGATGGAGGTTATCTATTACCCCTCTCTATCTGACTAGATTGCTGTGGCTTAGCCTTTTCTGCTCTATGATTATCTACAAAGAGAGCCGGTCAGTAAATATAGACAAATGTAACAGGTGAACAGAACAAAGCAGCAGAAGAGCCATGATCTTCTTAATCTAACTGCAGAGACACACCTCACAATATGGACGACCAGAAACATAAGAACTTTAGCACCAGGTGGGTGGAACATGCAGTGAGAGCAGGAGAGGTCCACCTAAGAAAGGAAGAATGAAAATGAAGGAGAACTTCACTTAAAAAGGGAGGTCTTAGCTCTCCTGCTATCTAATTACCTCATCTTGAGCCCGTGTATCTTAATCTTGGTGGTTCACATAGGGCCATTACAGAACTATTGTAGCCACTGCTGACTAGTGTTCCTACTCTTTGTGTTCCCACTCAGGACTTATAGAAAAGCTAGGGGTGTAAACTCCTGCTTCTGTGACACCTCATGTGTCCCTAGTACCAGCCGAAGCTATGTGGGAAGTTCCTCACCAATTTAACTTTTACACAATTGCATGATGTTGGTACCATAGTCCTACTTAGACACTCTAGGGTCCCACATCTTCCTCTCAGGGCCCTTAACACTATTCTCTCCTAGCTCTCCAAACCTTCGTGAGCTCTTTCCATAACACTTCTCTTTTTTTTTCCCTACCAGTTCTCTGACATGGTGTCCTTTCTCCCAAAATTACTAGCTTATTTATGTGTTTCAGTGACTTTTGCAACCACTGAGCAATCCATTAAACCAGTTCCCTATATTCATGTCTTTGTACAATACAGTTTCTAGATAATTGGCAACTTGTGCTTCTCTACATTACGCCATTGAGACTCTTCACTCTTCCTATCCACCTTTCACTTGTACTAAAATATCCCAGTGAGTTACCCACTCTATAAAAAAAATAAAAAGGTCCTCTAAGAGCCTCTCCATTCTCCCAAGACATGTGCTATGGTTGTTATCCTTAAGTGTTATTGTAAGCATTATTTAACAGTGCATGACGGCTGCAAAGAAACAAAGAAAAACAAAGATGAATTCCCTTCTCAAAAAGTTAACAATTTAATTAAGAAAAAAAATTCACATATTTTATGCAGAGAGATAGAGATATATGATACAGATATAGATATATATCAGAGAAATCACAACACTCAGGATATAGAATAGCGTTTACTTTGTAAAAATGTTTTAACTGCACTGAGAAGTGTACATTTCTGACCATGTGCCTAATAAACCCAAGAACCCACCAGAAGACAGAGCAATGCTTTGATGTTGTGTGTGGACGAGCTGGGGGGGGGGGGGGGCCGGCGGTTGAGAGAGGACTTGTTTCCAGGTGGAAAAGGCTTTATTTAATCTATTTGACAGAAGATATTAATTAGTCACTTAGAACAACCATCACAAGTCTCTGCATCCTAGGACCACCCTCTGGCCATTCCCAGAAGGTCACAAGGTGCTATAAACAGGCCTGTTTCTGAGCATGGGCTATAACCTACCCAGTCATTTTTCCTGTGGAAAGAAGTATATTTCCAGTGTGCAGTAGGCAATAGCAGGTGATGAGGATATAGTGGTGAGCAAGTCTCTGTCCTCATGGAGTTCTCAGTCCATGAAGTGGACACTTTTATTTGTGAACTCTGTGGTTATGTGTTCGATGTTACCTGCTCCGGAAGCCAGGTCCTGTGAGAGCTCATGACATGGGCTAAACCTATTCTGGAGTACAGGTGGTCAGAGATGTTTTCCCTAAAGACAGGGCAACTAAGTAATGGTATGTGAGGTGAGATACTTAATCAAAGAATGGAGAAGAAGGCATCAGCAGTATATGGAGGCTCCAAAGCATAAACAGGGTGCCTTATTTAAGGAAATGGATAGTGGCCAAGGGACAGAATGCAGGCAGGACTGGCCAGATATAGGGCCAGAATGCAGGCAGGACTGGCCAGACATAGGGCCAGAGAGCCAAATAAAAACCAGATAAGGCAGGATCTTGTGGCTCACATGGATGATTTTGGATTTGATCCTAAGAGCAATGGTACTTTATTGAGGGAATGTTAGAGAGTTGGTTTTGGAATCCAATAACAATAAAAAGTAGAGCAAGGCTTAAATGTTTAAAATATGGTCTCTTTTGACTGACACAAGATAGTTTTTATGTACCTTTCCAATTTGTAAACATCTTTACAAGGGTACCCTAACAATGTCACGTGATACCTTTATCCCTCCAACATCTATCTGAAACTCTGCTCTCAGTTGCCCTGACAAGAGTGGGAATGAACGGTTCTATTTTAGCTATGGAGACAGTAGAGTGCTCTTGTGTGCTACATGTCTGCCCTCTTGTGTTTCCTTCAGAAATCCTCTGCTTTGTAAGCCAGACTACAACAGCAGAGTGACATGGGAGTATGAGCTAGGAAGGAGGGGACAGGTCAGGTCTATGGGGAAAAACAACAGGCTAAGTCACAATGTGGAGGAGGGTGATGCTCTTTTCCTCATACTAACTCTCTAGGCCTCACAGGACTGATATTAAAAATAGGTTATGCAGGCTAACATAGATAGCTATGGAGTTTTGAAATGGATTAAATATCAATTTGAAGTCAGCAACCTGAAAATTGACCAAATCCAAAAAGATTACTGAAGTCAAAGTCTTGAGGCACAGTTCAGCTTAGAGAGAGCTCAAAATTAGGGATGAAATTTGCTGTTGAATCTGGGTGGCTGCTGCCTCCTCAGATCCATTCTGAGCACCATCTTCTTTCAGCTAGCTCTTTGCTTTTGCTGGTCCTGCTGTGGCTACTTCCTCTCCCTCCTCCCATCAGCGCACAACTACTCCTCCCCTCCTTAGTCCATCTCCTAACTACTTTCTTTTGTCTTATTATTTATATTGATTTTTTATGGAAGTAGAATTGAATGAAGAAAATGTATGAAGAAATTGTACCCAATATTATTATCTAAAGAACCATCCCAAGAATCAACTCTATTACATGGTAGAAGGAGTTCCGAAAAGAAATTAGGCTCGTCCCCTGAGTTACTTAAAATCAACAGGACAAAGTCACCAAGGAAATGTTTCCAGGAAGGCCCAGTCTCAACCCCTCTGGAATGAAGAAAATAACCCTAATAGGACTGTGCTTTCCTCATCTATTTCTCCAGGCTGATTTTGTCAACTGGTGCTGAAATCAGCTATATGCATAGACATCAAGATTCATTGCTTTCCCCTGGCCAAACTCATCAGGAACTAGAATGAAAGCAGAGGAGAGGATATTGAAGAATCCCTCTTTCACCTATCAACAAGCACTCAGGTTGGTCCCATGGTAGAAAATCAGTGCAGGACTCTCAGCTTCTATTCTAGTCCCACTCTTTATTCAGTGTCCAAAGGAAAAAAAACTATCTGGAAACAGGTGGGTACATCCTGTTAACATTTCATGATAAAAATGACCGGGTTATACACAACTTCCTGAAAAAACAACATACAATTTTTAATCCACCAGCAAGTAAAGTTTTATCACCCAAGCAAAACCTTATTTTCCATTACATGTTTATGGCAATTTCTCTGAGGCCTATATTTATTTATTTATTCCGTATACAGCCTTGCAGAGCATTACAGAAATTTTATTAAACTCAAAATGTGTGAAATATAAGCAACATTGAATTGAGACAAATCTATGTCCTTACTGCCTTGCATGCTAAGGTCCGAGGGAAAGCATTGACACTGTCAGATGAAAATGTCCTTTGACATTTCCCAAAACTTCAATGAAAAATGCACTATTTTTTGATAATCCTAAAGTACCTCATACATAGAGTACTTGTACTTGACAAGCTTTTTCGCAAGTACTCACTTTTGATCTTCAAGTTAGGTACAACTAAATTTATTTCACAAATGAAGACTCCAAGTGATTGATAAATCATAATTGTAAACATTTATGGACACAATGTGATATGTGTGTATAAGGTATGTGGTATGTTTAAATTAAGCTAATTAATATATCCATCCCCTTATTTTCTGCTTTTTTTATGGTAAGACATTTCAAATTTGCTATTATTTATTTTTAATCATAGTATGTTATTATTGACTATAGTCTCCCTGCTATGCAATAAATCTCAAAAGCCTCTCCTATAAATCTGAAGCTTTATACCTGAAGCTCCAAAAAGGGAAAAATCATTTTCTCAGTGACACAAAACTAGCAAGGGACAGGCAAGAACACAATCCCAGATCTGTCTCCAAAATCCTGGATTCTACCCTTTGGCCTCAGCCTAGAAATATACAGGTGATGAGTTTTATATTCTGAATGCATCTCCTGTACATCCCAGACCGAAAAACTACACTGCACACTAAAATAGAGACAATATATCAATAAAAATGGTGTTTTAGTAAACAGTCCAGATGAAATAGCTTCCTACTTTCAAGCATTTTACTGGTAGATAAACAATCATGCAAATTAATTTAGACTTTATGTCTCCGAGTTGAAGGAAATAAACCTTCACCTGGTCACCTGAATACTGTATTCATTTTTTTCTACTCGCTTTACAAAAGCCTCCTTCCCTAGTGTCCATACTCAACTCCTTTAACACCAACAGCCCAGGGTACTTAAGGGTTTGTCCTGGACTTTGAGAAATGGTTTGTTAGAGAAATCAGTAACTTACTATTGTTTATGTTTAATAGGAAGATCAAATCATATAAACCCTCACAATGCCTTAAGCAGAAGCTCTCTTTTCTTCTGCATCTGACTCATTCTCTTTGCCAATTCCAAAGAATCATCAAATTGAAAAAAAAAAAAAATGACCTTAAGAGATGACAAGGTGGGCCCGTGTCATAATATAGCAGCTTGACATTGTAGAGGACTCTCACGTGGCCAACCTGGGTTTGAGTCTTGGCCCTGTCAGCTTGAAACGCATGCCCAGGATCCTGACAGCATAGAGAATTGGAGGAAAAAGATTGCTGCATGGCCAGGCCCCATGAGAGGTGTTTGCGTTCGCTTTCATTTTCTCTCTCTCTCCTCGCTCCTCTCTCTCTCTTTCTTTCTCTCGCTCATGTACATGCATGTACCCTCTGAAACTTACTTTTTTAAAAAAGGAATTTTTCTTTTTTAAAAAAGGAATTTAAAAAAAAAAGAATGACAATGGGTCGACAGGTGGCATGGGGGTTAAGGTGCTGGACTCCCTACATGGCCAACCATGGTTCAAGTCCAGGACCTGGTGGCTTATTTTTCTCTTCTTCCCTCTCTGGTGAGCACATGTGCCCTATAGCAAAGTGAAAGGATAATAAAATAACAAATAAAATTAAATAATTTTTTTAAAAAGATGACAAGGAGAATAAAATTAAATAAGTAATTTTTTTTTAAAAGATGACAAGGACTAAAGGAAGCTCCCTTGTGAACATAAAATTAATACCCCCACTCAAAAGGTCCTTAGTGAAGAACTTAGTAAGATCTATCATCCACCTTTGAGGATAGACAGGAACTGACACTTGCTTCTAACCAAGGGCCATGGCAAAGATGCTGAGATTAACTCCCATAATTAGGTTACATCATAGAAGCATGCTAAGAAACTGCAAGTGACCTTTTTGGAACTGTGAGTGGCCTTAGGAGCCACTAGAAACTAGCCTTAGTTCCCTCTAGCAACTGAGAACAACCTCCAGCCAAGAGCCAAAAAGAAACTAGGTCTCAGTCTGACAAGTAATAGAAAACCAATACATCATACAAAGTTACATTCATATTGATGATCAAATAATACTTGAGTGGGACAGTAAGACATTGAACGGGTATGCAATCATGTTTTCAGTAATTTTCCTTTATAGCTAAATGTCCCTAGTAAAGTGTCTTTGCCTCTCTCTGTCTTGGTTACCACATCCTCAAATGGAGTTAAAAACTTATTTCTTAGTGGAGCTGGCAGGTGGTATGGTGGTTAGGGGCACTGGACTTCCACATGGCCAACCGTGGTTTGAGTCCTGGACCTGGCATCTTGCTTTCTCATTTTTCTCTCTCTCTCAACAAATTAATAAATAAATAATTTTTAAAAACTTACCTCACAGAGTTGTTGAAGAATCCATTGTTGTAATACCTACACACTGTGTATGTGTCTCCACATATCCTAGGTCTCTTTGCTTCCTTCCTTTGTGTTTGCAAGACAGCTATGCTCCCAAAGGTCAATGTGATCAGATTTTCCAGTAATGTCTTTGTTAACTAAGCTTGCTCTGAATAGCTCTCAAACACCAGAGATACGAAAATATTGGGAAGAACATACACTGTACTTATCCCAGCTCAAATCTCAACATAAAATAACCCATCATTATTACCCTTTAAGATAAAAAATTATAATAATAATAATTATTGGGAAATGCATGGAAAAGACTTTGAATGATAAAGCGGGGAGATCGATGCCTCTGTATTGACTGACATGCATGGCATTCCCTTTTTAAAAATCAATGGAAGTCAATGTAAAGTTATATGTAATCCAATGTAATATAAAGAAGATTATGATAATAATAAAAAAAAAAGAAGTAATCTCTATTAACAGGGTGGGGAAGGACGGTGAATTCATTTCCTGCTGCTGTGTAACAAATCACTCCAATTTAGAGACTTAAAAATAACACTCACTGATCATCTTGCAGTTTCTTGGAGGCAAAAGTTCAGGCATGACTTAGCTGAGTTTCTGCTCCATACCTCAGAAGCTTGCAGCCAAAGAGCTGGTCACAGTAAGAAAAGATCTCCCAAGCTCCTTTGGGATGGATGAATTCAACTGCTTACAGTTGTAGAACTCACGAGGTCTTGCTTGTTCAAGGCAATCAGGAGACTGTCTCTAACATCAAGCTGAGCCCCAGTCTCTTTTAAAAGGATTAGTTTTACCTGGTTAATTCAGGCCTCTTCACACTAGTCTCCCTTTTGACTCACTGAATCAATAGACTTGGAATGGTAATTACATCTTCAAAAATCTCTTCATTTGTGCCATATTCTGTTGGTTAGAAGCAATTACTAGTCCTCACACATGGGGAGAGTGCAAGGGCATGACCCACTGAGTTCACCTGGGGTTGGAGCCAACATAGGCAGGTACAATCCAAACTTTTGATCAATGTTGAAAAGTACTTTCATTTAAACATATTATTTTATCAATTTTAATTAACTCTGAGTACTTTCATTTAGCCATTATTATTTTACCAATTTTTATTATCTTTATGACAAGGGTTTATAGCTTATATATATTGCCAGGTGATTCTCTACCAGGCGTCTGCATCCTAATTAGGCTACATTTGGGCACCTGCAAAGTCGGTCCTTATTTAATAAACAGAGTTCAACTTAGAGTTGAAACAAAGACTCTTATGGCCCTGTGGCTGCTGAGTTTCATAGCATTTTAGTGTTCTTTAATCTTTCAAGAGGCAAATCCTAGAGTCTGCCTAAGATAAGAACAACTCAGATCTCCCATAGCCAACTACATTGACCTGAATCATAATGAGAGTGGTTTTCTCACAGTCCTCCCTGCCAGGATGTCTTTTTTCTTCAGTCCAGAGCACAGTAATCAGTGGTCATGCTGTCAGGAAGTGAGGATTGACCATGGAACTCTCTTAAGATTATTTCTTCACCTTTGATTTTAATATTATGCATATTAGACATACCCCCAAGGTATAATTTTCAATCTGCTTAATAGAGAATAGGAAGAGAAATACGTTTATTCAAAACTAGTCAGTAAAGCACACAATATTTGAAGCTTGTGTTATTGGGGAAGGCAAAATTGGGTCATCGGGAGAGTCATGACACATTTTTGCACAGAAAAACAGAAAAATACGTCATGACTTTCCCAATGACCTAATATAAGACAGAACACAAGCTAAATTAATTTTGCTGTCACTCACCCTCTAATGTTCTGTGATTCCAAGATTCTAAATATTTTTTGACACCTACTGTATGTCTTCTTCCACAGGTTTTTAGAGAAAATAAGTGTCGCTGATTTGGAATTGTTCTGGTGAGGTTTCCTTACCCCTGTGGATGGGCTCTGACAATGAGGCTTTACATAGGCAGTCTGCGAAAAGGGCAAAAGACAAGACTACGCAAGTCTGAGAAGCTCCTTATTATCTGCTTACCCTGAAAGCAAGTGCTAAGCAGTGCTAGGATATACCTATCTTGCCAGAAGCAATATGGGCACATCTATATTCTTTGTTTTAACATACAAAACTGGTCACTGAACTGCAAGGGTGGAGTACTAGTGGAAGGGAAGCTGAAATCTTCCCAAATCAAAAAGATCGCTTCACTGCACACTCATGCATTTTAGTCAATATCTATGTCAAAATATACAAGCAGCCACCCTGGGCCAGGAAACAGATAAATGTTCGGGATGTCTCACAGTGTAAAAGACACAGACGCTGCTCTCTGTGATACTGCTGATCCTTCTGAGAGGAAAAATGACATTCCCAGAAAGGCTCCTATGTTGAGCTCTGTATGTTGGAAAAACCTAGGACTAAATCCTAGTTCAGTAGTTTACTAGCTATTTGATTTGAAAAGAAGTTACCTTTAAGTAGACTTAGCTTAAGTCTACTTAAATTTACATGAAGGCAATAAATAATGCCACTTCCCCAGAATATTAGGAGGAATAAAGCATCTGACACAGTGCCAAGTATAAGAAGTTTATTTTCTATTTCTAATCACTATTATGTATCTCTGAAGATTCTTGTGGAATGCAGGAAATGAAAGGGCAGAACCTAGGACAGGTGTAACTAGAGATTACCTAGGAAACCAGGCCTAGGTGTGGTCTCAGGTGTAAAACATGCAGCATTCAGGACTGTACGAGACTGTCTTTGACTGAAGCGCCAAAAAAAGAACTGCAGGCCATCAAATTCAGCCTCACTAGGCATTGCTGCAAGACTCTTTAGAAGGGATGACAACTGGAGACTTTCTGAGACCTCTAATGAGGCTAGGATATGCCTTGGCAAGAGTCTCTGCCTCCTGGAAAATGTAGTCATGATTAATAAGTTATTTTATTTTATTTAAAAATTATTTAATTTTTATGTATAATTATTTTTCTTTAATTTGCTATATGACATGTATGCTCACCAGAGAGAAACAGAAAGAGAGAGAGGGAGGAAAAGTGAGAAAGCAAGCCACCAGGTCAGCGTCTCTAACCATGGCCAGCCATGGTGGAGACCAGCACCTAACCATCAAGCCACCTGCTGACCCCTCTAGGACTTAAGTCTCTCCTTATTTTCCTTAGTGCTCTATGTTTCTTTCTCATATTTTACTTCCTGAGAATAGGGCTAGCTTACAAATCCAGAAATTAATGTGCTGTTTTCATAAAACTGGGAATAGATTTCCTTAGGGGGAATAGGTTAGTTGCCCATTTTTTAAAATGTATAATATTTTGAGAGAAAATAGAATGGTATGAATTCTGGGAATAGAATTCACAGGTAGTAGTATCATTGGGAAAGACAAGGTCTCAGTGACTCCCACCTTTTCCAAAAAAAAAAAAAAAAAAGACAAAACCACTTTTGTTTTTCTTTTTTTTT
>NW_006198558.1:793305-803167 GCF_000334495.1 Tupaia belangeri chinensis | reverse complement strand
AGTCTTTTATGATTCCAGACAAACTTTATGATTGTCTTTCCTAGATCTGTGAAGAATGTGTCTGGTACTTTGATTGGCATTGCATTAAATAGGTAGATTAATTTGGGTAAAATTGCCATTTTGATTATATTAATTCTTCCAATCCAGGAACATGGGATGTCCTTCCACTTTTTTGTGTCATTTTCAATTTCTTTTTTTATCTTCTCATAGTTTTCCTTGTGGAGGTCTTTAACTTCTTTAGTTAGATTTATCCCTAAGTATCTTATACTTTTTGTGGCTATGGTAAATGGAACAACTTTTTTCAGTTCTATCTCAGTCTGCCTGTTGTTTGTATACAGAAATGCTATAGATTTCTGGATATTAATTTTGTCTACTTTCTCCACTCCTCTTCAATATAGTACTAGAAGTCTTGGCCATCACAATCAGAAAAGAGGAAAAAATAAAAGGCATTCAAATAGGAAAAGAAGAGGTGAAATTCTCTCTATTTGCAGATGACATGATTGCATACATAGAAGACCCAATGGTTTCCATAAAAAATTTCTGGAAGTAATACATGAATACAGTAAAGTTGCAAAGTTGCAGGATACAAAATTAACTATTTTTTTCTTTGTGATAGTGTCTATGCATATACATGAGAGAGAAAGAGAGAGAGGAGCATCCCCACAAGGCTTGATCATGCCACAAACTCCTTTCTCAAATTTTCCCCTCCAGCCCTCCAGCCCATCAGATCTTGGGCACCTGTGTGAGTGTCTGGTGTGTTTCAGGCTGACCAGGCTGGAGATTTGAACTCTGGTCACCAAGTAGGGAGTGGCTTCTCTTGAGCAGTGCATTACCACTGTGCCACAGAACCGACCCCTATGCTCCATCTTCTGATGACAATTACAAGAAGAACACTTCTTGAGAGGAAGAAAGCTATGACACCCAACTGAAACCTGATTGGGTTTGAGCTTCTGACTCTGGGGTGTTTGATGCGAATCATCAGGTCATAGAATCCTAAGAGCCTCTCAGCTGCTGCCAGCTTAGAGTCAACCATGGAGGCAGACAGGAAAGAAAGAGGAGTCAAAGAAGACATCTATTTCTTTTTATATTATCCAGGATCCTTTCACCTTTCTTTGTATAAAACAGTGGTTTAAATTTCCATTGCAAGAACACCCTGCTCACACTCTCAGTCTATGGGTTTTGTGTAGAGGGGGCCTCAATCATCCTTCCAGGGGTGGGTACTGAGTAGTCTGAAGCACTGGTTTTCAAGCCTGATGCACAGTGGAATCACCTGGGGAGTTTTGGGACCATGCTAATGTTTATTCCCCATTCTCAAATATTCTGTCAAAATTCTAGGAAGTGACCACAACATAAATATTTTTTAACCATTCTGGGTGACAATATAGTGAAGCCAGAAGACAGACCACCGGTGGATCTCAGAAGTATAGGTTCTCCTGGCTATAGTGATTACTTCAGAGATAGGAATTCAATGTAAATTTAATGAGACCTTGACCCCAAACATTTATCTATTTGGAAGAGGAGGAGAGGGAGTCAATGGACTCTCTTTCCTGATGTAGATGAAGCTAAAATGATATAAGGTTTAAAGATTTTGAGGGGTATGAAAATAAAGCCAGCCCATGGATGGACACAGCCTGAGCAGAGAGAAGGAGGAAGGCAGTTTCTAGTGACAATGTTTCAAGCCACACCTGAAGCCAACGCCAACGCCAAACCCAGAATGAGCAGTTCTATGAGCCCATACATTCCTTTTTTTAGCCTACTATGATTGGAGTAGGTAAGTTGCTTTTTGTTTTCTGATACTTGCACCACAAATTATCCTATTGTATATACACTGCCTCTGGCAAACTCAGACCAAAAGTCTAGTTTCCCAGGTCCATCTCTACAACAACATAGGTCAATATAGATTTGATTTTGTTTGTTTGTTTGTTTGTTTTAGGGCTAGAGAATAACCCATTGAGTTTCTGGTCCAACATAGATATTTTATCAATCAGAAGACTTAAGGTCTGTAGTGGTCTGGAAAAGGGTCCACTAGTAAGTGATAAGCTATATATTAAGTAACATTTTTTCCAACCACTCCATACTTCTTTAACAATACATTAAGAATCCATTAGACAGTGATTTTTAAGAATCAACTATCTAGATTTTATGTCAGTCCTTTTGAATTCTTTCAAGTAGATAAATGCTAGATAGAGATAGATAAATAGCTATTCAATTTCCAGTTACTTAACCAACGTTGTTAAGAATCTTCTATGTGGAAGAAACTTTCTACAGAAGTAGAAAGGCATAGTTTCTATTCTCAAATAGTTAACATTAAATATCACAATTCAAGAGATACCTACTAACTATCTATTATTCAGCCACCAACCTAGTTGAAAATAGATCTGAGACTGGTATAAGTGGTAAGCCATACAGACTTGAAGTCAAGCACAGCCGCAGATTTAAATTCTATTTTTCCACCTATTACTACTTGCTAATTTCTTACCTTGAATGATCTACAAATTTATTTTATTTCTCCATTTACTCATCTTAACATTTAATTAGCATGTGCCTTTATATGACAAAGATTTAGCTAGACTTAGGTTTGAATGCTTATTTAACACTGTGCCTGATTCGTATCATTCACCAAATGCATCATATGGTTGTCTTCATATATGTGATAAGCTCTATAATATAATGCATGGCTTAAATATAATATGTGTGCCAAAATAAATAAATAAAATATCATACATAGGACCCAGAAATATATCAGATAGTACATAGCATTGAGTAGCAAGTAATGGATGTGCAGCTTTCAGAAGTGTGCAATTTGTCTGCCTGGGAGCTAAATTAATTTGGCAAGCGTGTTTGGTATGATCCACAGTGTTTTTTAAAACATTCAAATTATTGGGAACCAGCAGTTAGCGTAATGGCTATGTCACTGGATTCCCATGTAGTCGACCGCGGTTCGAGTCCCGGACCCGGTGGCTTAAAACTCACGCCGGGCGCATGTGCGTGCGTGCCCAAGATCCCGAGAGGAGAATGGAGGAGAAGGGATTGCGGCATGACCATCCCCCCTGAGGGGTGATTTCTCACTTTCTGTCTCTATGTCTCTCTCTGTCTGTCTGGCGAGCGCACGCACCCTACAGTGAAAATCTCTCCAAAAAAAAAAAAACATTCAAATTGTTTTCCAACACCTAAAATGTGATCCATTTTAGATAAAAATCTAGGTTTCTCTCTTTTTCTGACAAATCAGAATATTTAACAGTCCTGGGGTGGCACTTTAGCAAGGCAGAAATTAGTTGAAGATGAGTAGTACCTGCCCCACTCAGAATGCCCCACCTTCCCCTAGTGTCACAGACCCTTCTCATTCATCTGTATCCACCTTTTAATTTTTTAGTTTTGCAACTCATATTAACACTTAACAAAGATATTCTTAGAATCCTCATTTCCACTCTATGGTCCTTTTTTTAAAACACACACAAAAATTCTTCTTGATCACATCATTGAGAAATACCTTTTAATAAATCTTCATCTACCTAGAACATCACATTTCACTTACAGTTCCAGAAACATTACAAGAAAGAAACCTGTTTGAGTTGTTTTTAATTCAAAGTTTCTCAAATATATTTGACTGTAGAAAACTTTCTCCTCAAAAAGGCCTGATAGTGCTATCTGCACTCCTATTTTTAAAAGACAGGAAAGGTTGGAATAGATCGTAACAAACCTTTGTGTTCATAAGAAAGGTTCCTAAGATGTAGAATATATGATATCGGTTCAATGTGTAGACATATTCTCTAAACTAGGCCTTCAGAGAAAAGTTAATAGACAATCTGGGAGTGAAGTTGGAGAAATGAGAGATACAAGACAAAGGAATATATTCTGGTCTCTCATAAACACAAATAAGCCAAGCAAATTTTTGCTACCATTTTTTGAAGAGAAACAAATCCATGATACTGTCACCAGAGAAAACAAAAGTTGCTGCCAACCCTGAAACAGAATCTCAGCTTCGAGCTGCTGTTTGTTTGTACACCTCTGCTTTCTCCATATGCTTCAGTATGACGAGTGATAAACAACTACTTTCACATAATAAGTAGACTGAGGAATTTGAAGACTAGCAAAACACTTTTCTTCAGCGAACCAAACTCAGATTGATCAGTAAATTTTCAGGGGCATGAACCAGCAGATAAGCCGTTT
This sequence comes from Tupaia belangeri chinensis, assembly GCF_000334495.1. NCBI lineage: Eukaryota > Metazoa > Chordata > Mammalia > Scandentia > Tupaiidae > Tupaia > Tupaia belangeri. Next base: position 798,997 of record NW_006198558.1, on the reverse strand, counting down.
ATTCACCAGCTTCTATCACTCAGAGAAGTGTCACAAGCTTGGCTTGGTGAGTCATCACGTTTCAGTAAGTGCCAATAATCTGTGGCTGGATTAATTTGTCAGAGCTTACATTTCTTATTTTATGAGGTGGCTTTTTTGTTTTGAGTAATGAGTGAATAGATATTAATTAGAAGAAAGAAAGTACAGCTAGAAGACAGATCATTTTAAAATTCAATTAGAGGTAGTATAAAGAGCTAATATTTTTATATATCCTTTACACACTGGCTTCCAAATAATATATAATATGTGTATGATTAGATAGGTATAGAGATTTCTGTGTAACATAAATTTGTAACCCTAGACTTTAAAAGAATCCATACAGCAATGTTTATTTAAACTGTCCAAATGCCCATCAACAGCAGAATGGATAAACTGACTAAATATGAAATATCTGGGGACCAGCAGACAGGGTAATAGCTACATGGCTGGACTTATATATGACTGACCCTGGTTTGAGTCCTGGACCTGGAGGCTTGACTCTCACACTGGGTGCATGTGTGTGCATTCCCAAGATCCCGAAAGGAAAATGGAGGAGAAGGGATTGCAGCGTGGCCATCCTCCCTAAGGGGTCATTTTTCACTTTCTTTCTTTCTGTCTCTCTCAGTCTCTCTGGTGAACACACTGGCCCTATAGCAAAAATCTCTCTTAAAAAGAAAAGAAAAATATTAAATATCTGAAATCACACACGCTGAATAAATGCCACAGAAAATGAAAGTAAAGAAGAGGAATCAGGGGGGAAAAGAAAGAAAACATTTAAGAAACACAACATGGAAAATTATTTGTTAATGTGTTAGAACCAACAGATGGCATAAGGTTATGTTGCTGGATTCCCATGTAGTTGACCACAGTTCAAGTCTTGAACCCAGTGGCTTAAAACTCATGCCAGGTGTGTGTGCATGCATGCCCAAAATCCCAAGAGGGAAGTGGAGGAGATGAGATTGTGGCATGGTCATTCCCCCATGGGGGAGTGATTTCTCGCTTTCTGTCTCTCTGTCTCTCTGTCTCTTTGGTGAGTGCACATGCCCTATAGCAAAAATCTCTCTTAAAAAAATGATAATATGTATGATAATAGCTTTAAGCCAATATACAGTGTAATCTGGATGGGAAAATCCATTTTGTATGCTATAATGATATACAGAAATGAATGCAAAAAATTAAATTAATTAAAATAAATATTTAAAATAAAATTTTAAAAAGAAGGCCAAATAGGATTTCGACTACCAAAGACCCTCTGCTCACACTTCACCCTCCTGCTCCCCTGGCTAGCCAGGAGCCAGGATAAGCCAGTCAGCAACCATTTACATCTCCATTAAAAGTGGCCCTTTTCAGGGATTTCGACCACCAAAGACCCTCTGCCCAGACTTCACCCTCGTGCTCCCCAGTCTTGCCAGGAGCCAGGTTAGAAGACTCTACTTATTCTCTGTCTCATTTTCATTTTTAATTTTTTGACAAAATAATTTTTTCTTCTCTTTTTCTTACTGTTTTTGTCTCATTTTTTTTCTCTCCTTTGATTTTTTTCCTTTTTTTATTCCTTTTCTTTTTCTTTTTACCTTTCCCACTTTCCTGCTCAGTCTCCATATACTAATTTTCTAGACAGTTCTAGGTGCTCAGTAGCCAAATATCTGAATACTTTTAGCTTCAGATTACTCCTCAATTTTCATTGAATCAGTTGTGCAAAGGGATAAAAACAGTACTGTGTACAGACTACAGGTCACCTCCTTCTGCATTCCTCTGATTGCTCAGATTTAACTCCAAAAAATAGGAAAAAGCATATACTACATAAGATGACCAGAAACCACCACAAAGGCACAAGAAATATGAGAAAGAAAGAAAATATCTCTCCCCTAGTGGAAAAGAATAACTCTTCTTCCTCTGCAAAGAATACAAGGGAACTCATGGAGATGTCAGAAAAAGAATTTAAAATATTCCTAGTGACAAAGCTAATAGAGATGCAAGAGAATAGAGACGATGAATTCCAGAAGATGCAGGGAAAAAGAGACACCAAGTTCCAGGAGGTGAGGAAGTTCTTGCATGATCTGAAAGAGGAGATACATCATTAAAAAAGAATCAAATGGATTGTTAGAGATGAAGGCAGTAATGTAGGAAATCAAAACTTCCATTGAAAGTCTCAAAAGCAGATTAAAACATGCAGAAGATTGAATCTCAGATGTAGAAGATAGAACCTATGATCTAGGAAAATTCACCAGAAAGACTCAGAAAAGAACCCCATCTAGAAAAATTCACCAAAAAGACTCAGAAAAGAACCCCCAAAAATGAAAATAACATACAAGTTATACTAGATACCATTAAACATCCAAACATCCAGATCATCAGTATCCTTTGATATCGGAAGAAACTACTAAGGGCATAGATACTCTATTCCTTGAAATTCTGGAAGAAAACTTTCCATACTGGGAACCAGCAGTTAGCGTAATGGCTGTTTTTTAAGTCGCTGGACTCCCACGTAGTCGACTGCGGTTCGCGTCCCGGACCCAGTGGCTTAAAATTCACGCCGGGTGCGTGTGCGTGCATGCCCAAGATCTTGAAAGGAGAATGGAGGAGAAGGGATTGCGGTGTGACCATCCCCCCTGGGGGGTGATTTCTCACTTTCTGTCTCTATGTCTCTCTCTGTCTGGCAAGTGCACGCGCCCTATAGCGAAAACCTCTCCAAAAAAAAAAAAAAACTTTCCATATCTACAGAGGCACTCAAATATCCATACCCAAGAAATACAAAGGACTCCATATAGAATCAACCCAAGAAGATCTTCTCCGAGGCACATCATAGCCAGATTGACCAAAACCACAGACAAGATACTAAAATTGGCAAGAAACGTCAAGTAACTTTAGCCCATAAGGCCAACATGGGACCTCTCATAGAAAACAATGCAAGCAAGGAAAGAATGGGAAAATATATTCAAACTTTTAAGTGAAAAACAATTTCGACCAAGAGTACTATACCCAGCAAGATTATCTTTCATATGGGAAAAAAAAAAAAAGACAAAAACACTTCCAGATAAGCACAACCTGAAAGAATTTACCAACACCAGACCAGCTTTCCAAGAAGTGCTGAATGGAGTGCTATACCAGGAAAACTAAAGTCGGACACACAGAAATAAGAGTACATGAAACAACCAAGAGAATGCCAGCCTAATGGTAGGGACAAGCCCAGAGTTGAATGTTAACTTCCGGAGTTTAAATGGAAAGATCGGACCACAGTAACACTGCAAATTCAGTAAAAGAGAGACTAAATAGTTTCCTTCTTTTTTCCTTTCTTTTGTTCAGCCACCGTTACCACCATTATCATTTAATACATAATCATTTTTACCTAGTCAATGAACTTGGTCAGAGATACAATTTAATTGATAGTTTTCTAAAATGTATCTTAGAAGACTTATTTTTAATAGGACTCTGGACTATAGATTGAGGTTTAAAAACTCCTATCTTAACTGTGTTAAACTATAAAGTAAAAAAGGTATGACCCAAAGTTAATTTAATAAATTAAATGGTTTACTCAAACCCAAATGGTGAGGACAACCACCCAGAGGAACAAGGCCTCAATTACATGTAGCTGGTGTTTCCCAAATGGTGAGTTCTAAGGTTTATTCTATAGAGAGAAAAAGAGGAGGCTACAGGAGTTACGATAAAGAATTTACATTGGTTTACATTTTGAATATAAGCTTTTCATTGGCTATTGATTCTCTTATGAGTTATATTTCATTTGGTTCCCTGAACAACCAGAAATCGTCTCCTGAATATCAGCTTGTGACATTTTAACAAAACGTGCAAAATATATTCACAACTTAGACTTAGTCTGGAAAAGAACCATTTCCATTGTTCGAAAAAGATATGATTAACTAGTATAATTAATTCCTCACATCTGTCTTTCTCAGGGTCTAGAAAATTTTAGATATTTTACAGTTATTTATTTTTCTTCCACACCACATAAGTTTCAAATTCCTTCATCATATAATAATTTCTGAACTATAGCCACAAACAAAACTCAATTGTCTATCTGCAGAGATAAGATTACCTGAAAGCTGTATGTATTTCTCCAGGCATTTTAAACATGCTATTCTACATGGCATTAGAGACAGAGGTAAGTAATTTGTACCTCTTGTTTACTGGTTTTCCCTAAAAATATATATATAATATATATTTATAATATTTATATACATATATTTATATAATATATACCTTATATATTATATCTTATATAATATATACTATTTGTACATAACATATATGTTATATTTATATATAAATATGTGTGAATATATTTACATAAATATATGTATATAAATATTATCTGTTATATATTAATAAAATATATACTTTTAATATTATATGGGAACCAGCAGTTAGCATAATGGCTATGTCACTGGACTCCCACATAGTCGACCGCGGTTCTCATCCCGGACCCAGTGGCTTAAAACTCACGCCAGGCACGTGTGCGTGTGTGCCCAAGATCCCAAGAGGAGAATGGATTTTTGGGATTGCGGCGTGACCATCCCCCCTGAGGGGTGATTTCTCGCTTTCTCTCTCTGTCTCTCTCTGTCTGTCTGGTGAGCACACGCGCCCTATAGCAAAAACCTCTCTCAAAAAAAAAAAAGATATTTTTATGTCTTTATTGTGATAATGGTTACATTGGTGTATATATTTGTCAAAATACTTAACTGTACACTTTAAATAAGTGCATTTTATTGTTTATAAATTAAATCTCAATACAGTTTTTTGTTGTTGTTGTTGTTTTTTGGAGAGGTTTTTTGCTACATGGCGCGTGCGCTCGCCAGAAAGAGAGATAGAAAGCAAGAAATCACCCCCCCAGCGGGGATGGCCATGCCGCAATCCCTTCTCCTCCATTCTCCTCTCGGGATCTTGAGCACGCACGCACACACGCCCTGCGTGAGTTTTAAGCCACCGAGTCTGGGACTCAAACAGTGGTCGACTACATGGGAGTCCAGCGACATAGCCATTACACTAACTGCTGGTCCCCCAATACAGTTTTTATTTAAAAAAAAAAAAAACAAAAAAAAAAAACATAAATGAAGAGTTAGCTGCAAGGGCAACAATCCTTTGTCCCTTCAGATAAATCCCATTTCTCATGTGGTTTTGGTCCTCCCAAATGACAATGTGCTGAATGCACTGATAAGCCTGTGTTGTGAGCTGGCATTTCCTGTTAGTGACAAACATCTGTCACAAGTAATGTCTAAGCAATGTCCCTAAGATCGCCTTTCCAATGAGTCTTAGATCCTTGTGATTATAAAACTCAGGATGATGGCAGCTTCTGCCTTCCTTCCCTTGGGGATGAAGATGGTGTTTTGATTTAAAGAACTACGTGATTTCCTTGTTAGCATAACCAATGTCTTCTCCCAGTGGCTGCACCCAGAGTGACTTTTCTTTGGCCCCTTACAGTGAAGCAGACCTTGGAGAAGTTGGCTAGGAATGTACAGGGGGAAGCCGGCAAATTACACACAGCAACACTGGAGGCATTACGTATGGGTGCCTCACGCTCTCAGCATTACTAACGGGCTAAAACCCAGGCATGCTTCTAAAATGACAAACAGTTGTTTACCTGTGACAACATAGGTCTAGTAATCATAAAACTAATTACTAAGAGCAAAATGAATAAATAAACAGTGAATAAGTATTTTCC
>NW_006198558.1:773303-793274 GCF_000334495.1 Tupaia belangeri chinensis | reverse complement strand
AATTATTTTACAGCAACTTGTTGTCCAGAAGCAAATAGCTTTACTGGCATCCACTAAGGAGATAATGGCATTTTTTTAGAGAAATCTATCTGAAAAGGAATTTTTCTTGATCGCTTTATACCTAAGTTTAACAAAATTGTTGACAGTCAGGGTGGTCAGGAAGAAATAAGTCAAACGACAAAGGATATTTTGCTGAATTCAATTTACTAAAGAATTCTACAGAAGCCTGCCATGCCCTTAATTTTCTGATCAAAGAACAATATTCAGATCAAAAGACTGTGAAACAAAAAAAGAGAATACAGGTTTCTTTGAGAGGTGTCATTGCTTCAGTTCTACTTAAAAATCATGAGGTTTGGGAGCTGGAGAGATTCATATCTCTCTGAGGATTCCAACACTTAAGGAAGGAGGTGATAAAGCCAGAGGCCCCAGAAATCAAAGGTATATGTGGCTCTGCTCTCAAGATAATTCTGTTCTCTTAGCAGGTTTGTAAATAAACAATAACAACAGGTTTCAAAAAGTTCATGGAAAGTGGAATAAAAGTACAAGTTTTTTTGGTGTAAAACTCCATGCCTTTTTTTTTTTTTTTTTTTTTTTTGGAGAGGTTTTTGCTACTGGGTGCATGCGCTCACCAGACAGACAGAGAGAGAGAGACAGAAAGCGAGAAATCATCCTTGGGGGGATGGCTACTCTGCAGTCCCTTCTCCTCCATTCTCTTCTCAGGATCTTGGGCATGCACAGACACATGCCCGGCATGTGTTTAAGCCACCAGGTCTGGGACTCGAACCGTGGTTGACTACATGGGAGTCCAGCAACATAGCCATTATGCTAACTGCAGGTCCCCATTTTTTTTTTATAATATGCACTTTCTGTTAATTTTTTGAAGATCCCTTGTATATTAAAATAAGTACAACTCTACCATTAAGTTACACATGAAACTGGCCTGAACTATATGGCTTGGAAAAGGGCAGTGACGTGCTCAATAGTTTCAGAAATAATCACAGGCAGGAAGAGTATATGAAATGACTAAGCACTTCCAGTGTCCCAGTAGTCATCACAAAGTACCTAATCCTTACATCTGTCCATAGGTTAACATCCTGACATAAAGATATGTCTTACTGGGACCAGCAGTTGATGTAATGGCCATGTCGCTGGACTCCCATGTAGTCGACCACAATTCGAGTTCCAGACCCAGTGGCTTAAACTCACACCAGGTGCATGTGCATGCGTGCCCAAGATCCTGAGAGGAGAGTGGAGGAGAAGGGATTGCCGCGTGGCCATCCCCCCTGGGGGGTGATTTCTCGCTTTCTTTCTCTCTGTCTCTCTCAGTCTTTCTTGCGAGTGCACCCACCCTATAGCAAAAACCTCTCCAAAAAATAAAAAAAAGATAGGTCTTACAGTCAAAAACAAAACAAAAGTAGCATTGTCAAAGAACTTTACTGATTTCGGTAGTCACTTCAGGCTCTTCTCCAAATCCCTAGGCCTCTCCTTGCCTCTGCCCTCAGGTGGGCCTCAGCAAAGATGTCAGAGCAGCACATTATGACATTTTCTCATCAGTTCTGTGAAGATGAAAGGAGGATTGGGAAAGGAAAGGGACTGGTCCAGGCTGCCCTGTGTCTATAGGCAGAGCCAGAACTCGGTTCCACTTTCTTTCCTCCAGGGCCCTTCCTCCAACCTTCAACAGGACAGGGGGCTAAACCAGGAGAACCTGTGCAGAACCTGGAAAGTTGAACCACCACAGCCCTCTTGCTCTGGTCTGACCCCTCAAGGTAGAAACAGTCTCTGTTCTTCAGGGGAAGATATTGGGCCAGGGATAATGGGGCCCAGTCCTCCTCTAGGAGCAGAGTCATACCATTTCCCATGCCTGTCTCCACCCTCCTGCAACCTTCTCCCCCAGAAATACAGCTGGCTTTCTTTCTCTCTTCATGGGTGGTTTATAAGAGCTGATTGATATTTCATTCCTTCATTCACTTTTATTCTGTATGTATTGATAGAAATACAAAGCTAAGCATGACAGTCATCAACTCTGCCTTCAGGGAAGTTACAGTCTAGTCTGACAAGAAGGTAATGAGAGTTGATGACATGCACTATTAATTCTCCTTCTAGGTCCTCATCCCAGTAGGGGTTTTAATGACAAAGAAAACAGTTTATCCTTGGGATCAGCAAATGGCATAATGGTTACATTGCTGAGACTCCCACGTAGTCAACCATAGTTCCGGATTCAGAGGCTTAAAACTCATCCTCTTTGTGTGTGTGTGCGCACGTGCCCAAAGTCCCAAGAGGAGAAGGGATTGCAGCATGGCCATCCCCTCTGGGGGGTGATTTCTCTCTCTCTCCTGTGATCACATGCACCCTATAGCAAAAACCTCTCTAAAGAAAAAAAGAAAGAAGGAAAGAAAAGAAAGAAGGAAAGAAAAGAAAGAAGGAAAGAAAAGAAAGAAGGAAAGAAAAGAAAGAAGGAAAGAAAAGAAAGAAGGAAAGAAAAGAAAGAAGGAAAGAAAAGAAAGAAGGAAAGAAAAGAAAGAAGGAAAGAAAAGAAAGAAGGAAAGAAAAGAAAGAAGGAAAGAAAAGAAAGAAGGAAAGAAAAGAAAGAAGGAAAGAAAAGAAAGAAGGAAAGAAAAGAAAGAAGGAAAGAAAAGAAAGAAGGAAAGAAAAGAAAGAAAAGAAAAGAAAAGAAAAAGAAGGAAAAATAAAATAGTTAGAAGGAAGAGAAGGGAAGGGAAGGGAAGGGAAGGGAAGGGAAGGGAAGAGAAGAGAAAAGAAAAGAAAAAAGGAAGGAAAAAGAAAATAGTTTGTCTTGCCCACACCCAGCACTGGGGTTGCTGTGCCCTGTCTCCCTAGCTGGAGAAAGTAACTGTCCTTTCTGGTCCTACCCCAACTTTCATAAAATAAATCCACAGCAAATGATGGAAATAAAATTCTAAAAAGTAGTTATTTTAGTAAATACATGCTTCTCAAGCAAACATCAGGAGAACTAGTCCTGGTGCTAAGACCAAGACTCAGAAGCCTTTGTGTGTCCTCAGGACTTTTTGCCCATTACTTATCAGTATAGTGTCCTATCCTCTCCCACCTGTGTCCATGGAAGGGGCAGAATGAAGATGAAGGGCAACCAGGTCTGGGTTAACAGAAGGCAGCCCAAGGTGTCCTAGCTAAGCATCTTCCTCTCTTTGACTTCCATCATTAACCAAACCCATTGCTCTGGTCTTCCTGGTGCCTCAGAGCTCCCTGTTCACTGTTGAAGGAACAAGTGCCTCTTTCCCCAGACCTTCTAGAAAGGGGAGGACACTGTATTTTATAACCTGCCATGTAAGTATAAAAGTATGTCAGAATCAATGTTCATAAACACAATTTTTTAAAAGTAGATTTTGTATCAAAGCATCACTTTGTGTTATCCATTGCATGTCTCTATACTTTTTTCTAAAATGGCAACATCTGTTCCTTTTTAACTCACAACAAATTTGTTTGTTTGTTTGTTTGTTTGTTTGTTTCTCAGAAATCTGAATTGACAGACATCAGCTATTTGTGAGCTGGTTATGAGTCATTGAGTGATTTATCATTGAATTCTCTTTGTCCAGTGGGAGATTATTCAAACATTTAGCATGCACCAAATCCTTTATATCATTTCTCTTGATCTTTGCCACACCTCTGTAATAATTTTTCTTCTTATGTTGATGAAGAAACTTGTTCAACCAGCATTTACTAAATGCGAACCAATTGTCACCACTCCCCTATGGATATGCGGTTGAGCCAGGAACACTTCCTGTCTTCTCTTTTTCTTTTATTTTTTTCTTTTATTTTTATAATTTCCAGAGAGAGAATATGTGCTTGCCAGAAACAGACAGGGGAGAGAGGGAAAGTATCCCCCAATGGAGTATGGTCACACCATTTCCCCATTCTATTGGGATTTAGGGCATGCAGGCACAAGAATAAGGCACCTTTTTCATGCTGTTGGTGCTGGGAGTTGAATCAATGTCAGCCATGTGAGATCCAGTTCAGCTCACTAAACCACTAGGCTATGGAGCTGGCCCTTCATACCTCCTATTTATAAGACACTTACACTGATAGGGCAGGCACCAAGTAGAAAAAGTTATAATACTGTGTGTTAAATGAATCCCACTACCACCACTCTATCTTATATGCATAGTATTAGTAAATGCTAATGGTTGTCCTTAGTCTGGGAAATTTTTACCATCTGCTGTGCCTCAAGAGGCCAAGTAAAGACCCACTAAGGTGATGCTCTAGCAGAAAATTTAAAAAGCACAATGTACCAAGTCAACTTGAGGAAAATGGAGAAAGGCATTCTCCACAGAGAAAGAGGGTATATAAAGATCCAGCAGCATTTGTTGCACTATAGTGTATTTATGGAACCTCATAGTGAGGGTCAGAGTGTAGTGACTTGTCCAAGGTCCTGAACGTGTTTCCAAAGCATTTTTCTCTCAAAATGTAAGTGGCCAGGGCCTCCCTAACCCACTGAGCTTCCTGAATGGAATGCTGCCTGACCAGTTGCCCTCCAAATGGGTGCTCACAACAAATCACCTGTTATTCTTTATTTCAAGTGGCATCTCTTTGGACAAACCATCTCTATATACCAACAAATTGCAGTAGTTAGGATCACAGAAATAACATCACAAGAATAATCAAATGCTATTGAAACAAAAATGCACCAATTTAGCTAGGCTTCAGCTACTGTAATGTGCACTTAAGTTTGTGCACACTGATGATTTATGATGAAGATTGCACTTTCTATGATTCCCTGGAAGTTGTGACAGACTGTCCTCTGCAATCTAGTTTTGTTTGGCAGTTTATCTTCCCTTTCCCACATCCTCCATATGAAAAGAAAGGAAAACAAACGTACTTGCTGCAATCTGAGCCTACACAAAGTACACCAGGGCTAAGGGCTAAAGTCATGATGAACTACTAATTGGTCATTCTATCCATCCTCCATTCACTGGCAAGACCTGAGTGGGATTTTGTAAATAACCTCTATGCAGCAATCAATGTAGCAACTCAGTCCAAACTCTTCTTCACTTTCCTGAGGCTGGACACATACTACATTCCCCTGTGGCATATCAGTTGGTCTCATTCTAGCTGTTCTGGTGCCTTTCAGACTCTTGAATGGAGACTGTGCCAGGCCAGCAGGTGACCTGGAGATAAAGGTGCTGGATCCCACAAGGCCAACTGTGCTGTTCAAGTCCCAGACCCAGTAACTTGAAAACATGCTGGATGTGTGTGCATTCATACCCAAAATTCCAAGAGGAGACTGGAGGAGAAGGGACTGTGATGTGGCCATCCCCCTAGGGGCTGATTTCTTACTCTCCTCCCCTTGCTGAAAGTGCAGGCGATGTACAGCAAAACAAAAGAAACAAAAAGAAAGACAGTGCCTGTCACTGATTTTCTCTACAGAAAGAAGCAATCTGCTCAAAATTGAAGGCCAAAAGACTTTTTTGAAGCTTTAGGATTTATTACATATCGAGGACATTGAGTCTATTCAATTATGCGTTTATTATGATGGCTTGGGAAGACTGGAAACCAAGGTGTAATTAAAACTCTCCCAGTTTACCTCTCAGCACCACCACTTGGCAACTACTCATTGGGAAGACTGCTTTGTTCTTCCACACCCATTTAGAATTCCACATTAACCAGGTAGCATTTTTCTCTCTACCTCTACAGTTATCTTGGTACTCTTCACCTACATCTGAGCATTTTTTTACAGCCTGACAGATAATAAGGTCATTTAGATTTGAATATCTTTACTCCATTACAGAGTGAGCTCTTAGGAAGGAGAGCTATAGTTCTCTCTGCTTCCCACATATATGTTGAAGTTAAATACAACTTGGGAGTCTTCATCAAAGACAAAACCCAGGACCAGCTTAGTGGCTCTGCGGTAACACCTGCTCAAGCAAAGCTGAATCCATGTAGAAGACCACAAGTCAACCTGCACATGTTGGCTATACACACCCATGATTCTGACTGACAGGGAGGGCTTGGAGTGTGTCACAGTGTGACACCCTCTTGAGGATATTTGTCTCTCTCTCTCTCTCTTTCTCTCTCTCCCTCTCTCATGCACACACACACCACTCATGGAAAATAAATAAACATACAAAAGAGACAAATCCCAGAAGACTAAGATTGATTTTATTCAGGCTATTAAAATAGAGCACCCTTCCCCATCTGAAGATCAGAATATCTCAGTAATTCAGCAGAGTAGTTTTGCCTTAAACTTTTATGAGAGGCCAAAAAAAATGGTAAATAAATTGCAAATGAGGTGATTTGCAGGGCTGTTTTGTAAGTCAGGCAATTCTTGGTCAATTACCAGACCAGAAAATGTTTTTCTCTATGGTTAGGTAGTTTCAGAGGGACAAACAGTTTTGATCTCAGCTAATCAATCATGAGACAAAGAACAGGAAATTAAAGGGGCTGTGTCCAGCTTTGTCAGCAGGTTCAGACAAAAGGAAAGATCTGTATTTGGCCTTGTCTGAGGTAAACAAGAGAGTCTTAAGGGATCCTGAGAAAGACTAGACACTGAGTCTTATTCAAGTCATATGGAGAAGAGTGGTTCTATTGACTGGAACACAAAAGAGTAGGGCATCTCTCAACTATTACTCTTTTCCAATAGCACAGGGCTTAGGCAAATTTCAATACCATCAACCTGAATGACATCGGAACTGTCATATTTCTCTTGGGTACACAGGTCCTGCTGTATATTTCAACTTCTCTTGCTGATCCTCTCTCTCTCTCTCTCTCTCTCTCTCTCTCTCTCAATATATATATAATATATATATAAAATGTATACACATATATGTATGTATATGTGTATATGTGTATACATATATAGAGAGAAAGAGGGGGAGAGAGAGAATCAATCTGTATTGGCCAGTGGTTTTCTCAAAGAAAGATGCTCACTTTCCCTGCCTTGGCTCTCTATTTCAAAAGGAGAACTAAAAAGAGAAGACAGAAACTTCCACAAGGAAAAACTGCCTGTAAGATTACTGAACTTCAAACTTGTAGTATAAATATCATACTGACAACCTTTTCATCAGATTTGAAGATGTAAGAAGTAGTAAAATAAAGAGTGCTTCTGTACATGAGTTGAGATGAAGATGGTGGTCAAAGGGCTGTTATCTAAATAGCTGTAGTGTGGGAAATTACAAAGATTTGATTCCATCCTTGTTTACTCTGCAGTGACCTATTATTCACCATCCCCAGAGGTTGGTGGAGCTGAAACCTATATTCAGGATGTTTCCACAACCACCAGTCTATACTGTGGCTAACTGGGTCAGAGTCTCTGGGGAAAGAACTAACTTTTGCAAGCCTACCCTGTTCAAGAACTGAACTTCTTTTCTCTCTACACATTTATTTCTCAGAACATTGAGCTTCTACCTATTTCTAGCCCAGACTGGAAAAGGGAGAGTTAGGAGGCTTCAGCAAGAAGGAAAACTTCTGGTATCTAAGGTGATGAAGCTCTTTAAAAAATAAGCTCTGCTTGAAGTCTGAGCAGAAATTGTAGTTACTGCTTTTTTATTTTTTCCAAAGGTTTACTTATTTTTCTTTATTCATGCTAGGGTATATGCATAGGCATATGAGACTGAGAGATAGACAAAGAGACACTGATGAAACTCTCCACAAGGTCTGGTCACACCATGATCCTCCTCCTCCAGTCTCCAGCCTTTCAGATCTTGGGCACTCGCACAGGTGCCCAGTATGTTTCAAGCTGACCAGTCCCGTAATTCAAACCATAGTCACCATCCCTAATAAGCAGCAGATGAGTGGTTCTGGGAATATTTTTTTTAAATTGTTAAAGAAAAGTCTTTATGTAAAGAAATGTTTAGCTTCTTGTATTTGGTGGGGTGTCATGCTTTATTTTATTCTAATACCCCATAATCTACTTCATCTTTGGCATGTAGTAGCTACTCAATACATGATTGTTACTTAATGCATTCACTTCCTTTTAATGGTGTTTGCCTTTCTTCTCTCATTTCAGGATATCTTTACCTCCAAACTTTTGTGTGTACCTTGTCAAAACAGTCAGTTTAGAACTGGTCATCCTGGCTTATATGTAACTGGTATTTTAAGAAGCTGTCTTGTGATTAGTGTAGCAAATGAAAAACTTAACCCACTAACCAAACTTGCCCAGACATAACACAGGTGAATGCCTAGGCAGTGCTAACTCTTAGTCAAAAGAAATACCCTTTTTTGTTTTTAATTTTTCCAGAGGGCATGTGCACTCACCAGAGAGAGGGGGGGAGGCGATTCCTATGGGGAATGGTAATCCTTCCTCCTCAATCTCTCCCACCTTCCAGGATTTTGGGCATGCATGCACACATACCCAGTGTATTTTTAGAGCTGTGTGGTCAGCTAGGACTCAAACTGTGTGGTCATCCATGTGGGATCCAGCTACTGTAACCACCAGGCCATGGCATCATCCCCACAATGCCCTCTTGTGCCTACCTGATGCAGCATGACATTTCCTTCATAGAAATGAAGCTTTTTACACCATAAGTTCTTTTGGCATTAGCACTCAGGGCCTCCTCCTCCTGTGTGGGCCCAGCCCTTGGTAACAGCTCACTAGAGCTAAACAAAGCTGAAGCATAAGATCCACTTGGAATTGGAATATGCAATGTGAACAATATGTTCAGGCTCACGCCAGGAGCCATGAGGTATGCGAAGCCAGACAAAACAGTTTTCTATTCTCAGAATAAGTGTAAGCTCTGATGGAGATGGCCTCCAAAGATGCACTTGGCACTCTCAGAGCCTTTCTCCAGAGTGAAGTTTGGGACACTTTTCTTCTGTGACAGCTAGGACGAAAGGGCTCAAAAGAGAAACTTAATGTGAAAGTCTTGTCTTCCTGAGATGAAGCCTTTGGAAGATGCCAAAACCAGGTTGAACATCTCTGCCAGCTGGTCACCCTGAGCCGTGTATCAGTTGGAAAATTTTCAGTATCTTGCTCTACTATTGGCCTGGTGACAACTCCACTTTCTAAATTTCCCAGGGTCATTGCATTTCCACTCATGCAATATGATAGATTAACCCACTGAATACCAATATAGTGTTTAAGCTCAGAGATTCCAGGAACCTCTCTGTTTCTTTGGTATAAGGTTTCTCCTTTCTCTTCTCTTCCAAGAACACCGTCCTGGGGTATTTTCTGACCCCAACCAACAATTTTTCTGATTCTCCAGACACCAATTGGGTGTTCAACAATTCAATTCAATTCTTTGTCTACAGGATTTAGCACAGACCCCAAGGGTAAGGGATCGGTCCTACAAGGGTGCCCCCCCACTTCAGATGCCAATCACAAGTCTCAGGCCTCCTGTATTTCTGACTGACCACCTCTAAATCAGAGGTTCTCACAATCTCTTCTCAGGGTTAGTAACTTGCTAGAACAACTGAGAACTCGGTAAAGCACTTTACTTGCTATTATTGGTTCATATAAAGAACACAACTCAGGAATAGCTAAATGAAAGGGCTGCATGGGGAAAAGCATCAGGATAAGGAGGGTACAGGGCTTCCAGGCCCTCTCCAGGTGCACCAACCTCCCAATACCTCATTATGTTCACCACCCTGGAAGTTCTCTGAATTCCATCATTTAGGGGTTTTATGGAGGTCTCATTACTTAGGCACAATTACATAAATTGGAGTCCCAAATCACTGGTGCTGCTCTATATCCTGTTAGGAACGGGGTCACACAGCAGGAAGTGAGAGCAGGCAAACAAGCAAAGCTTCATCTCTTTTTACAGCCAATCCCCATTGCTTGCATTACTACCTGAGCTCTGCCTCCTGTCATATCAGTGGCATCATTAGATACTCATAGGAGCCCACATATGGAACCACAGGAAAACAAGCTCAGGGCTCTCACTGATTCTGCATTATGGTGAGTTGTATAATCATTTCATTATATATTGCAATGAAATAATAGAAATAAAGTAAACAATAAATGTCATGTGCTTGAATCATCCTAAAGCCACCCCACTCCCAACACCTATCCATGGAAAAACTGTCTTCCATGAGACTGGTCCCTGGTGCCAAAAAGGTTGGGGACCACTGGCTTAAATCATTGGCCACTGGTAATTATCTTAATCTCCAACCTGTCTTCTATCCTTAGAGGTGGGGTGGGGCTGAAATTCCCAACCTATAATCAAGGCTTTACCTTTCTGGCCAGGAGCCCTTATCCTGTAGCTCTCTAGGGAACCACCCTTGTCAGTCAGGAAATTACCAGGGTTTTAGGAGCTCAGTGCCTGGAACAAGGATAAAGACCAAATATCTTCCTATGATACCACTTCGATAAATTTGTGTCTTCCTGCTGGGAAAATTTGTGGGGTGTTAAAATACTCAAAAGGGAGCCCTTCCCACTAAAAAGATATAGAAGCTCTCTATTAAACTGTTTTCTATTCCTTGTCCCAATCAGTTGATTAATCCACCATTGGACTTTGAGTGTATACAATGTGAGAGAGAGACACACACACACACACACAAAAAAAAAAAAAAAAAAAAAAAAAACAGAAAGGTCAGTGTTCCTTCCATTGAGAAGCTTATTACAATGTCAATATTAATTACTGTATTCATTAAAGGATTATCCAAGGCAATGTCTTAAGTGCTGATGTGGATGCTTTTGGAGTTTCCTGCCAAGTTTATGCTGCATCCATGCCCATGTAAAGGAGCTGCCCCCACTTCCAAGGTATACCGTTGTTATATCACAGTCAATTGAACCAGGGAAGACATCTGAACTAAAAAAGGCTAATAAGAGAATCCCTTTCATGACAACGGAAGTCCTGTGAGTCTCTTTAAACATTTCAACTAGAAGGATGAGGGGTGGCCAAGTCATGGATAAGAAGTAGCACACAAAACCCTCTGTAAGGAAGAAATAAAGAAAATAAACAGGAAAAAAAAAAAGTAGACCCAAGAAAGAGAGTAGCAGCTTAGATTCCTACAGGTTTCTATCCTTCAAAAGGCGCCATTGTGTGACTTACTCCTGAGTTTCAGGAGATAGTTACTGTCCTTCTGGTAACTTCTCTTTACATGCATAATCTAGTTTGAGTGATGTATACTACTTTTACCCAAAAGAAGTTGACTAAATGAAGTGCTTTCCTGCATGTTTTAGGCCCTGCTTGCAAAGGAATTCAAAGAAAGAAATGTTTATAGAAACTCGAGTAGCCAGGGAAGGCTTCACAGAGGAGGGGGCTTGAATTGGACCTTAAGAAAGAAATGGGGACAGTGGACAGCATGGAGACTAAGGCAGCTGGATCCCACATAGCCAACTTCATGGTTTGAGTCTGGACCTGGTGGCTTGAAAGTTACACCAGATGTGTGTGCATGTATGCCCAAAATCCCAAGAGGAGAATGGAGGAGACGGGATTAAGATTTGGCTATCCCCACTGGAGGGAGTTTTCTCACTTTCTCTCTCTGTGTGTCTCTCTCTGGCAAGTGTACACACCCTATGGCAAACTAGAAAGAAGAGAAGAAAGAAAGAAGAAGGAAGGAAGAAGGGAAAGAAGAAGGAATTTTAAATGTTGGTAGAAAAAAAGAAGAGAAAAGAGAGTGTCACAGTCTCTTTTGGTGACAGTAGCATGACCAAAATTAAAGAGACAGGAATGGCCACCCAGAGAGGAGACCATGGGACCAACCTGATTATCAGGGAGAGTTTATTTTTATGAGGTTGTGACTGGTGGAGCAGGAACCATGGGAATGCTTTTTTGCAGATGGTTGTGATCATTGTGCCTTGTGAAGATGATCTGAAAAGATCAGCAATACAACATGAGCCCCCCACTTCCCCATTGCCCTTCTGCAAAATCCTGTGACAAAAAGGCAATCTGGTATGGACAAATGCATATAAATTTGGGGTCTGGCCAGACTGGGACCCAAACCTACCTCTACCAGTGAGACTGAGCAAGATAATTAAGGTATTCATGAGTAAACTGGAGATCACAATACTTACAGCAGAGGTAATATAAGTGTCAAATGAAACTGATACAATGCCTCGTACAATCATGCAAAGATACTAAAATATGTTCCTCTCTAATCACACCCACGTTGTGCATCAGCATTATCATCAATTAAGGTTGTAACATAACACTGATTAATAATAATAACTATTGTTGTGCTGACTTTCCACTTAGTGAATGCATGCTTTGTCACAAGCACCATGCTAAATGTTATCTCATTCAATTCTCACAGCCCAAGAACGATACACTCCAGCACAACTTTGTTATTATAAAACTTTTCCAATGAGAGAAAAGTCAAATCATTATCACATTTGCACAAGTAAGAGCTTCTCTGTTGTGAAGTAGAGTTGTAGATGGTTATGAAAACAAATCCTCTCCCTAAAACCTGAGCCTATCAGACTAAAGAATATGGATTTATTCTTGTGGAAAGTGGGCAGTGTTATACAAGGGGACCTGGCTCCAAGTTTAAAGAGCACTGACCCTGAGCAGGCTCATATTGGTGAGGTGAGAAGGCAGTGAGCAGTAGGAGGAGACTTGGCTCTAGATGGAGCTTTGCAGTAAAGGAGGGCCCTTGTGTCACCTTCAGACAGATCACCAACCCCTCTGAATTTGGCTTCCTTCCCTCGGGGTGGCTAATACATTCATAGTATGTAATACAAGGAATGTAGAACAATGATTCTAAATTCTGGTGTACAACAGAATCACCTGGGTTTTGGGACCAGTAGTTGGCATAATGGCTATGTGGCTGGACTCCCATGTAGTCGACCACAGTTCAAGTCCCAGACCTGGTGGCTTAAACTCATGCTGGGCACATGTGCATGTGTGCCCAAGATCCTGAGAGGAGAATGGAGGAGAAAGGACTGTGGCATGGCCATCCCCCCTGGGGAGTAATTTCTCTCTTTCTGTCTCTCACTCTCTCTCTCTGTCTTTCTGAAGGGAGTAATTACCCTATAGCAAAAACCTCTCAAAAAGAAAAAAGAAAGGAAGAAAGAAAAGAAAAGAAAAAGAGAGAAAGAAAGAAAGAAAGAAATCACCTGGGGGTTTTAATTAATTAATTAATTTAATTAAAAGCTAGTATACCTAGGCCCCAGCCCATACAATTAAATCTGAATCTCTGGATGACAGATCCCAAACATAATTTTTTTTTTAAGTTCCCCAGGAAATTTTAATATGCAGCCAGATTTGAAACCCAATTAGCTAGACAATTTTTAAGAGCTTTTTCACGTTTGAGATACAAGGTACTAGGTATTCATTTCAACAAGATGAAGAAAATGTAGATACCCCATTGTTTGGAATGAAGGGGGCAGGTGAATATGGCATGGCACAAAGAAAGATGGCGACTTACTGAATTGGAGAAAATATTTAAAAATTTTAGTCCAAAATGATGAAAAGATGTATGAGTATAGAAAAGAAAATGGAATTAGTAATAAATGTAGAGACCATCATCCTGGGAGACTTGTTGAATTTATTCATCAATAAATACTGAGCACCAACTGTGTGTTAATTCCTGTTGAACTCCATGTGAAGCTGGGCAGGTAAGCTGGGCACGGGTGATTAGCTATGAGCATAATGAAAACACTATCAGCAGAGACAGTAATAACTTCTCTCTTAGCACCAGAAAATGCTTCATAGAGGAGGTGGTGTTTGAATTATACCTTGAAGAAGGTGTGGAAGCATATGCACAGGAGGAACTTGGATGGGGGGGTGGAAAACACAGTAAAGGCAGGAAGGAGCATGTAAACAAAGCCTTGCACTTTTTACTTGGCATAAATGAACTGTGCTCTCCACACACCCTAAGCTCTTTCATATCCTCATACCTTTAATCAAGCTAATTTTCCTACCTGTGACGCCTGTTCTCTTTTCACCTGGGTAAGTCCCGTCATTTTTATTAAGAGTCAATTGAGATTATCCTCTTCTAGGAAACCATCCCTGAGGCCCTGGTCTGTCTCCCAGTACTTCCCTGTACTTGTCTCCCAGTTATGCTGTGAGCCCTTCCAGGGCAGGGGCCACCTATTTACTCATTCATTGTCTTGTTTCCAGTGCCTATCACATGGCCTGACTTTTTCTTTAATTTAATTTTATGTATTATTATTATTTTTAATTTGACCTGAGAGAGAGGGAAAGTGAGAAAGTAAGCTGTCCAGTCTGGGACTCAAACTGCTTTGGGCCATGTGGGAGTCCAGCACCTTAACCACCATGCCACCTGCCAGTCCCATGGCCTGGCTCTTAATGGGTCTTTTGTAAGCATTTATTTAGTTGATCCGAGAAAAGGAAGTAATTTTTTCTAAAGAAAGATAAATCAGATTGTATCATTCTTTAGCTGAAATTCTTATGACTTCTTGTTTACTTACAGTAAAATCCAGACTCCATAATGGGGTCTATAAAGTAATAGGTGATTTGACCCCTAAATACTTACCTACTCTTGAATCAGTTTCCTTTCTTTTTCACTATGTATATAAAACAAGCACCAAACGGATTGGCTTTAATCGTGAGTAAACTAGCTGCCTGACAGAATAAAAGTTAACACGTCTATTCAGGAAGACAATGAAATCCAAATAATCTGCACTATGCGATCCAGCATGCTATGCCATAAAAACTTTCTAGTCATGTGGAGAAAGCATAAAAATGTGGCCCATAACCAAGAGAGAAATGAAGTCAATAGAAACGGATACAGAAATAACAAGGAAATTAATTGAACAGAAAGGTCTCTGTTCAGAAAGTAGCCATTAGAGAAGATAAATAACATACCAAAAAAAGTCTGTTAATTTTAAAGAATGCAGGATATAAGAAGAAAAAATAGATGACCCAAACAAACAAAAAAAAAATAACAAGATGGTAAACTCATACCCAATTAGAGGTAAATGGAGCAAACACTCCAATTAAAGGGAAGGGGCTGCTGACTGGATAAAAATCAAACTGAAATATTCAGATAGGAAATATCCAGTGTCCAGTTTGACCAATACATCGGGGTTGGAAAGAAATATTAATAATAGTAGATAAACTGGGAAGTTTACCTGAAGCCAAATTATGTTGGGTTCTAGCTGTCAAATCCTATACTTACCACAGGCACTTGGGCCTTCTGCGTGCAGATAAATTGTCCAGCCTGTGGAATGGAATGATCTCCTGGAAGAATAGGTATAAAGTTAACTTGCTTTGCAAAATGTTTTATTTCATCAGAAAAGCAAATATTTCCTCCATCTCCTGAGTTTTACCTTCCTCATGAGGTACGGGTGGCTGTGGCTATGCATCTCAGTTGCCCAGGCCTCCAGTGCATACAGAAGCCAGATGACATACAAAATGGTAATCTTTAGGCCACATCTTTCTTTTCAAAGTACCTGGAAACTGAAGGAAGTAGTACGTATAACCCAATAAAGAAATTAAAGACGACATGACTCAAAACTGTGGTTCTTGGAAGCTGTCTCCTTTTTTTATTATTATCATTATTATTATTGCTATTTCATTTTTGAGTACCCACTGAGTATGAAGGTTTTGGAGTTAAAGACATAGCAAGATATAGAAAAGATATTGCTTTTGCCTGGCTTTCATGAAACTGATATCAATCTTTTATTTCATAAACTTCAGGCTGGTTATTGCTTTAAACGCAGACTTCGGTGCATTAAATGTGGCAGTGACAGGAATACAAATAAGAGAATTCCCAGAGTGAGGCTGGGAAGGACTGACTTCCCAACCACACCTGGAGAATGGAATGCAAGAAAGGTCCTAAAATAGCCAGACTAGGAGATAAATCTAAGCTCAACTGACTCAATAAATGACTCAGAGAGACAGTTTTTGCTGTTGTTTATTTCTAATTAGAGGGAAAAGGACAAAATATTTTATTGCGCTTCAGGACAAGATCTGCTATGGTAATGTTGAAAGGGCCCAGACCTCAGAGTCAGAAGATTTAGATTTTACCCCAAATTCATCCTATAAATAGCCAGTTTTAGATTTGAGAGATGACTTCATTTTTTCAATCTCTAAATATTATTCATGGCTTGAAATTCTGAGGACTGTATGGAAGGAGCAATCATCAATATTTAGAAAATACTTTCTGAAATACTAATTGTCTTGATGCTAATCACAACCTCAACAGGAAAAAGGAGTACAGTTGAGTAAAATAAAGTTTAACTAAACTGAAGAACGTATGATTAGCTAACCAAGTAATAGAACTAGTCTCATGCTACAGGTCTAGACACATTGCTTCTTATTGTAGGTCCTTTATACTATCCTACACTGCCTTAAAACAAAGAGAATTTAAAACTTATTAAACGGGAACTAGCTGCTTTGGAGTTGCTCAGAGTGAATTTTAATCTAGGACCAAAAAGGAAAAGTGAAATAGGCTTGTCCACAAGGTCAGGATTAAGTGAAGTTTGTATCCCACCTATGGTGTTGCAGAAGTAGGAGTGTTGCTGCCTGATGCTGGAGACCATATGAGAAGCCTCCAGGCTGACATCCCAACCTGTCTGAACACACGTGTGCCCATGATCCTGGCTAACTGCAGGAGGCTAAAATGAAAATCACAGAATGATCTCTCTCTCTCTCTCTCTCTCACACACACACACACACACACACACACACACACATACATACACACACACATTCTCTCTTCTCTCTCTCTTCACTCTCTAAAAATAAACAAATTAACTCTTTTTTTTAATGAAGCTTCTTGGGCCAACAGATGGCATAACAGCTGTGTCACTGGACTCTCACATGACTGACTGGTTAAAGTCCCAGACCTGGTGGCTTGAAAATAATACCCAGGTACATGTGCATGTGTGCATGCCCAAGATCTCAGGAAAAGAATGGAGGAGGGAGAAGGGGTTTTGGCATGGCCATCTCCTCAAAGAGTGGCTTCTCACTCTCTCTCTCTCTCTCTCTCTGGGAAAGAGTGTGTTCTCTCTCTCTCTCTCTCTCTCTCTCTCTCTCTCTCTCTCTCTCTCTCATGAGTACACATCCCTAAGGCAAAAAGCTGTAAAAAAAAAAAAAAAAAAAAAAAAAAAAAGAAGTTTCTCCAATTCAGGATTTGTATCCAAAAGAATTGAAAACAAGCATTCATTGTACATGAATGTCATTAGTGTTCAGCCATAAGAACAAGTCTTTATGTAGTTTGACATTTGGATCATTTCTCCATGGACTACAGAACAGAGGGCAAAATCCTTGACTCCCAAAGTCTCCAATAATTTGGTCTTCTCTTACCTTTCCAGTCTGATTCTCACCACTCTCTATTATGACCACATACCCCAGTCAGACCAAAGGACAGTTCTTCCCTGTACCTGCCCCATGCTTTCCTGCTGCCAGGTCCGAGCTCAACCTCAGTCCTCAGACTGTAAACGTATTCTCTTCCTTCATCTCTACACATCAACATGTCCAAGAAACGTTCTCTCACCCTCCAAGCTGGAAGTGTTCTTTCTCCTCTAAGTACTTTCCTCTTTCTCCTCAGTGTAATTTACTATTTCCCCGATTATCATTAGTTCTAAGCTTGCCTTATCTCCCCTCTTAAATGGTACAAGTCTTTAAGGCTAAAGGAATATGAATTTTCATGGGACATGGATCTAGCAAATCAAGTCACTCTTATTTTGATCTCTGGGGTGCCAAAAACCCCCTAACTGGCATCTCAAACTGGGTTTTAGGCAGCTCAATACATAGTTACCACATGATAACATTTGTTGGATGATATTTGTTTAATTGTTGGCTTGATTTTTTATGATGAATTTCTTTTTTATTTTTTTTATTATTATTTATATATTCAATCGCTATACATCCTTTAGATTGTAGAGAGAGTTCACCCAACATGATATACAGCACACACCAGACTAGTTGAAAATACTGTACATGACACCATCAAGAAGCAACGAACCATATCTGTGTCCCACAAATGTCTTACTTCTCCATTTTTTTCCTCAAATTTCTCTTCCTGCACTCTTCCCCTCTCCCACACTACTTCCACTTTATCCCCAGTGTCCATAACAATTTTCAGTGCTTTTATGTTCTCTAGTCTTTTGGTCTCTACCACAGAGTGTAGTCAGTGTACGTTAAGTGGAGACATATAATGTCTCTGTTTCATAGCCTGACTTACTTCACTCAGTAGTAAATCTTCCATTATGTCCACTTTCTATCAAATGCAAAGGTCTTGCTGTTTTTAATGGCTGAATAGTATTCCATGGAGTATATATGCCACACTTTTTCAATCCATTCATCTGTTTATGGGCATTGTTCATGTCTTAGCAAACATGAACAATGCCACAATAAATACAGTTGTGCAAGTGCTTTTCCAACTGAGCATTCTCCTGTCCTTTGGGTAGATACCCAGAAGTGGAATTGTTAGATCATATGGTAGATCTATTTAAAGGTCTTTAAGGAACCTCCATATTATTCTCCACAGTCCTGGACCAATTTACATTCCCACCAAGAAAGTAGGAGAGTTCCCCTTTCACCGCATCCCTGCTAGCCCTTATCATTTTTTTGTTTTTTTAACCTTCGTCATTCTGACTGAGGTTAGGTGGTATTTCATTGAGGAATGTTGAGCATTTTTTCATATGCTTTTTGGATGTTTATATGTCTCCCTTAGAGAATTTATTCAGCTCATTTTCTCATCTTTTAATTGGGTTGATAATTTCCTTCTGAGTAAACCACTTGAATTCCCTGTGTATTCTGGTTATCAGAAGCAGGCATAGTTATCAAAGATTTTTTTCCATTCCAAGGGTTGTTGATTTGCACTAATTATAGTGTCCTTTGCTGTGCAGAAAATTCTTAATCAGATGTAATCCCACCTGTCTATTTTGGGGATTATTGCCTGTGCTTTGGAGATCTTGCTTAAGAAATCTGTGACTACTCCAGTGTCTCTCAGAGTTTTCCTAGTGTTTTCCACCAGTAGTTTTACAGTTTGCAGTCTTAGGTTTAGCTCTTTGATCCACATTGCATTGATTTTTGCTAATGGTGACAGATACGGGTTCAGATTCATCTTTCTGCAGGTGGATACCCAGTTTTTCTAGCACCATTTGATAAAGAGATTTTCCTTTTCCCACTGGGTTGACTTGACTGATACTCTTTTTCAAAGAGTAGTTGGCTGTATGTTTTGGGGTTTATTTCTGGGGTCTCTACTCCATTCCATTGGTCCTCATGTCTGTTTTTGTGCTGATACCATGCTGGTTTTTTTTTTTTTTTGAGAGAGAGAGATTTTCACTGTTGGGTGCGCGCGCTCGCCAGACAGACAGAGAGAGACATAGAGACAGAAAGCGAGAAATCACCCCCCAGGGGGGATGGTCACGCCGCAATCCCTTCTCCTCCATTCTCCTCTCGGGATCCTGGGCACGCACGCACACGCGCCCGGCGTGAGTTTTAAGCCACCGGGTCCGGGACACGAACCGCGGTCGACTACGTGGGAGTCCAGCGACATAGCCATTACGCTAACTGCTGGTTCCCGATATCGTGCTGTTTTAATTATTTCACCTTTGTAATATATTTTGGGGTCAGGAAGTGAGATGCCACACCTTCCACTCTTTTTGTGTAGGATTGCTTTGGCAATACATGGTCTTTTATGATTCAAGACAAATTCTATGATTGTCTTTTCTAGATCTGTGAAAAATGTCTCCTGTAATTTTATAGGGATTGCATTAAATATGGAGATTAATTTGGGTAGGATTCCACTTTGATTTTATTATTTCTCCAAATGCAAGAACATGAGATGTCCTTCCACTTTTTTTGTGTCATTTTCTATTTCTTTTTTTAGAGTTTCATAGTTTGGGGGGTTTTTTGTTCTTTTATATAGTGTATATTTTCTTAGTTTGTACTAATACATACTCATATTACAAAAGCAATTTAGCAGAAGCAGTTTTTCTTATAGAAGTCTTTCACTTCTTTGGTCAGTTTTATTCCTAGGTATCTTATTTTTTTCTGGCTATGGTAAATGGGATTACTTTCTTCAGTTCTGCCTCTGTCTGCTTGTTGTTCGTACAAAGCAATGCTATAGATTTTTTAAGTTAATTTTGTATCCTGCCACTTTACTATGTGCATTTATTACTTTGAGTAATTTTCTTGTGGA
>NW_006198558.1:764068-773162 GCF_000334495.1 Tupaia belangeri chinensis | reverse complement strand
CAGAGAGAGACACAGAGAGATAGAAAGTGAGAAATCACCTCCCAGGGGGATGGCCACGCCGCAATCCCTTCTCCTCCATTCTCCTCTCAGGATCTTGGGCATGCACGCACACGCGCCCGGCATGAGTTTAAGCCACTGGGTCCGGGACTTGAACAGCAGTCGACTACATGGGATTCCAGTGACATAGCCATTATGCCAACTGCTGGTCCCCTCCCCCATTGGAATGCCTTTTATTCTCTTTTCTGATCACATTGGCTAGGATTTCCAGTACTATATTGAATAGGAGTGGAGAGAGTGGTCAGCCTTGTCTTGTACCAGTTTTTAGTAGAAAAGCTTTTAGGTTTCGCCCATTCAGTACAATGTTAGCTATAGGTTTTTCATTGATGGCTTTTATTATGCTGAGAAACTATCCTTCTATGATGATTTTACTGAGCATCTTAATCATGAAGGAATGTTGTATTTTTGTCAATTGATGCTTTTTCTGCATCAATTGAAATGATCATAACATTTTCATCTTTCTGTTAATATGGTGTATTACATTTAAGGTTTTGCATATGTTGAACCACCCTTGCATCCCTAGAATACAGCCTACCTGGTTGTGATGAATAATCTTTTTTATATGCTGTTGAATACAGTTAGCGAATATCTTGCTGAGAAATTTTGCATCTATATACATCAGAGATATAGGTCTGCAGTTTTCCCTTTTTGTCGTATCCTTATCCATTTGGGGAATGAGGGTTATGGAGGCTTCATGGAATGATTTCGGAATTGGCTTGATTTTAAGGCCACAGCTACATTAAAACTTTGTTTCACTCTCTATGATTTTTTTTTTTTTTTTTTGGTGGGGGAGAGGTTTTTTCTATAGGGCACCTATACTCACCAGAAAGACAGAGGGAGACAGAAAGACAGAAAGCGAGAAATCATACCCCCCGCCCCAGGGGGATGGCCATGCCGTAATCCCTTCTCCTCCGTTCTCCTCTTGGGATCTTGGGCACACACGCAAACGCACCCAGCGTTGAGTTTAAGCCATCGGGTCTGCGACTGGAACTGCGGTCGGCTACATGGGAGTTCAGCGACATAGCCATTACTCTAACTGCTGGTCCTTCTCTATTAACTTTTGAAGTAATATTATATAATACCAAAACTAATTTGTGAAAAAGCTAAGGATTTCTAGGAGAATTTCTAGGGAATTTTCTTTCAAAAATGAAAACATAAAGATCAAGACCTAGTATCCCTTCTTCAATTCTGTTTTCACCAGGAGAACTTTAGCCTTGAAGATAGAATTTCTTTGCTATATATTTTTTAAGCCCCCAGTTGGAAACACACTGAACTGAAAGGATATAGATATTTTTATTTCAAAACACATATCTAATCATGGCACATATTTAAAGCCATGAAATATTTACAATTCTATGCCTAAGTAAGATGAAATATAGTACACTCATTCTACAGTTTAGTAAATTCTGGATACAAAGACTCAAACTGATGCTCTCAAGTAATCATGTCAGTAAAAACAAACCTTCCTTTAAAAGAAAAATAGGTCTTTATCTCCAGAATTTGATTTCCACTTTAAAAGATGGCATTCTCTAGATATGTCTTAAGTGACAAATAAATCTAGGCTGTAACTCTTTCCTACAGCCATCAAAGTACATTCTGCCTTGTGGCTGAATCATTTCTGAACAGGTGAGACTGTTCCTGCTGCTCCTAACATTTTAGAGTTATCCCATAAAAGGCTACATCTAAGCGCATTATTTCTAAAGGAAATAAAAATTCTAAGTTGAATTTTCCAGAGTTCTAAACAACTCCTCACTACTGTTTTGATGCCTCATAAGAAATGCTGGCTACATCAGTGAGTTCGTAATCTCAGGAAACCACAAGTACTTGGTAGCTGACACGAGTTAAAGTGGGACATGTCAAGAGCCTTTCTTTGTCAGAGACTGCAACTGTTTTACTAATGTCTCTATTTTATTCACTTACCTCTTTAAATCATGTTGCCCGTGCAACTTCTTTTTCTCCAGTAATTCCACCACTATCTTCTGTTTTGTTTCCCTTTCTCACTCTATGTAGTACCCAATAGGAACTAAACATGAGACTGTGGGAAGGACAACTATGACCTCGTACACTGTGAAGTTTTTAGTCTACTAGGGAAGACCATCAGTCAAATCATCACAAGATAAAAGCTGGCTTACAGATTCATTAAGTGTTGAGAAGGAACACCATGTGTGATACTAATAGGACTAATTGTAGGTGACTCTAAACTGATCAGGATGGTCAGGGAGTGCTTCTCTGAATAAGTGAAACTTTAGCTGAGATCTAAACTATCAATGGGAGGTGGCAGGTGAACAGGGAAGATGAGCATTCCAGAGACAGTGCCATGTGCAAAAGCCAGGAGGAAAGAATCCAGAAGTTTCCAGGTCAAAAAGAAGGGTATCAGGCTAGAGCAAAAAGAGACTGAGGGTGAGGAGCAATATGACCAGAAAAGAAGGGCATTATCAGGCCATGAAGGCCCCTAGCTCCATGTCCCAGGGTCTTTATTCTAAGAACCATGGAAGTGTTTAGAGGAATTTAAGCAAAGAGTTGACCTAACTGAATTTGGATCTCAAAACTAGTGTGAAAATGATTGCTATAAAAGGAGGAAGGCAGCAGCAGAACTGCCTGGTGAGAAGAGGGAAATATTAACCAAAGGTTAAGAACAATATGCTCTCATCATAGAGCCCTTACTGTGTCTCACTCTCATTGCCAAATTAATACATCTGTTTCTAGAGCAATAGTCTATTTGAAATCAAGTACATCTTTGGAAATCCAACCTCCTATAGGGGACTTGGCTTTCAGAGATATTACTTTCAAACTGAAACATTTGGAAAAAGACCATCAGTTTGTAGCCTGATCTTTGATGTGTGCTAGGTCATTACTCATTAACTCATTCAGGAGAATGGAGCTCAGAGACCAACTGTGGACAGTTTCATGGCCACTGAGAAGTGTAGTGTCACTGTGTAACCAGCTCCAGACTGGGCACCCAAACAGGATGACCACTACTGAATATGGCCTCAGTTACATGCCTCCTCACTTCTACAAGAACTCCCAGGCTTATAGGACTATCACTCTGGAGTGTTTTGTTTTGTTTTGTTTGTTGTTCCTGTAGTTTTGCTTTGTTTTTGTTTGTTTGGCTTGTTGGTATGGTTTGGTTTTGATTTTTGGTTTTTGTTGGGTTTTTGTTTGGGGGTTTTTGGGGTTTTGGGGTTTTTTTCTATAGGGCACATGTGCTCACTGGAGAGAGACAGAAAAAGGAAAAGAGAGAAATCACCCCCAAAGGAAGGATGGCCATACTACAGTCCCCTCTCCTCCATGCTCCACTCAGGATTTGGGGCATGCACACACACACACATGCCCAGCGTGTTTTTCAAGCAGTTGGTTTCAAGACCCAAACCACACAGTTGTTCACATGGGATTAGCCTCCTTAACCACCACACCACTTGATGGCCCCACCTCTAAGGTGTTTTAATGAAAACTAACTCCTCACTATATCCCTGAGCTTCTAGTAGATGCTATAGGACTGTCCCATAATTGTGAAAGCTCTCTATGTAAGAATATTACCCACTTGTACACTTAATCATCTTTGTATGGATTACAGAACTGAGGTTGGGGTAATTGATTATGAGGACTCCCTAAGTACACCATATTCACAACTAAGAATATAAGCCTTTACTCTTAATTCCATCTTTCTAATTAAACTGAATAGTCTGTGTGCTCACTGTCAAATTTGTCATGTTTGTAAATCTGAACACAATTTCTATTTGTTCCCAGTTGAAATTGCACCAATCTTCTTGGTCCATATATCTAATAAGACTTCTCCTGATGTGCTTTCTTGATTACTGCCCCACAAGAAGCCAAGATACACATTCTCTCCAAATATTCCATAACTTTCATATGACTTTTTTCCTTTTATACCACTGTCACACACCCTCCCTAGATAATAAGCTGTTTGAAGACAAGGATTTCACAGTGAGTTATCTACTATTTACTACAGTCTTCAGGGGATGCTCAGTGTGTTGACTTTAACTTCGACCTCTAGAAGGTCCCTGATAATCCAGACTCAATTACCGGCCATCCCATGGATGTCTCCACAATGTAAGAAAACATATTTCACATGCTCAGACTTCTATTTCCATCACCTGGGCTGGGTCTTCTTGCTACCATAGTAATAATAAAACTGAATCCAAACTTAACAAACAAGAGAAACTTTGTAGCTGAGAGAATTGCAATTCCAAGTGTATACATGTGTGAAAATCACTGAAAACAGCAATAGATGCATGTCAGTTATTATGTATAGGGGGTTTATAAACATTTATAAATTATTTATTTAAAAAACAGTTGCTTACTTTCCATTCAGAAACTTACTATGGAATTGGGTCTACTTTGTATTTTCAGTACCCAGAACCAAGCCTGGCTGAAAGTAGAAAGTCCCAGGAATATTTGCTGAAAGTGGTTTCTGGTATGCTTTGCCACCATGAGAAAAGAAAATTGTGTTACAAGTAATGCATTGCCACTTTCCAGATACATTTGTTTAAAGGGTAAAGACACCACTGGCCAAACAGGCCCTCTACAGGTCCCAGAACCAGGGAGGAAGAAGCAAGGTCATGGAATCTCTCCCACATACTTCTGTAAGGACCTGTGCAGCTTCTAGAGAGTAAAGCAAAGAGGCTGTTCAGCTGGGTCTTCCACCACTGGCCAGGACCTCAGTGGGTCCCAGAGCTAGAGAGGACCAGGTTCATCAGGCTCATGCATCACATGCAACACCTGACCTTACCTACCACCTTGAGGTCAGCCTCTTCAAGTCAGTGCTCAGTCACATCAGAATTCAAAAATTTAGGAAACAAGGGGGAATCTGATACTAAAGTATACTACAGAACTAAAGTATACTACAGAGAAGTGCACAAACATGCAGCTCCAGAAACCTACTCCAAATCAGTATGGAAAAACAAGCACCTCAACGGATACCTAGAAAACAAAGAAAAGCCTCAAGAAATAGGAGAAAATCAGGAAGTGTATCGCCTCAAAAGAATATAGTAACTGCTCTCTGACTATGGGAAACACACAAGGAATCCTAGAAATTACAGAAATAAAATTCAGATTATTATCATAAAAAAGCTCAGTGAGATGCAAGAAAAATGAACAACCAACTCCAGATTAGAAATGCATTCCATGACATGGAGGACTTCCATAAAGAGATCGACACCCTAAAAAGGAATCAAACAAAACTTTTAGAGATGAAGAATAAAATGCAAGAAGTCAAACTCTCCCTTGAGCATTTCAATAGCAAATTGGACCATAGAGTAAAAAAGAATCTCTGATCTGAAAGTCAAAGTCTCTGACTTAACCCAAATCATAAGAAAAAAAGAAAAGTAACTAAGAAAAATGAGGATAGCATATGGGAAATACTAGACACCATAAAACACCCAAAAATCCAAATAATGAGAATTCTAGAAGGTGACAAAGCTGGTAAAGACATAAGAAACCTCTTTCATAAAATACTACCTGAAAACTTGGCAAATTTTGAGAAACATAAAGACATACAAATCTAGGAAGCACAAAGAGAACAAATATAAAATGATCCTCTCCACGGCACATCATAGTCAGAGTGGTAAAATCAAAGACAAAGACAAGATTCTAAAAACAGCAAGAGAGAAGTGTGAAATTATATACAAGGACTATGCTATCAGGCTAACATTCTATCTGTCAAATGAAATGATCCAGACAAGGAAAGAATGGGAAGACATATTCAAACTCTGGGGAAAAAAAAATTTCACATGGGAATACTATACCCAGCAAGATTATCTTTCAAATAGGAAGAAATAAAATATTCTCAAATAAACAAAGACTAAAAGGATTTATGAAAGCTATGTCAGCTCTTCAAGAAGTACTAAAGGAAGTACTCAATCAGGAAAACTAAAGAGAGACACATAGAAATAAGAGAATAAAAAGAGCCAAGAAAATAGCTAACAAAATGACAAGGATAAGTCCACAAATATATATAACACTTAATGTTAATGAATTACATTCTCCAATGAAAATAAACAGACTGGCTGAATAGTTGAAAAAAATTTTTTTAATTTAAAATACAGGAGCCCTCTATATGCTGTCTGCAAAAAACACACCTCATGTATAAAGACATACATAAGACTAAAAGTGAAGGGCTGGAAAAAGATACTCCATGCAAATGGAAATCAATAAAAGGTTGGAGTCATAATACTGATATCAGACAAAGTAGATTTCAAGAAAAAAAAAACTGTAAGAGACAAAGAAGGACACTATATAACGCTAAAAGGGCTAGCATACCAAGAAGATATGACACTTATAAATATCTATGAACCCAACACTGGAACACCCCAATATATGAAAGAAGGACCACCATATCTAAAGGGAGAGATAGACTACAACACACTAATTGTTGGGGATCGCAACACCCCACTGTCTTGGACAGAACATCTAGATGAAAAAAAAGCCAAAGAGACCCAGGATCTAAACAATAAAACTTGACAGACATATACAGAACTTTTCACCCAACAACCGCAAACTACATTTTCTCACCCCTACATGGAATATCTTCAAAGACTGACCACGTGATAGACACAAAGCAAGCCTTTACAAATTCTGAGGTACAGAAACAATATCCAGCATCTTCTTTAGCAATAATGAAATTAAATTTGAAATTAAAAACCCTCAGAAATACACAAACACAAGGAAACTAAACAACCAACTCCTGAGTGACTTCACAACCACTGAATAAATTAAGACTGATATCAAAAGATTAATTGAAACCAATGATAATGACCACACAATGAGACATAGCAAAAGGAGTTATAAGAGGAAAGTTCACAGCAATTAGTGCTCACAAGAATAAAACTGAAAGGTGAAAATAGACAACAACACACCTCAGGGAACTAGGAAAACAACAACAACAAAAAAAAAAAACTTTAAAAATACGAGGAGAAAAGAAATAATAATGGTTAGAGCAGAAATATAGGGCCATGGGTGGCATAGTGGTTAAGACACTGGACTCCCATGTGGTCAACTGTGGTTCAAGTCCAAGACCCAGCAGCTTGAAAATCACACTGTGCAACTGTGCACATGTGCATGTGTGCCCAAGATCCCAAGAGAAGAATGAAGAAGTTACTGCAGCATGACTATCCCCTATGGGGGATTGTTCCTCTCTGTCCCTCTCTCAGAATCTCTCTCTGTTTTTCTCTGTCTCTCTTCAGTGAGTGTGCATGCCCTATGGAAAAAAACCTGAAAAAGAAAAGAATAAGCAGAAATAAATGAAATAGAGAATAAATGAACTACACAGAAAGTGAATGAAACCAAAAGCTGGTAATTTGGGAAGATAAACGAAGTTGACACACTATTAGCTAGGCTAATTAAGAATAGAGAAGAGAACTAGATAAATCAAATCAGCAATGAAACAGGCAGTATTATAACAGACACACAGAAATACATAAGATCATTTAAAAATACTACAAGTGACTATAAACCAACAAACAAGAAAATCTGGATGAGATGGACAAATTTCTGGATACATATAATCTACTAAAATTGAAT
This sequence comes from Tupaia belangeri chinensis, assembly GCF_000334495.1. Classification (NCBI taxonomy): domain Eukaryota; kingdom Metazoa; phylum Chordata; class Mammalia; order Scandentia; family Tupaiidae; genus Tupaia; species Tupaia belangeri. Next base: position 765,566 of record NW_006198558.1, on the reverse strand, counting down.
TATGTAAACATGAAAAGCCTGAATAGACCAATAACAAGCAATGATATGGAATTAGTAATAAATAGTCTCACAACAACAACAACAACAAAAATAAATAACAGGTCAAGATGGCTTTACTCTGAATTCTACAAAACTTTTAAAGAAGAGGTAACTACCATAACTACTCAAACTATTTCTAAATATCCAAAAAGAAGGAACCTTCTCAAATTCATCCTATGAAACCTTCATTACCCTCATCCCCAAAATGGACAAGGACATCACAAAAAAAGAAAACTACAGATCAATATCCCTGATGAATATAGATGCAAGAATTCTCAACAAGATACTAGCAAATTGTATCCAATGACACACTGAAAAGATTATACACCCATGACCAGGTAGGATTTATTCCAGAGATGCGAGGGTACTTCATCCTATGAAACCTTCATTACCCTCATCCCCAAAATGGACAAGGACATCACAAAAAAAGAAAACTACAGATCAATATCCCTGATGAATATAGATGCAAGAATTCTCAACAAGATACTAGCAAATTGTATCCAATGACACACTGAAAAGATTATACACCCATGACCAGGTAGGATTTATTCCAGAGATGCGAGGGTACTTCAACATATGCAAAACAATAAATGCAATATATACTAACAAAGGGAAATATAAAAACCATATGATCATATTCATTAATGCAGAATGTCTCATAATAATAGAATTGAATTCTCCATTCTGGATAAGAGTTCTAGGGCTCTTGGCAGTTGTTTCTTACATATATTATTGTCCATTATTTTATTTGTGTGTGTGTGTGTGTGTGTGTGTGTGTGTATATATATATATATATATATATGAAAAATCCGTATCTGACATTATACTGAATGGGGAAAAACTGAAAGTTTTTGCACTAAAAACTGGAAAAAGTCAAGGCTATCCATTCCTTCACTTCTTACTCCTTTTCAGTATAGTACTAGGAGTCTTAGCCAATACAATCAGACAAGAGAATAAAGTGAAAGCCATTCAAATAGAGAAAGAAGTGAAATTATATCTATTTGTAGATAACATGATTATATACATAGAAAACCTAAAATAATACACACAAAAACAAACAAAAACAAACAAATTAAAAAACCCACTAACTCCTAGAAGTGATAAATGAATACAGTGAAGTGGCAGGATACAAAACCAACACTAAAAAATCTATAGCTTTTCAAGTTTCTTCTGCTTTTCATGTTTCTGCTGCGTGGTCGCGGGGGAGACCCTGCCACTGTGCTGACCGTGTTCTGCCAGACACGGTGTCCATGGAGCTAAAATTTTAGAAAACACCTCTGTATTTGTCCAGGATTAAGAAAATGAATTCATTTTTGGTTTATAAATTGGTCCATTATATTGAAGTCTACAATCTACTTTGAGTTAATTGCAACTGCTCACTCATTAGAGACAGAGAGGAGGAAAGGAGAAAGAATCCTCCATAAGAAGAAGATTCCTCATGGCTCCTGCAAACTAGTTA
>NW_006198558.1:731898-760875 GCF_000334495.1 Tupaia belangeri chinensis | reverse complement strand
AACTAGAAATGGAAATTTTTTTATAATAATATGCATGATTAAGTCACTATGCAGTATATTCTGGATGAGAAATCACATTTTGTATGCTGTGATGATGCTTAGGGAAAAGAATGTAAATTAAGTTACAAAAAAAAAGTTTCAGAAAAAAAATCTGTTCAATGACTGCAGTAAGATATATAGCCTCAGCTAAGTGCTACTTTATAGGATGCCTAAAGTTAGACTTGTGTTCATGGAAATGTATATATCAGCTGTGTTTGCTATGAAAATATATAGATTAATTAAGATCTTTAGTAATTCAATAAAATGTGGGGGGAAAACAGTATAGAAAGTAAACATAGATAGCAGAGACAGTGTGGGAAGAGAGTGGGAGATGGTAGAGGGTAAGAGATAGGGAATCAAGGATGAGGGGGAAAAAGCAAAACATACAAGAAACAAGAAATGGAAAATTATTTGTTGACAATAACATGTATGTTGATGTGCTTGACTGAGACAATATACAGTGTACTCTGGATGGAAAATCTCATTTTGTATGCTGTAATGATGTACAGTGAATGAGTGCAAATAAATAAATTGGGAAAAAAAAACAGGCATGTAGACCTATGGAACAGAATAGAAAATGCAGAAATAAACCCCAAAACTTACAGGCAATTAATCCTTGACAAAGGGCACAAGACAATCCAGTGGGGAAAAGAAAATCTTTTCAGCAAATGGTGCTATGAAAACTGGATATCAGGACCAGCAGTAAGCATAATGGCTATGTCGCTGGACTCCCATTTAGTCGACCACGGTTCGAGTCTCGGACCCGGTGGCTTAAACTCACATCGGGCACATGTGCGTGTGTGCCCAAAATCCTGAGAGGAGAATGGAAGAGAAGGGATTGTGGCGTGGCCATTCCCCCCGGGGGAGGGGGGGTGATTTCTCACTGTCTCTCTTGTTTTGCGGGGGAGGGCCCGCACTCTATAAAAAAAAAAAAAAAAAAAAAAAAAACTCTCAAAAAAAAAGAAAACTGGATATCCAACTACAGAAAAATGAAATGACCCCATCTCTCACCATTAACAAAAATCAACTCAAAATGGATCAAAGATCTAAACATAAAACCTCAAAATATAAAACTACTGGTAGAAAACACAAGGGAAACTCCTGGAGACATCAGACTAGGCAAAGACTTCTTAAATAAGACCCCTAAAGCACAACAAATAATCCCAAAAATAGACAAGTGGGACTACATTAGACTGAGAAGCTTCTGCACAGCAAAAGAAACAACAATTTGTATGAAGAGGAAACCCTCAGAATGGGAGACTATATTTGCAAACTATGCCTCAGATAAGGGGCTGATAACCAGGATACACAGGGAACTCAAGCAGCTTACCTGAAAAACAATCAAAGAAACAAACAAAATCAATCCATTTAAAAGACAAATGAGCTTAATAGACAACTCTCCAAGGAAGACATACAAATAGCCAAAAAATATATGAATAAATGTGACGGGGCCATGCAGACAACACAAACTGGTAAAGAGGCTGTCTCCCATGGCCTGGCTGGGAAGAAACGGCAAGACAAGGCCAGCGGTTTACTAACTCTCCTTGTGTCATTTTACTGGCCTATAGTTCATTTCTCTGCCGTGAGTTTTACTGTTATTACGGTATCTTGCAAGAGTAAGATATACCAACCATTACCATAAAGCCAATTAGTGATCTTGTAGGAATGTGGTTCCCTAAGACTGACACGAGGACCAGGAAGTTTAAGACTCCCCCTCCTGTCTGTTTTTAAGCCAAAATTAACATATAGATTAAGTTAGTATAAACTAAATTAGCATTAGAAGCATATGTAGACTAAGTTAGTTTAAGGCTAGCCCTTGTTAAAGCTACAGGCCAAAGTTAACTCATGCTAGGCAAAGTCAGCACATTCACCGCATAACAGAGACTCAGAGAAAAAACAAAAGAACTCACTAATTGACAAGACTCAACAAACAAAATGTAGGAACCCACAGATTTATTAGAGGAAAAAGCCTGGATGGGACAACAGAATAAACAAAGCTGAGGTCTCCACAGAAAGATTAACCATTTTAGCTCCCTGGCCCGGGACTGAAGTTATCAAACATCCTGCAAGCCCCCTCTTCAAAAGACTCTTCCCAGTAATCAAGATCTAAGAAGAAGATACAGCAGACAAATGGACTTCCTCATCCTGAGAACTGTGATTGATTTTACCTGAGCTAACAAGACAAACAGCATGTTTTATAATTATTGCTTCCATGCTTTGTATACCCTGTTCCTTAGAGTAAATCTTTTACTGCCCCTCACCCATTTACTTGCATGTATCACATTTTCAATAAAAAGGCACATTGATTCCTAGCAGTTGTCACTCCTCAGAGAGCAATCTTTGAGGGGTGTCCGGCATAGGACGTGCATAAAAAAGCATCGAGGCCTCTGTCTTCTGTTCACCTTCGCTGCCTCCGTCAAGATAACCCACCCACGCCGAGGCTGGTCCCCAGCATAAATGCTCAATGGTAAATCCCTTACCATAAGGGAGATACAAATCAAAACTATAATAAGATACAACCTTACCCCAGGCAGAATTGCCCAGATTAAAAAAAAAAGAAAGAAAGAAATAATGGTCAAAGTCAGGGAGGCTGTGGTGAAAAGGGAACTCTCCTACACTGCTTGTGGGAATGTAAATTAGTATAGCCACTGTGGAGAACAATATGCAGGTTCCTCAAAAACCTAAAAATAGAACTACCAGATGATCCAGCAATTCCACTCGTAGGTTATCTATGCAAAGGACAGGAATACACTCTGTTGGAAAAACACTTAAATATCCACAGTTATTGCAGCATTATTCACAACTGTTAGGATATGGGATCAACCCAATTGTCCAAGAACAGATAAGTGAGTTGGAAAAATGTGACACATATACACTATGGAATACTACTCAGCCATTAAAAGAAAAAGAGATTCTGGCATTTGATAGAAAATGGATGAGTGAATATGGAAGATTAATGCTAAGGGAAACAAGTCAGACTAGGAAAGAGAGGCATTGTATGTCCCCACCATTTCAGACACTAATGTGTACTCATTACCGGAAACACTCTTCATACATATGATTACCTGACCTTCTTGATAAAACTTACCTAAGACAAATTTCCAAGTTGTTTCACCATCCTGGTCTATTTCTCTGGCTACTATTGTGTCGTTGGAAAAGTCGTGATGTGTTTTTCTATGTAAAAACGCATCATGACTTTCCCATTGACCTACAAATCAAGGTTCTTAGCACATAAAGTCTAGGTGACTTAAAGTCCAGCAGACTGTGAGCCTCCTGAGAGTAGGGATCAAGGCCATAATTAATTCTATAATCCTCACACTACCCCACTACCCAGTACTACCTTGCATTACTGCATGCAATAAGTGCTCCATAAATGCTGATGAAGAAAGCTGCCAGCATCTCTAGGATTATAGCATGGCTCAGCTAAATTTTCATAAGATCTCTTCCTCTTCCTTCCTGTTTTGTCTCTTTTCTCTAAAGCATGTGCACTCAAGGAACCCTCTCTAGTCAGATCTAATTAGAGCTTGCCATTAATTAGGCAAATTGATAAAGCATACTATAACTATCAAATGGAAAGTGCTTTCTTAGAATCAAGGTTATTCACATGCATACCCCTTTACATAGATCCAGACAAATTTTTCAACCTGTACTCTTTGATAATATCATTTTCATCTTTTTTTAATTTATTTATTTTACATACTTTCACTGAACATCACCACAGCATACAAAATACAATTTTCCATTCAGAATACACTGCAAAGTGGCTTAATTATACATGTTATCATCAACAAATAATTTTCCATTTCTTGTTTCTTGTGTATATATATATATATATATGTGTGTGTGTGTGTGTGTGTGTGTGTGTGTATATACACATATATATACATACACACACACACACAAGATATATACATATCTGTGAACAAAACTTGACTTTAGGCATGAAACTCTGTGGGTAGAATGAATATACTATAAAATAGCACATAGCTGAGGCTATATAGCTTACTGTAGTTACTAAATAGGTATTTATTAAATACATTTTTTAATTTCATGAAAAGCAGTTTTAGCTTTAATAAATCAAAACGAAAAAATGTTAAGAGAACTTTGCTTAATACTTAAAGCCAGGAAACAGGTTAGGATTCTGTTCAAATAGTAGTATATGGACCTGTCCACAACTCAAAAGAAGACAAAGCTCCTTAACACTGGAAAACAAAGCATAGAAGGTCAGTAACGTTTTAATCAAAAGTCATAAAATTCTATTTCACCAGTTCAAACTCACGTACTTTATCTTCTGTTGTGGTCTGATCTTTCCATTTAAATTCTGTAAGATAATGTTCAACTCTGGACTTGTCCCTAGCATTAAGCTGGCCATTTTCTTAGCTGTTTTAGAACTCTTATTTCTGTGTCTGAGTTTCGTTTTCCTGGGATAGCACTCCTTTCAGAACTTCTTGGAGAGCTGGTCTGGTGTTGGTAAATTCTTTCAGGTTTTGTTTCTTTGAGAATGTTCTTGTCTTCCATTCCCATATGAAGGATAATCTTGCCAGATATAGTATTCTTGGTTGAAATTGTTTTTCACTCAACACTTTGAATGTATTTTCCCATTCTTTCCTTGCTTGCATTGTTTCTGATGAGAGATCTGCTGTTAGCCTGATGGGACATCCTTTGTAAGTAACTTGACATTTCTCTCTTGTCAGAGTATCTTGTCTTTGTCTGTGGTTTTGGTCATTCTAGCTATAATGTGTCTTGGAGAAGATCTGCTTGGGTTGATCCTATTTGGGGTCCTTTGTATTTCTTGAGTCTGCTGGATCTTTGAATGCCTCTCTAGGTTTGGGACATTTTCTTCCAGGATTTCATGGAATAGATTGTCAATGCCCTTATTAATCTCTTCACCTTCTGGAATACTATTATCTGGATGTTTGGACGTTTAATGGTATCTAGTATTTCTTGTATATTATTCTCATTTTGGGGAACTATTTTCTCAGTCTTCATGGTGGATTTTACCAGCAATCCTGTCTTCTGCATCTGAGATTTGGTTTTCTGTATGACCTAGTCTGCTTTTAATACTGTCAAAGGAGGTTTTTTGCTTTTTGGGGTTTTTTTAGAGGTTTTTTGCTATAGGGTGTGTGCACTCACCAGAGAGAGACAGAGAGATAGAAAGCGAGAAATCACCCCCGGGGCAGGGGGGGCTGGCCATGCCGCAATCCCTTCTCCTCCATCTCCTCTCAGGATCTTGGGCACACACACACACATGTGCCTGGCGTGAGTTTTAAGCCACCGGGTCCGGGACGCGAACCGTGGTTGACTACGACACAGCCATTACGCTAACTGCTGGTCCCTAAAGGAGGTTTTGACTTACTGTATTATAGCATTAAATCTCCAACAGTTCTATTTGTTTCTTTTTTATGATGTGTGTTTCCTCTTTCAGCTCTCACAAGAACTCCCTCACTTCCTGGAACTCATCAGCTTTTTTCTTCTGGTGTTCATTGTCTCTCTTCTTTTCCATCTCTGTTGGTTTTGTCACTATGAACACTCTAAATTCATCAGACATTTCCATGAGCTCCATTGTACTCTCTGTGGATGAAGAGTATATATTCTTTTCCCTTGGGGGAGAGGCATTTTCTTGGTTTTGCATATTTCTTGTGCCCCTGCAGTGATTTCTAATCATCTGATGGGTTATTTGTTTCTTCCTAATTTCAAGAAGATCAATCTGAGCCATGAGAGGCACACAAGAGGATGTGGTCTGCAAACTCTTTGGCATTGCGTTTTTAATCCCTTTCTGCCACAGATACAGTGGGAGTTGAGGCATATGAGGACCCAGTTAGGATTTGGATTTTGGAACTTTTTACTTAGACTTGGCTAGACACTCAGTGGGTAGAGGCCAAGCAGCAAAGTGATGAGGTAAAAGAAAAAGGATAAGAAAATAGAAAAAGAGAGAAAGAAAGGCAAAAAGAGGGAAAAAAATAGAAAAAGCAAGCAAACAAACAAAAAATTATTTCTTTGTTAATTTTAAAAAACAAAAGGTGAAAATTGCATGGTGCATACTAGATCTCAGTTCTCCTGACAGACTCAGTCTTCTGGCCTGCCCTTTCTGTTTGTCTAATGAGAGAGGAAAGAGGAGGGGATTATTACCAAGATAAAAAGACCCATGGGAGAAAATTAAAATGAGCAATGGGACAAAAGTGGAGATTGTAAGGGCAAAATCACAGGTCCTGTCATTCATAACGAGTTAAGTGAAATCTCTGACACATGTTAATTTTATGAAAGTCATGATTTTACCTTTTAAAAAATTATCTTTTAACACTTTCTAGGAGGCTGGAAGAACAATTAATTAACTAGAGTGGTAGCGAGTGTTTTTAATTAACCCCAGACACATCTTGCTTTGGGATATAACTTGAGGTTTAATTGAGAGCTATGTATCCAGTCCTTTGCGAGCTCAGCTTGCAACAGCCCTGGGAGAAAGTTTTTAATTGTCTCTAGTTTATGGTGAAGAACCTGAGACTTGGCAACTTCATCCCAAGCTTAATACTTAAGATCTTCCAGACATATAGGCTCCCTATTTCACTCAACCTCCTGTAATCTTGTGAGGATGAGAAAATTGAAACTCAGGTGACTTTCCCCTGGCCACCCAGTCAGCAATTAGGAGCTCCTGGATTTAAACCCAAATCACTTCACAGGAAAGCCGGTGATCATGGTCACTAGACCATGCTGAAGGCAGAAGAGAAAAGATTCAGAGAAGTCTCACAACTGGGACAGGAATCATCTCTCCGGCCAATGAGGAAATAGATATGACTGTCCCCTGCCAAGGCTCCCCATCTATTGCCAACCAGTCCTTGTCCCCTCCCTTAAGTCTCTGTGTAAAATTCCCTGTTCTGCTGAGCCTTCTGCACAAGGGTTAGTCCTCCCTGCTCTGCAGCGCTCAGCATTTGTCAATTCTCCAGGGCCCTGTCTGCAATTTGTACCCATTTGTGAGTTGTGCTGCTCTGACAATGTTCCTAAGTCATTCTTATGACAGTGCACATGAACACACCTTTCTTCAACTCAGCTTTATATTCCCTCATAGCAGAGAAGGAGCGTTGTATGGTTTTGCAATACTAGCCCAGTTTGGGCCCTGCACACAGTGGCATTAAATATCTCCTGTCCTGGACGTGCTGAAGAAGACTGCCACGGCTAATGACAGTGGGCAGGAGACAAGCTGATTGAGAACAGTTGTAGATGATCTGTGTAAAGAAATGATCTTCAGATAAAATGCCGAGGAGAAAGTGGGACAGTCCTTGCAAGAGATCACACAAAGTTTTAGAGAATCCCTCCATGTTAGAGATGGAAAAAACAGGACAGGCTTGAAGTAGGGAGTGACTTTTTCTCTGGACTTTGAAGGATTGCAGAAGTTGGGTGAGAGGAAACAGATGTTCCAGGTGGACAGTAAATTCAAAACTTTTCAGCAAGTAGTCACATGAGTGGGAAAGAACAAGATCATTTAGCTGGATCCCTGGGTGCAGGAAGGGTGCAGCAAGGGAATGAAGTTAATTATGAAAGTGAAGTACAATGGAGGGAGCTTGAACAGCAGGACTAGGGATTTGATCTCTAGTCTGTGGGCAATGGGAAGCCCTAGGCAGTTTTGGAGCAGGGTAGTGGTATGATTCAAAATGTGCCTCAGAAAAATTCAGCCATCATTAACATAGAAAATGGACAGGAAATGGGGAAAAAAATTGTAGCAGAGATATCGGCACGAGATTATTTCAGTAGACCAGAAAAAAAGGAACAAAGATCTGAAACAACTAGGGCAACAGCAAAAGGAAGAGGAGGGTTGTGAGGACCGCCACACCCCCCATCCCCAGAGACAGATTGGATGAGATTCCACAAGGGGACCATGCGAGAGGAAGAAATCATTGCTGGATACCTGGGAAGCTGGGATAGTAACGACACACATTGGGTATTGGCTGGATACCAGCCATTCTGCAGAGCACTTGACATACATCTGAACTCACAGAATCCTCATTAGTACCCTAGGAAGTAACATCCACATTTTATAGGTGTGGGCACTGAGGCACCACAGGCTTAAATAATTTGCCCAAGTACACTCAACTGGTAAGTGATGACAGTAACATTTGAACCAGGGCACCTCTCACCACAACCCACTCTTCTTCACAAACCTAGGCTGCATTACAGAAAGCAAGAATCCAAGAATTCTAGCAGATTCAAGAAGAGAAAGGCTGACAGGACTGAGAAGAGCCTAAGAAAGCGTCAGAGAACAAGGAGACCAGGGAAGTGCAAGGGTCAAGGGAAAAGCAAGCTTCCAGAAGAGAGCAGTGCTGAGACTTAAATAATTTGCCCAAGTACACTCAACTGGTAAGTGATGACAGTAACATTTGAACCAGGGCACCTCTCACCACAACCCACTCTTCTTCACAAACCTAGGCTGCATTACAGAAAGCAAGAATCCAAGAATTCTAGCAGATTCAAGAAGAGAAAGGCTGACAGGACTGAGAAGAGCCTAAGAAAGCGTCAGAGAACAAGGAGGAGACCAGGGAAGTGCAAGGGTCAAGGGAAAAGCAAGCTTCCAGAAGAGAGCAGTGCTGAGAACTGGTCCTACTTACAGAGCACTCCTCTGTGCCCAGAGCCATGCCAAGCACTTTAAATCCTTCCCCCACGAACCCAGCAGCCACCCCAAGAGATAGGGACATGACCTTCATTCCACACTTTACAAATAAAGAGACTGAGGCTCACAGCTGTGTACAGATGAGGTGTTTGAACTCAGGTATCTGTTTGTCATCAAAGTCTGAACTCCTAATCAACACTTTGCCCAAACAGACATAAGCATCAGCACAAATGAAAAGGGGGGGAAAAAGGTCATTGCATGTGGAAAAAAAGGCATGGCCATGGGGCTTGAAATGCAAACCAGAGCACATTGGAGAGTGGACTCTTTGCTAGTGAGAATTATGTTGGGAAAACTAGCAGAAGATAAGACGGTTGCAGGCAACCTAGCAACCATGCTCATTTTACTGAAGGGAACTATCTAAACTGCAATGAAGTGGCAGCAAAGGTGGGTGCCAGACAGCAGTGGATGGAAGAGAAGTAGGACATGAGGAGCTGGAAAAATTAAGCTTGCTCAAAAAGTCTGAAGGTGTAAAAAAAAAAAAAAAAAAGAGGGGAAGCAAGACCTCTCGATGTGAGAACAGACAGCACCTTGCACAGTGCCCAGAGCAGGCACTTTGTAAATATCTATTGACTAACAAATCAGCAAGGGCCAGGGAAGGGATTCTTTTTTTTTTCAGACAAGAAAAATATTAAGTGTATTTGTCATTAAAAGGAGAAAACCTTTTCATGGGGAGGAGAGGGAATAAAAGGTACAAGTGCCAGATGAATTAATCAAATAAGGAGGACTGGATAGCTTCAAGAGAGTACGTGGGAAAGCAGTTTTCCTTAAAATGAAGGAGGGGAACTTTCTTCTTTGAAAGAAACAAAACAAGGGTCTTCAGTAAGTTCATAGAAAGTGCATGTTATGAAAAAAAAAGCATGGATTTCAAAAATGTCATTGCACCAAAATACTCACTTTAATTACATTTTTTTCATGAATATTTTTAAGTCCTAGGACCAGCAGGTGGCATGGTGGTTAAGGTGATGGATACTCCCACATGGCTGCCCACAGTTCAAGTCCCAGACCTGGCAGCTTGCTTTCTCGCTTTCCTCTCCCTCTCTCTCCGTGTGTCTCTCTCTCTCTGGCCAGATTAAAATAAATGAATAAATAAAAAATGATTCTTTAAAAAAATAAAATTAAAAAAAAATTTTTTTTGGAGAGGTTTTCACTATAGGGTGCGTGCACTCGCCAGACAGACAGAGAGAGACATAGAGACAGAAAGCGAGAAATCATCCCCCAGGGGGGATGGTCATGCCGCAATCCCTTCTCCATTCTCCTCTCGGGATCTTGGGCACGCACACACACGCGCCCGGGGTGAGTTTTAAGCCACCGGGTTTGGGACGCGAACCGCAGTCGACTACATGGGAGTCCAGCGATATAGCCATTACGCTAACTGCTGGTTCCCAAAAATATGTATTTTTAAGTACTTTGTACAATCAAGTAATCATGAGCAAAAGGCTCACGGTTAGGGAACAGATGACTATTCAACAGAGGGGATCAAAGAGCCTCAGGGTGAAGACAGGATTTTAGCAGCATGTGTTCCACATCTTACCTCCAAACAAGTACTGAACATCAGAACTGTTCTCCTAAGGTACCTAGGACAGGTTCTTTCTGCCTGAGCTTCCTCTCACTGCATAGCTACCAAAAGACTAGGAGGCCTGAAGCAGTGAAGATTCCCAAGCTAAGCCTCAGAAGCTAGGGATCTATTTCCAGTTTGGTCACTGACTTGCTTCATGACCTGGAACAAGGCATTTCTCCTCTCGGGAGTTCAGTTCCCCTTTTATGACGTGCACATAGAGTTGTATAAGTGAGTCCCAAAAGGCTAAAGGTTCTGGTTAGACAAAGAAGTGTGTGTTTTTAAAGACACTTTAAATACAGACAGAAGAGACAGAAAATTGCATATTTCATACGTGTACAGTTCTCTGGATTTTTGCCACTGAACATGCTATGAAAGAAACATAACGTGTGACCGGTGGTGGCACAGTGATAACACAAGTGGACCCACATGGCAATGGTCTTGGGTTTGCATCTTGAGCCCTCTTTGAGTACTCTGGGTTCATGCATTCCCATGATCCAAGCTGGCAGAGACAAGGGACAGGTTGTGACATGGGGACCCTATTAGGGGTGCATTTCTTTTGCTCTCTCAATCTTTCTTTCTCTGATGGAAGAAATGAATGAATAAAGATATATGCCACACTTTTCCAAACCATTCATCTGTTCGTAGACATTTGGGTTGGTTCTATGTCTTAGCAATTGTGAATAAGGTCACAATAAACATAGATGTGCAAGCACTTTTCTGAGCATTCTCCTGTCCTTTGAGTGGATATCCAGGAGTGGAATTGCTGGGTCATATGGTAGTTCTATTCGTAGATCTTTGAGGAACCTCCATATTGTTTTCCACAGTGGCTGGACCAATTTACACTCCCAACAACAGTGTGGGTGAGTTCCCCTTTCATAACAGACTCGCCAGACCTTATTGCTTTCTGTTTTTTTAATCTTCACATTCTCACTGGGGTCAGGTGCCATCACTGTGGTTTTGACCAGCATATCCCTTATGATGAGAGATACTGAGTATTTTTTCATATTGAGCATTTTTATGTGCATTTTGGCTGTTTGTATGTCTTCCTTAGAGAGTTGTTTGTTCAGTTCATTTTCCCGTCTTTTCATTGGGTTGATCTTTTTTTTTTTTTCGTAGTAAGCCACTTGAGTTCCCTATGTATTCTATTTATCAGTCCCTTATCTGAGGTATAATTTATGAAACTATACTCCCATCCCAAGGGTTGTCCACTCACATGAATTACTGTGTTTTTTGCTGTACAGAAACTTCTTAATCTGATGTAATCCCACTTGTCTATTTTTGGGATTATTGCCTGTGCTTTACGGGTCTTTTTTGAAGTCTTTGCCTACCCCAAAGTCTCTCAGAGTTTCCCCAGTGTTTTCCACCAGTAGTTTGATAGTTTGAGGTCTTGGGTTTAGATCTTTGATCCACTTGATTTTTGTTAATAGTGACAGATAAGGGTCCAGATTCATCTTTATACAGGTGAATACCCAGTGTTTCCAGCACCATTTACTAAAGATGCTTTCTTTTTCCCCTGGATTGACTTGTACTCTTTGTCAAAAATCAGCCATAAAAAACAACAAGACCCTGGCATTTGATAGAAAGTGACCAAATATGAAGGATCTATTGCTGAGTGAAGCAAGCCAGGAAATGAAAGAAAGATATTCTATGTATCCACTTAATATATGCCGACTATCCACAGTTTATGGTAGAGATCAAATTACTGGAGGGCATAAACGCAGTGAAAATAGTTATGGATGCTGCCAAAAGAAGATTCCTCATGGCTCCTGCAAACTAATTATTTCAGTGTGCAAGAGAAATGAAGATTTTCTACTGATAATTCAGGCTCCAGCAAACAAGTTAACATGGCAGGAGGCGAGGCCTTCAGAAGAAGATTCCTCATGGCTCCTGTGAACTAGTTATTTCAGGATGCAAGAGAAATGAAGACTTTCTAAAGATAGCTCAGCCTCCGGCAAACAAGCTAGCATGGCAGGAGAGGAGAGGTCTTCAGAAGATTCCTCATGGCTCCTGTGAACTAGTTATTTTACATGGTGCGACTCCCACAGGGCCACAAGAAATATGGGAAAACAAGAAAATACCTCTCCTCCAAGGTAAAAGAATAGCTCCTCTTCATCTACAGACTGTTCAATGGAAATCATGGAAATATCTGATAAAGAATTTAGAACATTCATAATGGTGAAGCTATCAGAGATGGAAGAGAAGAGAGACAATGAACTGCAGAACAGAAAGGAGAAAGAAGTTGACGAGTTCCAGGAGGTGGGGAAATTCTTGCAAGATCTAAAAGAGGAATTACACACTTTAAAAAAGAATCAAATGGAACTGTTAGAGACGAAGTCTTTAATACAGGAAGTTAACATCTCCCTTGAAAGTATTAAAAGCAGACTAGATCATACAGAAAATAGACTCTCACATGTAGAAGAGAAAATTACTGACCTAGAAAAATCCTCCACAAAAACTGAGAAAATGGCACTAAAATTTGAGAATAATATACGAGAAGTACTAGATACCATCAAACGTCCAAACATCCAGATAACTGGCATTCCAGAAGGTGAAGAGACCCATAAGGACATTGATAATCTATTCCATGAAATCCTGAAAGAAAACTTTCCAAACCTAGAGAGGCATTCAAAGATCCAGTCCCAAGAAAGACAAAGGACCCCAAATAGAATCAACCCAAGAAGATCTTCTCCAGGTTGACATTATAGCCAGGTTGACCAAAACCACAGACAAAGATAAGATACTAAGATTGGCAAAAGAAAAACATCAAGTTACCTACAAAGGATATCCCATCAGGCTAACAGCAGACCTATCATCGGAAACAATGCGAGCAAGGAAAGAATGGGAAAATATATTCAAAGTGTTAAGAGAAAAGTCATTTCAGCCAAGAATACGGTACCCAGAAAGATTATCTTTCATGTGGGAAGAAAAGACAAGAACATTCTCAGATAAACAAACCCTGAAAGAATTTACCAGCACCAGACCAGATCTCTAAGAAGTTATCAAGGGTGGGCTATATCAGGAAAATTAAATACAGACACACAGAAATAAGAGTTCAAAAACTAAGAAAAGGGCCAACTTACTGGTAGGGACAAGTCTGGAGTTGAATATTATATCCCAGAATTTAGTAGGGAAAATTGAACCAGAACAGAAGATAAAGTACATGAGACTGATAGGTTCATGCACCTACCATTTGAACAGAATCCTAACCTGTTTCCTGGCTTTAAGAAAAGTTCTTTAGCATTTCTTTGATTTAAGTTAAAACTGGTTTTCTTAATAGTACCAAGTGAACTTACTATTAAAAGTAGTTAGATTATTTAAGAAATTGTGTGATCAAAACAATGTGGATGGGAAAGGTATGGAAGACAATTGTAGACACCAGAGACAGTATGAGAAGAGGGTGGGAAAGGACAGAGGGACAGAAAGAGGGGTAAAAAAAATTCTAGAAACTAGAAATGGAAAATTTTTTATAATAATATGCATGAGTAAGTCACTATGCAGTATATTCTGGATGGGAAATTACATTTTGTATGCTTTGATGATGCTTAGAGAAAGAATGTAAATTAAGTTACAAAAAGTTTCAGGAAAAAAATATCTATTTGATGACTGGAGTAAGATATATAGCCCCAGCTAGGTGCTACTTTAAATAAAGGATGCCTAAAGTTAGACTTGTGTTCATGGAAATGTATATATCAGCTATGTTTGCTATGAAAATATTTAGATCATTTAACATCTTTAGTAATTCAATAAAATGTGGGGGGAAAACAGTATAGAAAGCAAACATAGATACCAGAGACAGTATGGGAGGAGAGTGGGAAATGGCAGAGGGTAAGAGATAGGAATCAAAGACGGGTGGGGGAGGGGGCAAAACATACAGGAAACAAGAAATGGAAAATTAATTCTTGACAATAACATGTTTGTTGATGTGCTTGATTGAGACAATATACAGTATACTCTGGATGGAAAATCTCATTTTGTATGTTGTAATGATGTACAGTGAATGAATGTAATAAATTTAAATTTTTTAAAAAAAGAAAATAGTTATGGATGCTGAATACAGTGTGGAACAGTGTAGGGAGATAAGGAAGAGTATAGAGAAGGATAGCAAGAGAACAAATAGAGAGGCATGACATTAGTGGGACACAGAAATAATTTATTACCTATTAATGATAACATGTATAGTATCCTCAACTGGACTGGTCTGAGAAGTATTTCATGTTGCATAAATTCTTTTTACAAGCCAAATGATATATAGTGATTAAATGTTTTAAACAATAATGAGAATAATAATAATCTGAAAAAAATGATGAAAAGCTATTCGAGGATGATGTGGATAGTATGTCTTTGTCTTGACTGATATGCATGGTATTCCTGCTTTTAAATACACTATAAAATATATGTGATTCAATGTAATATAAAAAATATAATAATAAATTTTATAGATAGATAGATAGATAGATACACACACACACTAAATGTCTGCATTCAATGGCAGAAACTGAGAGACTGGAGGGTATAAAAGCAGGGAGGGCATCAGAAGGGAAAAAGATCTAACATATACAATAATGAAAAGTTATCTGATGATGATAAGGTATATGGTAATATATTTGTACTAATATACACATATATGCTGAGGAACACCGTTTTGTATGCTGTAAAGATACACAGTGACTAAATAAAAATAAAATTAATTTTTCTAAATTAACAAAGAAAGAAAGAAGGAGGGATGGAAGGAAAAGAAAGGAAAAGGGAAGGGAGAGAACACAAAAAAGAGAAAGAAAGAGAAAATCTTGCACTAACTTTTCTGGCACAGGAGAAGAGAGGTAAGAAGAGTCCATCAAGGAAAGAAGCGATAACAGCCTGTGCTGTTGCTAACACGGTGGTGTAACAAGGTCTGAGTCTAAATCCAACAGCATCCATCCAACTCGAGTAGCCTATAGCCAACCTTGTTCCCTTCCCTAAGAAACTGTGGAGGAAACAGGATAAATAAGGGAGGGGGGGTTAAGGGAATTTCAGTATTCTCCCTTCTTTTTCTTTTTCGAGATTTCTGCCATAGGGTATGTGTACTCACCAAGGAGAGAGACAGAGACAATGAGAGGGAAAGTGAGAAATCAGTCCCTGGGTAGGATGGCCATGCCACAATCCTTTCTCCTTCATTCTCCTCTCAAGATTTTGGGTATGTATGCACACACACCTAGCATGTTTTTCAAGCCGCCAGGTCTAGGACTCAAACCACACAGTCAGCTATATCAGATCCAACCACCTTAACCACCTGCTGGTCCACCTTTTTTTTTTTTTTAGGAGAGGTTTTTGCTATAGGGCGTGTGCACTCGCCAGACAGACAGAGAGAGACAGAGACAGAAGGCGAGAAATCACCCCCCAGGGGGGATGGCCACGCCGCAATCCCTTCTCCTCCATTCTCCTCTCAGGATCTTGGGCACGCACGCACACGCACCCAGTGTGATTTTAAGCCACCGGGTCCGGGACTCGAACCACGGTCGAGTACGTGGGAGCCCAGCGACATAGCCATTAGGCTAACTGCTGGTCCCCTGGTCCACCTTTTTTTTTGAAAAAAAAAAAGTTCATTTTCTCCATGTGAGAGAGACAGAAAGACAGAGAGACAAGCATACCCAATAGGGTCTTCATATCATGATTTACCCCTCGCCTCAACCAGCCAGGCTCATGGGCACATACACATATGCCACAGGGAGGTCCTGGACAGGAGCCCAAGACCTTCCCATGTGGGTCAGCATTGCAGAGAGGACTGCATTACTGATGTGCAACTGCAGCTTGTGCCCTTATACCTTTCTTCCTAAATATGGGCAGCACCAATTTCTGGTTCTTGTTAGTACAGTTTCTGTCACACATATTCTGAGTACATGTGTCTATGCAATAAACCCTACCTCCAACATACTGCAAGCTCTTCGATGGTAGAGACCATATTTTTCTATTATCTGTTCCCATCCAGCAACGAAACAGCCGTTCAACAAAGGAGTTGGGTGACACTAACCAATATAAATTAAATGACCTCACAAGTCAAGGTATCAAAACTTAGCGTGAAGCTCACTGAGACGAAGCCAAATAGAAGCACCTTAAAATCTCCTACAGTGGATTTAAATAATATGACAAGTTAATATACTGAAGTGCAAGAATATAAATAACTATGCTTCATGTCTGCCTCATGAGATATTATGTCTTCAGTATTTAATTTTAAAGTCACACTGAACATTATGTTTTAATTAAGGAACCTTGCTTCACACGGCAATAGGGAACATTTCTGCCAATTAGCATCAAGCCTCTCTCCTATACATATGTCCTCTAATTCTGTACTTGTATGGGGCGGGGGGGAGAGGGGGACAGGAGAAGAAGTGACCTCTCTTTCACTCTGTGCATATATAACTCACATTTTGCCATCTCCCTGCCAAAGGGCAGCTGAGATGTACATCTGCATCTATAGATGTGATTCTTTGACCTGTGATCATGACAAATACAATTTCCATCATAACAAAATCACCAAGCATGCCCCTCCAGCCAGTTCCCCAAGGCTTCCCATCACATCCAGATTATTTGAGGAGTTGGTATGTCCAATTCTGTGAATGGCAGCTGCCCACGTGAGGTCAGCCTGGTGGGCGGAGGGGACACTGCATTGCCTCTCAGCTTCCAGTGTCAGACCGCCAGATGAAATTCCTAGTTCCACCAGTTTTTAGCTGTGCAACCTTAACAAGCCATTTCATTTCTCTCAGCTTTAGCTTCTTTACAGTAAAATTAGACCATGGTCAGCCATGTGGGAGTCCAACATCACCTTTTTTTTTTTTTTTTGAGAGATTTTTGCTCTAGGACACATGTACTCGCCAGAAAGACAGAGAGAGACAGAGAGACAGAAAGCGAGAAATCATTCCCTGGGGGGATGGCCATGCCACAATCCCTTCTCCTCCATTCTCCTCTCAGGATCTTGGGCACGCATGCATGCCCAGCGTGAGTTTAAGTCACCGAGTCCAAGACTCGAACCGCGGTCAGCTACATGGGAGTTCAGCAACATAGCCATTACGCTAACTGCTGGTCCCAGGGAGTCCAGCATCTTAACCACCACGTCATCTGCTGGCCCCACGAAAAGAGGATTTAAATGCTTCCAACACAAAGTAATGAAAAATGTTAGAGGTGATGGATATGCTAATTTTTCCTGATTTGAACATGGTACATTGTATTCATGTACCAAAAACCATGCTGTACCTCCATAAATATATACAGTTATTGTGCCAAATTTTAAAAATTAGACTATTAATAACATAGAGTTGTTGGTTAAATAAAACAACGTATGTCACACTTAGGAGAGGACCCAGCACTTAGGAAATGCTGGGTAGAATAAGTATTTGCTATTACTCTGCCTTCAATATTTGCACATTGTGGAGACTTTTATGTCAATCTTTACAGCCATCCCACAGACCCAAATGTTCCTAATATTTTTGCGTGTGTGTTTCTAATATTGTGTGTGTGTGTGCTTGGTTCTGTTCTTTGTAGCAATCCACTTGCCTTCTCAGATGCTCTGTGAACCACGTGCCCAGGCTGGGGCTAGGCTGTACTGATTCATCCATGCTTTGCCACACCAGGCTGCCACTGAGTCCAGTGCTGCAGGGGGAGGCAGTGTGTCTCGTGACTCCCTTGGATGAGAACGGTAGGAAGTGCACTGGTCAGGTCAGAGATCTGAACCCAGAAGTAATCCCTGGGGGCAGGCGGCAACACACAAACACAATGACAGAGCAGTGGCCTTGGAGAGGGGATGAGAAGTGGGGGTCCAGGCTGGTGGCCCCTCTGGAGAGACCAGCAAAAGGTGAGCGGCCCAGCAGGTATGAAAGAACATGAGGTACTGTAGACTGGGGGTGAAAACAACATAGATATTCAAGCAAATGGTTGGCATCAACCAGACTGGGACTTCCAGGCCCCAGGGCTACAAAGACAAGGAAGGTGGAGAAGGAGAACTAACATCCACACAGTGTCTGCTCTGGACAAGGCAGTACTCCCAGCCACTCCCACTCCTTTTAAGAAAGGAAGAGGAGCCAGACCCAATGACTTGAAAATCACACTGGGCGTGTGTATACATGCCCAAAATCTCAAGAGGAGAATGGAGGAGTAGAGATTGCAGCATGGCCATGCTCCCTGGGAGGTGATTTCTCACTTTCTTTCTCATTAACTCTCTCTGTCTCTCTCTGGTGAGCTCACATGCCCTATGACCAAAAAAAAAAAAAAAAAGGAAGAAAGTGCAGTTCAGAGAAGCCAAGAAACAAAACCAAGGTCACACTGCAGATTAGTAAGTGGTGGGTATGCTCCACCCCGCCAGGTAAGTGCCTTTGCCCTCTCAGAGTCCAGGAGCCACCAGAGGCCTGAGCAGGAAACCAAAGCTGGACTCGGGCAAGGAGGATAGTTTCGAAGCTCAGGTGCTTTCTTAAAAATAGATACAAGGGGGGGGCCAGTAGGTGGCATGGTAGTCAAATTAAAATGAATAAATAATCAAGTTAATAATAATTATTTTAAAAATAAAAATAAATATGGGCCGGCAGGTAGGATAGTGGTTAAAGCCATTGGACTCCCACATGGTTGACCATGGTTCAAATCCTAGACCTGGTAGCTTCCTTTCTCACTTTCTCTCTCTCGCTCTCTCTCTCTCTCTCTCTGATCAAAATGAAAAACAATAATAAATAAAGTTAAATAAAAAATAATTTTAAAAAAATAAATAGATAAATAGATAAATAAAAGAAGTGATCCCAAGGGGAAAACAGGACTGGCAAAAGGAGGACTCAGAATCAGCTCTGCACTCAGCCTGACAGGAGGATGGGCACGGTTCTAGAGCCTGGGCATGACTGGTTCTGAAGGGACTGGTGTTTCCACTGAAGAGTTGGGAAAGAGAAAATGAACCCAGGACATTATGACAATGAAGCCAAGCTCAAAGGTCTTGGCCATGGTCACGGCACAAAGGAAACTCGTTGGATCACTTAAAGTCTTGACAAAGAGTCTTTGCTTCGTGAAACGTCAGTCAGACTTCTGAATCTTCTCCTAGACCTGCCTGTGTGCTTTCTTGTAAAACTCCACTTTTAGCAAAGATCCATGCTAAGTCAGTTCAGCAAGAACCACCCCCTCCCTTTATATCTGATCACTCTCAATAAATGATCAGGTTCCTCGTCTTCCACCACCCCACAAGGGATTTCTGATCACCTTGGCCTGTCTTCTGCAAAGATCCCATTAGGCCAGGTTACCCAGAATCCCCCTTGTCCCTCATGTTTTGGTTTCTGTTTATTCACTTTCTATCCGGTGCCCAGCTCCTTGGCTATAAATCTCCCCTTCCCCAGGCTTCATGCAGAGTTGAGACCAATCTCACGCCCCTCTTACAGGACCCACTTGCAGTGGTCCTTAACCTATCACAATTGCCCTAAATCAAGTTTTCCTTACTGTACTTCAACAAATATCATTGAATAATTTTTTTCCTCTAACAGTTTCAACAAAACATTTTGATCTTTTTGGTGCTGAGCTCCAAACCACTAAACTAACCAGACTGCCTAGGGCTACAGAGTAAAAAAAACAACACACACAGAACAGAAAGGGAGTCTGGGGTCAGAATGAACATAAACATCTAGTCATATTACAACACAACGCTTTTGTTTAAATAAGAAACAGAAAAAATAGAGAGGCGAGACCTTAGCCCTCTCCTAGTTTTTGAAAAGAAATTGTGTGTATATTTGGCTTATAACATGATGGTATGGAATTCATTAGACAGTAGAAGTTACTATAGCCAAGTAGATTAACGGACTTACCACCTCATATAGTTACCCTCCGTGTGTCAAGAGCAGCTAAAATATACTTAACAGAAATGCCTAGTGCAGCACAATTAACTTTAGTCCTTAGTCTGTACATCTGATCTCTAAACCTGTTCCATACCACATATCTGCTAGAGAGTTCACAGCGAGCTTCCTGTTTAAGACAAAACAAAGACAGAGGAAAGTCAGCACCGCCCTGGTCCCAGAGGGCAAGGGAAAGGAGGCGAGCTTGTCCTTGGGAAGAGAGGCTGGGACGTGGCAGCCGGCGGGCACAGAGGCAGGAGGAGGCGGTTGGCTCTAATGCAACGCACTCGCACAGCGCTGATAAGTCGGAGCCAGGCACCAGATGTACCAATAGGGCGCAGCACTGGGACCCAACCTGGGGACTCTAGAGACGTTCTACAGAAGCCTCACCCCTGATTCACTTGCATCATACACTCCACTGTAATATGGCTGCCTTCGGACACGTCATGTCCATGAAGCACAGTCTGTATAGGGCTCACGGGATGCACCTTTCTGCCCCCATCGCACCTGAGGGTCCCATTCCAGCCGGCATTTCAATCCATCTTCGTTAAATGAACCCCGCCCTGTGTGCCTGACTGCAGTGAAGGCTTGGCTACAATGACCCTGAGAGCACACGCAGCGGCAGCCGCACGCCAGCCTCCTTATCAGGAAGAAAAGTTCGTGAGTGTCCTCCCCAGGTCGTACTTCATAGCCAGCTCGCTTCCTCAGCCGACTGGCGGGGCCTGCTCTCTCCAAAGAACCACACTGCCACCTGCTGGCACGACACACGGAAGACCTCGGAAACGGCTCGCTGGCCCTGCAGTTTGCTGGCAATCCCCAGGGCCCCATGCTCCCAGGGCAGTGCCCTCCTAACTCTTCCGAACCCCAGGCTCTGCTCCTTACGGTTGCCAGAGCATCTTCCTGGGCTCATCCTGTTCTTCGAAATTCTTTTTCAAACCTCTGTCCTCCATCACTGCAAGTGGGCAAGTTGCAAACATTTCTGACCTTGGGTGAAAGGAAAGAACATGGTGGTGGACATAGCCCGCCAGCTTCTGCTCCCACACACGCCCCTTCTTCAAGGGGCTTCACTACAGATCACATCGCCAGATCGCAATACCTGGGCAGACAAAGGCGGAATTTCTATAATGAGATGTGTATGTTTCTTCTGTGTGTATCTGTATGAAAACCTTTGACATGTTCCAAAGAGATCAAGAAAGTGTCAGCATTAAAGTTTCTCATTATAGGCCCAGATGCCTTACAAGAGGGAGAGCAAGACTTCGTAGGCTAAGGCCACAGAGGAGGCGAGGCTTCAGTTCCAGCCAACCTGAACAGGCTGGGTGTGGTAGGTAGCACATGCCTGCAGTCTTAGCTAGCCCAAGGCTGGAGCAGGAGCTTCAGGACCTGGAGAGAACTTGTCAAAAATACCTACCTCTCTTTCTCCCTCCTGCCTCATTCTCTCTCGGGGAAAAAAAAAAAAAAGTGTCTCACCTTAAATGGAATTACATACTGGGCTGACAGGTGGCATGGTGGTTAAAGCACTGGACTCCCACATGGCTAACTGTGGTTCAAATCCCAACTTGGCAGCTTGCTTTCTCACTCCTTCTCTCACTCTCTCTCCAAATTTTAAAGTAATAATAAAGTTAAATACATTGTTTTTTTGAAACAAATAATTATATACTTAGCAAACTAAATCTTAGTAAAGCTGAAATTTAAGAAAAAAGGGTGTCTGGGCAGAGTGGGAGGAGATGTGCACACACGCCTAACATTTGAGACCACATCCCACAGGAGCTTTCTTATTCAGTCCTCACAAGAAACTACCGGGAGACACTATCACTAATCCCATCTTACAGAAAGAGAAACAGAGGCTCAGAAATGCTATGCCCTTGCCAAGGACTCAGCTCAGACACACTGCCATCTGCTTTAAACTCATGTTTACAATCACTGTAGTTCCCTCACATGTTACTTCTATAATGGGAAAACAAATTTTTCTTAGTAAGAAAAAAATATTAATTTCTCTTTTGATTTTCTAAATTATGATTACTTTGTTTATTAAAAATTATGATAGGAATCAACCAATATCCCTTATGTAGGCAATGTATGCATAAGTGCATCTATACAATAGACTACTATTCAGTGATAAAAACAAACAAGCTATCGTGCCATGTAAAGACAGAGACATATCTTAAATATGTATTGCTGAGTGAGAGAAATCCGTCTGAAAAATCACATGCTGTATGATTACATCTTGATGACATCTGAAAAAGCCACAACTACAGAGAGAGGAGAAAAGTCCGTTGTTGCCCAGAGCTTGGGGGAAAGCTGGGAGATTTGAATAGGTAAAACCCGAAGAACTGTTTTCTGGTGATGAAACTATTCTGTATACTATAATTGTATGTATGTGTCAAACCCCATTGAGATTTACAGCACAAAAAACCTGAACGTACTCACATTTGAAAAGTCATTTAGGAAGCCAAGCTAATCCTAGGATAGAATGCAGAATGTGACCAAAATGATGTAACTGTATTAAAATGTATGAAACAAAGTCCCTGAAGGGAATGCGGGAACAGGGTGCTGACCTAAGCACTTTGGGAACGAGGGGCGTCCACAGCAAAACCAAAGCCAAAGGAAACAGACATAAATGCTAGGTTTGAGTTGATAAGGTTGTTCCCCACAGTGGTACAGGTCCTAATCCTACCGCACGTGTGCACTGGAAATGAGCACTTACATGAAACAGATGGGGGCAGGGAGGAGCCATGTTGCTCACTAATGGAGTAAGAATTGGCAGGTAAGCACGGGAGGCGATCGTGGATCAGAGTCGGAGAAAACACGGTAAATTCATGTTTGTCTTAATGTAGACACAGGTGGTACATACAGAAGCACTTATGGATATGTGTGTATAAATACATACATGAGTTAATAGACACACATTTTTTCCTAGCTCTCAACTGAGAGGGCCTAGAAGCAGCAACAATCCAGTAATCAAGAAGCCCTCTGGTGCCTAATCTTGGTTTTAAATGCCTTTCTCCATTAAAAGGAATTAGGGCTCCTTGGAGAAATGGCTAATTCTAAAACTGAGGCAGAAAATATAAAAGGTGAACCTAGAGTAAATCTATGCAGAAAAATTCCAAATGATTTATTTATGTAGATACTATACCCTCAAGAAGGTTGAACATAACTTCCCACTTGGAGAGTATGGCCTACACCTATAAGGTGGCATGGTGGTTAAGGCGCTGGATACCACATGGCTGACTCCTGTGGTTTGAGTCCCGGACCCACCAGGCCTGGAAAACACACCCAGTACGTGTATGTGTGTGCTTGTGTGCCCAAAATACAAAAGGAGAATGAAGAAGGGAATGTGGTAAGGCCATACCCCAGGTGGGTGATTTCCTCACTTTCCCTCTCACTGTCTCTCTCCAGAGAATGCATATGCCACTACAGTTTAAAAAGAAAAAAAGAGTTACTTCACTGTGGAGAAATGACTAACACCACCTCAGCCAGGCAATCAATGTCAACATCAACAGTGAAAAGTCTTGTTGACGGTATGTTCTTTGATATGACGTGGCATAAAAATGACTTTATCTCTGTGGTCTTCACCCTGAAAACAGAATCACAATCTAATCATGAGAAAAAAAACATCCCAATATAGGGATATTCCTCAAACTATTTGACCAGTACTCTTCAAAATTGTCAAGATCATCCCAAACATAGACAGTCAAACCGTCACAGCCAAAGGAGGTATGACCACTGAACCTAATGTGGTATCCTGAATGGGTTTCTGAAACAACCAACCAAAAAAAGGACATTAAGTAAAAACCAAGGAAATCTGAATAAAGTATGGTCTCTACTGTAGTTACTAATAAAACATCAACATTGATTCATTAATCTTGACAAATGTACCATGTTTACTTAAGATGTTCATAATGGGGTGTGGGCGGCTGCGTCCGGCTGCAGGAGAAGATGGCAGTCTTCACAGGAGTTACAGTTCCTCGTAATTTTCGCTTGTTGGAAGAACTTGAAGAACAAAAAGGAGTATGCGATGGTACAGTTAGCTGGGGCCTTGAAGATGATGAAGATATGACACTTACAAGGTAGACAAGCATCATTATTGGGCCACGAAGGACAAATTATAAAAACAGAATACATAGCCTGAAAGTGGAATGTGGACCTAAATACCCAGAAGCTCTTCCATCAGCTAGATTCGTAACAAAAATTAATATGAATGGAATAAATAATTCCAGTGGGATGGTGGATGCACGGAGCATACCAGCATTAGCAAAATGGCAAAACTCTTACAGCATTAAAATCGTCCTTCAAGAGCTACGACATCTAATGACGTCCAAAAAAAATATGAAGCTTCCACAGCCACCAGAAGGACAAACACAACAATTCATTTTAGAGGTTCTCACATTTGTCTTAAATCAACAACCATCTACTCATACAAATGTCTAATTAAATATCACAATGCAAATACCCACATTAAGTAAAATAATTCCAGCTGGTAAACATGACCGGACATTTGTAAGAATATATTTAATATCTGTACACCCGTTACGTTTTCAGGGAACGAGAGGGAAAATGCAGCACAATATTTTTTCTCTTGTTAAGGCGCTGTCATTTCAACGCAAGCCTGGAGTACTCGAAATAGAATCCGAGTTTTCAAGATAAAAGCATGGCAAGAAGTGTCAGATGGCAGTGGTGTAAGCACGTGTGTTTCTGAAAAGTAAAAAATCTCAAGAAGGAAAAGCAGCAATGGCACGCTTTATCCATCTCGCTTAGTGAAAGAGCTGCAGTCGAAATGGTTAAGGGAGCAGGCACAATGAATATTGTCACAAATTGTGTTAATTTTTGAAGCAGTGTGGGTGCTGACCACTAGTAGTATCAAAAATATGTTCAGGATTGTTCTGATACCTGTATTTATCATAAAAAAATGTTGGGAGGGGTGTATCGAATTTCTGTTAAAAGCTGTTCCTGTGTGTTACATGTCACAGACATGGTAAATATTTGTTTACAGTTTTGTTTAACAAACCATGCATTTAAGTTGAAGTGAAGTCAACAAAAAGGAAATAGGTGTATAGATATGTGATTCTGAGATTAAAATTAGTCTTAAAAATGTAAATAAAATGTGGAAGGTGTCCTCAGAGGAAAAAAAAAAAAGATGTTCATAATGGGGGGAACTGGTACAGGGTATAAAGGAAATTCACTGTATTGTCTACAAAGGTCATCTAAAATTATTCTAAACAACAAAGTTTGTCTTTAAAGAAATTATTATTTTTTTATTTATAATTTGCAAAGCCTGGGGGGATTTTTTTGTTGCTGTTGTTGTTTTACTGAGGTTTTTGCTATAGGGTGTGTACGCTCACCAAAGTAATAGAGAAAGACAGAGAACAGGAAATCACCCCCCAGGAAGGATGGCCACACCACAATCCCTTCTCCTCCCTTCTCCTCTTGGGATTTTGGGCATACATGCACATGTGCCCAGCATGAGTTTTAAACCACCAGGTCTGGGACTCGAACCAAGTTCAATTATATAGGAGTCCAGCAACATAACCATTATGACATCTCCTGACCCCAGCAAAGTCTGTTTTTAAAAATTATGATATGGAAAAATTGAGAGGTACTTAGGAAGGAAGAACTAGAAAACAATAAACAGAGATTTCAAAACAAGAATGGGTACTGCCCCTTACTTAAAAATAGAGGTGCCCTGCATAGCATACTGCAAATGTTTACTGAGTGCTCACACATCTGCCAGCAAGAGAAGTGATCTGTACACATCATTTCATTTCACCCTCACAAATGTGCTGAGTCCATGTCACCACTATGTGGCAGCAGCTTCCTGTCCTCAAAGAGCTTACAGTTCAAGAAGCTACGACCACTGCCCAAAAACCAAACAGAAACACACGTGTGTTATTTAACCCACATGGGATGTCATGACTTAGTCCTGTTTTGTTAAACTGCTTGTAAATGTTTAAAAACTGTGAAAGGTCACACACACAGAATTTCACTCCTCTCGAAAAGCATGGTTTCAGTCCTTCCTGCGAGCACGCTTTGTCCACCCCCAATCTGCTGGAGATGGTACCTGCTGCTGCCTTGCACAAGGCACTTGCTCTCCTGTCCATCACAGCCCAATCCCACCAGCTCAAACTCGGCTACTTTGCTCACCTGGCCACTGTTGGTACTTTTTCATTTTATCTTTGTCATTATTAAATTTAGCACAGATATAGGCACAGAAGTTAAGGCAACTGGATCCCACATGGCCAACTGCATGGTTAGAATCCCAAACTTGGTGGCTTGAAAATCACCCTGGGTGTGTGTAAGTACACACCCAAAATCCCAAGAAGAGAATGGAAGAAAAGAGACTGCAGCATGGCCAGCCCCCTGGGGGTGATTTCGCCCGGCGTGAGTTTCAAGCCACCAGGTCTGGGACAAGAACCACGGTCGACTACGTGGGAGTCCAGCGACAGCTATTATGCTAACTGCTGGTCCTGAACCTAGCATACTATTCAGGCCACCAGGTCCAGTTGAACTGCACTGTCAGCCAGGTGGGATCCAGCCATTTTAACCACACCACCAGCTTGTCCTTGTTTTGATTTTTTTAAATATTTCTCCTGTTCATTTTCTGTTTATCTTTAGACATTATCTGTTATGTGAATTCTTATGTTCCTACTTTCTTTATTTGAAATGATTGGATTTTTTATCCTTTCCTAAGTTCTCTCATTTAACTTCTCAGCTTTTCTAATTCTCTATCATGTTTTGCTTGCATACCTTATTTTCTTAAACATGTTTGGAAACACAATTTTAATGTTTTATGGACATGATTTTGTGATATGGCTTCTTTGTAGGCAAATCATTCTACACCTCACTTTCTATTTTAATTTTGTACAACATTTTATCTCATTTTTTTCTGCTGCTCATTCATTTTTATATGAAATGGTTTTTTTTAACTTCTTGAGGTAAACTTCAATAGGATAGTTTTTAATTAGGGCTTTCAAGCTCTTTTTTCAGTCGATTTTGTCAAGTGTTCAAAAGATAACATTTCCTATCAGAGATCTCCCGGCTCTGTTCTTTTTCAGTTGGACTTTCTCTTTTCTTTGTCTCTCCTGTACCTGTCCCAGCTCCCGTCTTGACCCTGTTCCTCAATATAGGGTTTACCTGGGGAGTTCCTAGAGTGCTGACTGCTCCAGCCTCTGCAGGACCTGCTGCAAACCCCTCACATTCACCCACTGGAGGTGCAAACCACTCCCAGTTTCAATGACTGTTCTCAAATTGGATCGCTGAGATTTTGAGCTCCTCATGGCTATTTGGGGATTCTCCCAATCTCAGGTCCATAGGTCTCCACACTTTCTTTGGCCTCCCCTGCACAGATGCTAAGGTCCTGGGTAATCTGCACACATTCAGGGACTGTAGAAATGCTTGTCGATGAGCTTGGTGCATCCCGCCTTGTTACAATGCAAAGGACGCTGAGCCATGCTCTGCAGACCTGGGGTGAAATTCTGTGTTTCTAAAGATGGCAATCAAGATCCATTATGTGAAGAGATAATCCTTGGAATGGGAAAATATATTTGTGAATTATCCCTGGGACTGATAACCAGAACATACAGGTAACTCAAGCAACTTAACCTGAAAAAAAAAATCAATCCAATTAAAAGAATGGCAAAATGGGCTGAACAGACACCTCTCCAAGGAAGATATATGAATAGCCGAAGCATATGAAAAAAATGTTCAACATCCCTTATCATAAGGGAGATGCAAATCCAAACCACAATGAGATACCACGTAATCCCATTCAGAAGCTAATATTAAAAAACATAAAAAATAAGTGCTGGCGAGGCTATGGTAAAAAGGGATCCTACACTGTTGGTGGAAATGTACATTAGTACAGTCACTGTGGACAATGACACAGAAGTTCCTGAAAAACCTACAAACAGAACTACCATATGATCCACCAATTCCACTCCCGGGTATCTACCCAAAGGATAGGAATACACTCAGTCAGAAAAACACTTGTATATCCATGTTCATTACAGCTTTCATCACAATTGCTAAGACATAGAATAGACCCAAATATCCAAAATGGATTGAAAAGTGACACATATACACTATGGAATACCACTCAGCCATTAAATAAAATAAAAATGAGACCATGGCATTTGATAGAAAGTGGACAGATATGGCAGACTTAACACTAGAAAAACAAGCCAGACTATGAAAGAGGGGTACTGTGTATCTCCACTTTATACTGAATGTCTGTACTCGATGACAGAAACTGAAAGATTGGAAGGCATGAAAAGCACGGGAAGCAACTATAGATACCAGAGAGAGTATGGGAGGAGGGTGAAAAGTAGTGCTGGGAGTGGGGTGGGAATTAAGGGGGAGGGAAGCAGCAAAACATTCAATGGACAAAAACTAAAAATGGATAATTATCTGTCAATGTTGATGTGTATGGTAATTTCTTTTACTGGGCTAACACAATGTATTCATGCTGGGAAAATTCATTTTATATATTGTAAAGATATACAGTGATTGAATGTCAAAAAATAAGAAAATAATAAAAATTTAAAATTTAAGTATTTTAAATTTAATAAAAACTGCTCGTCACCTATAGTTGGTGTAAACTCTTTCATGAATCTTAGTTTTATTATTCCAGTTTCACTGTTTTTACAGAGTGATCTGAAGAGCTTCAAAAACAATGACACAATTGACACCACCTTGCCAGAATCTGCACGTGTTCTTAAATCCTAATCATGTGAATTTCAGAATTCCCACTTCTTACAATAACTAGCAACCACACTATGGGTTTAAAAACTTCCAAAGAGAGCCAGCCAGTGGTGAATCATGAGGACGGCTGGATCCCACATGGCCAAAAACATGGTTCAAGTCCCGGACCCAGCAGCATGAGGAACACGCTAGGTACATGTGCA
>NW_006198558.1:717354-731875 GCF_000334495.1 Tupaia belangeri chinensis | reverse complement strand
GGGAAAGAGGAAGGGTAGAGATGAAGGGATTGCAGCATGACTATGGCCCATGCTTTCTCCCTTCCCCTCTCTCCTCTCTCTCTAGCAAGGGCATGTGCTTGCTACCAAAAAAAAAAAAAATCTAAAATTGCAAGCATCTCCCCTCTCACAGCCCTCCCAGTACCCCTACCCCTCTCAAGAGATCACTGGTGCTCACACTGTTGCTTGAAGGGTGTCACGAAGCGCTTCAACTTGATTGATGTCATTGCCAGTATAAATCCCCCAGGTTTTGGGACACACCAAAGGCAACACCTCCCTCGTGGCTTGTTAGTGCAACTTTGGTTGCTTTCACAACTGCTCACTCCAAAGCCAGAATTAGCCCGATGAGAAATGACTGACAGCAAACGCCAGGCAACCAGATGCCAGGTGCAGCCCTCTGAGAGCTGCGACAGTGGGGCAGGTCCCTCTGACTGATGCAAACACCACAGATGGACTTTTTACTAGAGGGTGACAAGCTTCCCAGTAGTCGGTCCCCAGAGTATTCACAGCAGGGACCCCATATTTGTGCCCATCCTTAAATTCTCACTACCTGGTACATAAAACTTCATGAAGGAATAAAGTGAGCAAGACAAAAGATCAGTTTCCCTGAATTATTCTGTCAACTTAGCATAACCTCCATTTTCCCACCCAGTTTTTTATTTGTTAATCGTTTATTCACAGTGAGAGTGATTCTTCTCATCCACATGTTTATCCCCCTATCTTCCCCTGAGCTCTGGCACATTAGAGTTTTATTCCGGCCCTCAATCTTTATGGGCCCATCTCGCCTAGTATATGTCTTCTGGACTTAATGACAAGATGATGCAGGTCCAGGCAGGAAGCTCCAGGCACCCAGCACCTGTTAACTTTGCTGCTTGGGCTCGAGCCAATTACATCGAACTGCTCTGAGGCTGCCTTGGGAAGTGACAGGCTTAACAGCCTGATGAACAAACAGTGGAGCTGCCGTCACACTTGAGTTATGGTCTGTTTAAACTCCAAATCAACTGCGATTCACAGCTCCCGTTTCTTCAGAGAGGAAAGCTTTCAGGGGTATCAAAGGGGATGACAGCCCGAGTCCTAAGAGGAGGTCTTCTAATTTCCAGAGGAATGAGAAATGAGAAATATATATATTCTCACATTTGGAGAAATATTTCTCTTTTAAGTCCAATCGTATGGTACGTATTAGAAATACAGACAAGTATGACAAAAGGCATTCAAGAATTGATCTTTGATGGATCAAATATATCCTGTTATTGGGAGGCACTGCTTCTAAGCTTTCCTGACCTTGTTACAAATATAACCTGAGAAGCAGCAATGTATCTTGCTTCCTTTCACATGGCAAATGGGAATCAATGATGCTTGAAAGGAAAACAGGGAAAGGGTGGATGAAAACAAAACAAAAAACGTTGCCCGGTTTGTCTTTAGATCCTGCCAATTTAGGCTCAACTTACTGGCAAGGTTTTCTTTGCTGATTCTGAACGGTAAATATAGATTGGTTCATTTCATTTTCTATTCCCTCAGCTGGAGGAAGTAATGGACACTGCCAACCACGTTTTCACAAATGGCAAAAGTATGCTTATATTTATTGATCTAATAAAGCCAGTCAAATTCAAAATTTAATTTAACTTGCACAGAGCTTGCAGGACCTGGGGCAGGGGAACCTTGCCCTCCAAATGTCAGGGATCTGTGCTTTCATTGCTGATGGCTGCTTCTGATCACAAAGGCACAAAGAAGTGGGCAGCCATTGTTGGAAGCCACTTCTCACCCTCCCGCTGAAATAACTTCCAGAGGGTTTCAAAGGCCAGAGCCCTTTTTGTTCCCTTCATTTTTCTTTTTCTCTTTTTGGATTTTTGCCATATATTAAAACAACTGCATATACAGGGGAAATTAGAAAATAATTACTCATGGGACCAGCAGTTAGCATAATGGCTATGTTGCTGGACTCCCACATAGTTGACCGCGGTTCGCGTCCCAGACCCGGTGGCTTAAACTCACGCCGGGCGCATGTGCGTGCGTGCCCAAGATCCCGAGAGGAGAATGGAGGAGAAGGGATTGTGGCGTGGCCATCCCCCCTCAGGGGGTGATTTCTCGCTTTCTATCTCTCTGTCTGTCTCTCTCTCTGTCTGGCGAGCACACGTGCCCTATAGCAAAAACCTCTTCAAAAAAAAAAGAAAGAAAAAAAGAAAATAATTACTCATGAAAAAGCCTGAGAAGCTCTTAAATTTACATTTCAGTCTCATCTCAGCTACAAAGACTGCCTACAACAATAAATAATAATAAACAACAAAAAAGCAAGGGAAATAAGAAGAATCTGATTTCTCGAGTTACTACATTATTAGATTCAAAAGTCCAATTTGCAACAAAAAGTCACAAGGTACACAAAGAAATAGGAAAGTCTGGGCCCATCCAAAGGAAAAAATAAATCAACAGAAACTATTCCTAAAAAAACACAATAGCAGGTCTACCAGGCAAAGACCTTAAAACAATTGTCTTGTAGATGCTTAAACAACTAAAGGAAGATGTGAAGAAAGTCATGAAAATAATGTTTGAATAAAATGAAACTATCAGTAGAGATGGAAACCTAAAAATAGCAGAAAAAGAAACTCTAGAGCTAAATCGTACAGTAACTAAAAGAAAAAATTCATTAAAGGAATTCAAAGGCTGATTTGGGGATGCAAAATAGAGAACCAGTGAACAGGATTGGACACTGGAAATTACCTGAAGACAGGACAATGGAAATTGCCAAGTCTCAGGGACAAAACATTATAAAAAATGAAGAAAAGTGAACAAAATTTAGGGGACCATCAAGCAGATCAACATATGCATTGTTGGAGTCCCAGAGTCAGAGAAAGAGAAATAGGCAGAGAGAATATTTAAAAACATAATGGCTGGGAAATCCCAAAATTTGGTGAAAGATATGAATATAAACTCCAAAGAAGCTCAATGACTCCAAGTAAGATTAACTCAGACATATGCACCAAGGCAAATTATAATCAAATTTTCTAAGGCCAAAAAGGAGTGTACCTTGAAGGCAGCAAGAGAGAATACAATTTTAATTATTATATACAAAGGATCTTCAATCAGATTATCTCTAGATTTCACACCAGAAACTGGAGGTCAGAAAGTAGTGAGCCAAATACTCAAACTGCTAAATGGAAATACTATCAACAAAGAATCTTCTGTCTGGCAAAACTACCCTTCAAAAGTGAGAGATAATTGAAGACATTCCCAAAAAACTTAAGGCAGTTCATTACCACTAGGCCTGCCCTACAAGAAATGCTTAAAGGAATCTTGCAAAGTGAAATGAAACTAGACAGAAACACAAAGACATATAAAGAAATAAAGATCTCAATAAAGGTAAATACATGGAAAATTAGAAAACTAGTATTGGGACAATGATTTGTGACTCTACTTTTTGTTTTCTGAATGATTTAAGAAACTACTACTTTTTAAAATTATTAGTCAAAAAGTTACTATTGTAACAACTGTTCATTTAAATCATTAACTTTAAAAAATAATAATAATGAAATCCTGTCATTCAAGGCCACATGTACAAACTTAGAAGGCACCATTAAGTGAAATAAGACAAGGCACACAAAAAGAAAAATCATACACCCTCATTCATGTGGAAATTTTAAAAGCTGACCTCGTATAAATAGGGTAAAATAGGGGTTAAAAGAGGCAGGGAAGGTAGGAAGATAGGAAGATGTTGGTTAACAGATAGTCAGAGAAACAAGTTCTAGAATTCTATAACACATTACAGTATCTATAATTAACAGTAATTCATTAACTCTTTTGGAGAGGATTTTGAATGCCCCCAACACAAACGATTAATGTTTGAGATGACGCATAGGCTAATTACCCTCATTTGATTATTACACAATGTATTCTTGTACTAAGAAGTCACACTGTACTCTATAAATATGTACCATATGTGTAAGTTTTTAAAAGTAATCCATGGGACCAGCAGTTAGCGTAATGGCTATGTCGCTGGACTCCCAAGTAGTCGACCACGGTTCAAGTCCCGGACCCGGTGGCTTAAACTCACGCCAGGCGCATGTGTGTGCGTGCCCAAGAACCGGAGAGGAGAATGGAGGAGAAGGGATTGCGGCGTGGCCATCCCCCCTGGGGGGTGATTTCTCACTTTCTGTCTCTGTCTGTCTGGCGAGCGCACGCGCCCTATAGCAAAAACCTCTCCAAAAAAATATAAATAAATAAATAAAAGTAATCCATTATCTGAATCAAAGTTTTTTTAAAAGGGTACTTTAAAAAGAAATTAATGAGACTAGTTTAAAATAGAACATAGCCATACAATGAAATAACTTAGTCATTAAAAATAATTGGATTTTGGGCCAGTCAGGTGGCATGATGGTTAAGTCACTAGATTTCCCATAGCCAGCTTCACAGTTCAAGACTCAGACTCAGCAACATGAAAAACACACCAGGCGCATGTGCATGCATGCCCAAAATTCTAAGAGGATAATGGAGAAGGGATTGCATGCATGGTCATTGCCTAGGGGTGCTTTATCACTCTCTCTCTTTCTCTGTCACTCTCCAGTAAGCACACCTGCCCTACAGCAGATTTCTATAAAAATAGCAATAGCAATTAGATCTACATGGAAAAAGAACTTGGACATACTGACAAGTTAAAAAGCAAACTGGGGACCAGCAGTTAGCGTAATGGCTATGTCACTGGAATCCCATGTAGTTGCCCGCAGTTCAAGTCCCAGACCTGGTGGCTTAAACTCACGCTGGCACATGTGTGAGCATGCCCAAAATTCCAAGGAGAGTGGAGAAGGGATTGTGGCATGACCATCCCCCCTGGGGGGTGATTTCTCGCTTTCTGTCTCTCTTTCTAGCGAGTGCACACACCCTATAGCAAAAAGCTCTCAAAAAAAAAAGTAAATTGCAAGGCCAGAAGGTGGCGGGGAGGTTAAGGTGCTAAATCCTGCATGGCCAACCTCACTGTTCAAGTCCTGGACCTGGCAACTTGAAATTTACACCAGGTGTGTGTGAGCATGCCCAAAATTCCAAGGAGAGTGGAGAAGGGATTGTGTCATGGTCATCACCCCCAGATGGGTGGGGGTGATTTTTCAATTTCTCTCTCCCCAGTGAGCACTGCGCCCTATAACAAAAACTAATTTTAAAAAAAAATTGCATAATATGTATAGAATGGAATAATGCTTGTATATGTGAGGCATGTACATTTATATGTGTGCATATATATTCTTTTATATATAATACTCATTCAATATTTTGCTGAATATTGAATAAAGGATATATATATATATATATATATATATATATATATATGCTTAGCAGTTTTACCTAAGTATGCTTTAGCTTGAGTTCCTAAAGGAGACACTAAAACAAGGAGTATGCATATAAATGGTTTAATGGAGATAGCACCCAGAAATACAACATGCAAGTGAACACAAAGAGAAAGAATAAAAGATTGTTACTGAGTAAGTTTTCACAATGGGCAACTAAGGCTAAATCCCACCGGGAAACCCTGGGACAGAAATAGGATACACCTTCACACCTTCAGTATCCCAACCAGGGGATGAGGAAGTTTATTTGTGCCCTATCCAACAACTATGGTCTGATGTCGTAGGGACATTAACTCTCCCAGTCCTTGGGGCTTGCTTCATGTGTGAAATCAAAGGTGAGCCTGCAGGATGTGAGTCACAGGAACTGTCACAGAATGCCATTTACAAGCAGTGGAACAATGAAAGCTTTAGCTACATGGGTGGGACCTCTACTGTAGGGAGGATTGTGGAAGACTGTCACTTTTTTGTGGTTTTTTGTCAGAGGTTACAAATGCTCACTAGAAAGACAGAGAGAGAAACAGAGAATGCATCCCTCGGTAGGGTAGGATCACGTCACAATCCCTTTTCCTCCATTTCTCCATCTTGTCCAATTTGGGGCAACACACGCATGCATATTTAAGCATCCAGGATTCAAACCAGGTGGCTGGCTATGCGGGATGCGGCTCCCTTAACTATAAGGCCACAGAACCAACCCAGACTATCACTTCTGCCATCATAGTATTTCGTTCCTTTTTTTTTTTTTTTCATATCAATGACACATTTTTTAAATCAGGAAAAAATATGAGACAATAAAAATACTCACCAAAATAGGCTTCCTGGAGTGAAGGGGAAAAAAGCTTACAATTGGGTCAGAAAGCCTGCAGGAAGGCTCTGGGACTCTTCAAAGACGGAGGCCTTTCCTCCTATAGAGCATCTACCACAGAGACCAGCAGCCCAGCTCAGCTCGCCTGCCATGCTGGGGGACTGAACAGTCAAGAAAGAGACAGCTGAGACAAAGCACAGTTCTGACATTTTTATTCACTGATCATAAATATAGTCTCATGAACATTAAGGTGATCATGAATGATGTACTAGCACCTGGAACATGACTGTCATGGAGCACTCATTTTTCACCATCACTGGCCAGAGAACTAGGGGCGTTCCCCTCATCAAGTGTTCGGTTTTGTAGGTACCCTCCTTGTGGTGCAGCAAGTTTTATTCTTGGCTCGTTCTTAACAATTAAAAAAAAATCATAAAAGACCAAGTGTTTGCAAGAAAATATCAAAGAGGATAAGAAGATTTTCAGTTCTTCTTAAGAGTCTAAAGTAAAAAGGGGCAGCAGGGAGGAAAAAGAGGAAAGGGGAAAGTTGTCAGGGTCTGTCATGTTTCTTCCTTTCCCCAGAGCATTTTACAAAAGCAAAACCCGGAGAGGTATTAATGCTGTTTAGAGATGGGTTGTGTTTCTCTGATGAGCCACTCGAGAGCTTCTTGGCGGCCCTGTTTCTGCAGTTCCTTCCCGATCACGTCCCTGCAGGTCAGGTGGTAACTGTTCAGCCAGTCGCACTGCAGGAGGGAGAAGGACAGACATGGTATTCATCATCGCACCTTTACCAAAAGGCTACGTGGGCCAAGGGCGAGGGGCCAGCGTGCTAGATCACAAGCTGAGAGTAAAGGTACACATGCTCCTAGCGCAGGTAGGCTGGCAGTGACTGAATAAATATTAGCCTAGAGTGATGGCAAGCAAGCCACGGGCTCCCTCGAGTGCAGAAAACCCTGTAATCACATATGTGTTCCCACTACAGACTTCTGAAGCTATACTAAAAGGTCATTAGGAAAAGGTGGAGGAGGGTCCAAGACAATTCAGTGGGGGGAAAATTCCCTTCTGCAAAGGGTGCTGGAAAAACTGAATATCCACCTGCAGAAAAATGAAACTAGACTCCTCTCACCATTAACAAAAATCACCTCAAAATGGACCAAAGATGGGAACCAGCAGTTAGCATAATGGCTATGTCGCTGGACTCCCACGTAGTCGACCACGGTTCGCATCCCGGACCCGATGGCTTAGAACTCACGCCAGGCACGTGTGCATGCGTGCCCAAGATCCCGAGAGGAGAATGGAGGAGAAGGGATTGTGGCGTGACCATCCCCCCTGGGGGGTGATTTCTCGCTTTCTGTCTCTATGTCTCTCTCTGTCTGTCTGGCGAGCACACGCGCCCTATAGTGAAAACCTCTCCAAAAAAAAAATGAACCAAAGATATAAACATAAAACTTCTAACTATAAAACTACTGGTGGGAAACACAGGGGAAAGTCTTGGAGACATCAGAGTAGGCAAAGCCTTCCTAAATGAGACTCCCAAAGCATAGGCAATAATCCTGGTAACAGACAAGTGGGGCTACGTCAGGGTAAAAAGCTTCTGCACAGTAAAAGAAACAATAAGAGTGAAGAGACAACCCTCCGAATGGGATGGGGGAATATATTCGCAAATCATGCTTCAGATAAAGACTGATAACCATAATATACAAGGAACTCAAGCAGCTTACCTGAAAAAAATAAGCTATCCAACTAAATGATGAGCAAATGAGCTGAACAGATAACTCTCCAAGGAAGACATACAAGTGGCCAAAAATCATGTGAAAACATACTCAATATCTTTTATCATAAGGGAAATGCAAATCAAAACCACTATGAGATACCACTTAACTCTAGTGAGAATGACTTAGATTTAAAATATTAAGAATGATAAGTGCTGGCGAGGCCACAGTGAAAAGGGAACTCTTCTACACTATTGGTGGGAAAGTAAATTAGTACAACCACTATGGAGAACAATATGGAGGTTCCTCACAAACCTACAAATAGAACTGCCATATGACCCAGTAATTCCACTCTTAGCTAGCTACCAAAAGGATAGAAAAAACAGTTGGAAAAACACTTGCACTTCCATGTTTTCTGCAGCATTACTCACAGTTGCTAGAACATGGAATCAACCCAAATGTCTAAGAACAGATGAGCAGAATAAAAAATGTGGCACATGTACTCTATGGAATACTACTCAGCCATAAAAAAAATGAGAACCTGATATCTGATATGAAGTGGATGAATATGGAAGATTTAATGCTAGGCAAAGCAAGCTAGACTAAAAGACAGGCATTATATGTCCCCGCTTAATATATACCGAATATACTCTATAATAGAAACTGAAACACTAGAAGTTGTAAAAGCAGAGAGGAAACTGTAGATACTAGAGACAGCATAGAAGGGATGGATAATAGGGGGCTGGAAGTGGTGGAATGGAGGGGAAAGAACAAACAAAACATTTAATAGACAAATGAAAAGTTAACTGCTGATGATATGGTAACATCTTTGAATTGGCTAGCATGCACGATATTCATGCTGAAAAACCATGTTGCAAAGTCGTGCAGTGATTAAATGTAAATTTAAATTTTTTTTTTAAAAAGAGGTAGGATAGGTGGGTGGGCAGTGGTACACAGTGAGACACAAAGCTCAGTGGTGCACAGTGAGACATAGGGCTCTGTGAGGCAATCCCACATGGGAGGGTTCTGGTTCAAGTCCAAGGACCTCCTTGAACACACTGGGTATACACTTGCCCATGATCTGGGGCTGGCTAACGGCTAGCAGGTGGACTGCAGCACTGGGACTCTGTTGTCGGTCTGTCTGTCTCACTCATGCATGGAAGAAACAAGTTTAACAAAAGAGAGAGGGGGTCTCTAAGCCAGTTGCTCCTGCACCCACCCATGGCCTCATGCCTTTACACATGAGCATCTTGGATTGGCTGCAGGGAGGGAGGTTGAGAAAGGACCTAAACAGCCCCTGAACTATGAGGATTCATGCTACGAGATGCTCCCGAAGTGTCCTGCTAATGTAGGTGCTGAAAGTTGAATAAACTAGGATCAGCAAGACCCACATGGATAGGTTTTGTGCGTGTGGCTGGTTAGAAAATGCCAAAACCATTGGTGGTAAAGGACTATGGTGCTGCAGGGTGGAGACTAAGAGTAAGCCTGACTTTCATGCCCTCACAGAAGAGTGTACCACACCAGCAGATAAAAGAAGAACAGAGGAGCTGACAGCAGGGGGCCAGGGTAGGAGTTGAGCACTGACAGCTGGGGGCCAGGGTAGAAGTTGAGCCAGATGGTACACATTTGCAGCATGGAAGGGTAAATGCTCCCCTTGGTTGGGGGAGAGTGAGATGAAGGTGGATATGCAGCAAGTCCAATAAAAGGACAAGCCATTCTCATCACTGCCCACAGGATAGGCCTGATTGGACACCTAGCTGCAGCAAAGCTAAGAGTGACAGTCCACCCCCTAGCCTTCCACTAGACTGATTATTGTAAATGAGCTAAATGCCATTTGGGGAATGATGGTGTCACAATAGCACCAGTTTTTGAAACTAGACTGGACCAGGTACTAGAGCCCAGCTGAGGTGCCAAGACAAGCACACAAGCCCATGGGGACTAAGGGCAGATGGATGGGGCAATGTTGCTAAATGGCTCTAAACCAGGGTTCCAATCCCCAGTGACAAAACTAGCCCTGCTGGGAGCTGGGAAAGTGAGGGTAGGGGTGTCAAAACCATGTCAATTGCTATGTCAGCAGCAAGGCCAGGCTTGGCTTCAAGGCAGCCTCACAGCCCAGCTTACTGTGCAAAGCAGTTCAGCAGCAAAGGCAGCACCAGCAGCAGCCTGGAGTAACCCCAGGGCACAGGGAAACTCCCAAGGACTTTCCGGTTGAGAGGACAGGAAGGACAGCAGGGGAGCTTTATCAAGGCCTGAACAACATCCCAAGGCCTGACAGTCTGCAGTCATCTGTGCTCACATCTGACCAAGGTCCTATGCTGCCATCTGGTGACAAATGATGGGAAAGCAGTCCCAACCCCTACATCCTCTTTTTTTTTTTTTAAGGTTTTTGCCATGGGCCCCATGTACTCTCCAGAATGAAACAGAGAAAGAGATAAAACAGGAAAAGTGAGAAATCACCCTCCCTCCCCATCCACCCCCAGGGAAGATGGCCATGCCACAATTCCCTTCATTCTCACACACACACATGAGCCCAGCATGGTTTTCAAGCTGCCAGGTCTAGGATTCAAGCCACAGTGTCATATGGGAATCCAGCCCCTTAGCCACCCCGCCACCTGCTGCCTGCCCTCCCCCACCACATTCTCCTAAGTGACTGTTGAAGACAGACTGCTTGGAAGACGGTAAAGGACGTAATGGCCAGAACCTTGCTGTGAGGTGTTACTGTGTCTTCAGACAGAATAATGCCCTGACTTATGTGGTACATAGGAAAGGGACCTTTTGTTTTGTTAAGAGAAAATAAATGGCATGTACTCTGCTTGGTATGTGAAATGACATTATCTACAGCTCTCTATGGGAACTTGCTGTGATCCTTTGGATAAGATAACACTATCCGTCCTTTAAAGAGTTAACTGGACAAAAAATAGGCCCATGATCTGGGTATGGAAGGTACGGTAATGAGCCACTGGGGAAAACAGATTCCGCTGGCCTATGCCCCGTGTCACAGGGTAGGCTGTGAGTCACAGGTTACCAACTCTCCTTCAAGGAAAAAGGGCCTTACCCTCCTCACGCACCATGTCCTTGGAGTGGATTATCATATGGGAGAAATGCTTTAACGTGCACAGGAAGGACTGTGTGAACTAGAATTTCTTGGTTAGGAAGCCATAGCCCTCGGCTTGAGATTACAAAATGACTTATTACTAGAGAGTTCCTTGCTAAGATCCTGGAATGCCCAAGGACCATGGCAGTAGCCTTTGGCTCCCACAGGCACAAGGCTTCAGGGTGAGGTGGCTCCCATGCACGGTACTCCGGTTTCCTCTCACCTAAGGCATGGCTTCCAGGGACTGGAGAAGAGCCGTGACCACTGGAAGGACTCATCCCACTGCAGACACACCTGACACTGCGCTGCTGATATGCCGAGTGTCCTGCTCTGCATCCATCTATAAAATGAGTAAGACTGTACTGGCAAGACCTATTTGGGTCCTTTGAGTGGGTGAGTGGGAATGTTTGGCTCAATCAAGGACACTGATGGTCAGGCAGAGATGCCCAAGCAAAAAGGAGAGCTCCACAGAAACGAATGCCCTTCCTCTGCTTCTCGCTGGGAGAATCCCATTCTAAGCTTCTGTAAAAGGGGGACTTCTCAGCAGCCCTTTCCTTTAGTCAAGAGCAAAGCTGAGAGGGCCCCTCGGAGGATGTACTCTTGCCTCAGTAGGCACCCGAGGGCCCCTGGGATGAGGCCAGTGGCTGCCTAGGGCACTAGAGTAACCCACCATGCTTGTCCTGCCTATGGCTCACACCAGTCATCTGCTTTTTGCAGGAGCTTCAGGATCTCTGCCTTGCTCTGGAATTTGTGTCCCAGCTTCCATCTTTCTGGTCTGGGAATTGCTTTGTACACCCAGTGCTAACTGTTTTGGCCCCATTTTGTTCCTTGCTTTTGCTCTGACCTTGATCACCTTCCTGATCCCCCAAGTCTTACCTGACATCTCTGGGCCTGCCACCCCACCTGGCCTCCTGAGTCCAGGGACCCACCCTAGCACGCCCAGGGCTTTTAACACCTGACACCCCTGAGCTAGTGACTCAACACTATTATGCCCAGGGCTCTGCGGAGGGTTGCACAGTCCCAAAGTGACCATGGCAGCAGAGAGAAGAGCTGGCACCACCCCACTGCAACTATGTGAAAACTGGGCTTGTGATAATGAATCTGGCTTCTCATTTCCTTAATGTTTCAAGCAACACGAGAAAACAATCTGGTATGTACAGTGACCAAGAGGCCCCACTGTCCATCTGGCTTTTGTAGAAAAGACACGTGAGTTCGTGTTTGCTAAATAAGTCAGGGTCCGTGTTTGCTAAATAAATACGTCTCAGCACAGCTACAGAGGAACAGCATAGCCATTTCTCCTGAGAGGCAACGGCATACTATTCCAACCCATTAAACCCTCCAGCCCACCGTGGTGGAAGGAGCAGGGCTACCTCCACCTGAAGGCCCACCAAACAAAGGGACAGCTCCTCCAGTCCTAGGGGATCTGGGAACTGCAGGCTCCACTGGCCTTGACCTCTA
The DNA here is from genome assembly GCF_000334495.1 of Tupaia belangeri chinensis. Lineage (NCBI taxonomy): Eukaryota > Metazoa > Chordata > Mammalia > Scandentia > Tupaiidae > Tupaia > Tupaia belangeri. The sequence goes on along the minus strand of NW_006198558.1, from coordinate 719,467 downwards.
AATTAAAAACTGAGAACAGAGTAGAGATTTAGGGCAGCTCTTCACCCCCTTACAGCTTCTGCCACCCCATCCCCTGCTTGACCTCCCTCTTACCTCTTTGTCTGTAAGAGAATCCACATCTATCATTTTGGTCTGTATTGGAACCAAAGTTAGAGGTTCGAAGGTCAGGCTTCCCCGATTATTGAAATTATACTGTGGAACAAGGAAGAATATAGAAGTTTTACTCCTCTTTACAACGAAGCACCATCCACCAGACAAGGTTATTCCACCAGACACGACCACCCCTCAGAGCCAGGCAACTGGAGCCGAGAACTGCTCAGCTGGTCGCCATGTTTAACTGGGACACGACGAACACAGCTGATGCCACTTTCCGGGAACTGCTCAGCAGGGCAAACAACAGCCTGTGCCACTGGAAAAAGCCACACAAGATCACCAGGGGTCTCCCAACAGCAGGTTAGCAAGGCTAACGTCTGCTTCAATGTAGAATTAGGGGGAGGATTGGAGCATCTCTGATTTTAGCTCTTGAGACTGTGCTCAGATTAAGTCTCCAAAATCATTCTTCTAGCAGTCAAGTGTGTGGCCTGCCTTGACCAGCCAGGCCCATCCGGTGTAACCCATTTGTCCACCAGGGCACACGTGTGTATGTGCTGTCTGTCCATTACAGAGCATTCGGGGAGGAGGTGGAAGGCTACTTTCAAAAACAGGGACTTCCACATGGAAGCAGAGAGCAGGTCCCTGCAGCCAACCTTCTCACCGGCTTAGAAAGCTACTTCTTGCTGCTTCTCTGTCTACTTCCATAATCACCACTGGAGGAGGAGCAAAGAGCTCTTTAAGGCAAAACAAAGCACTGAGAAAGCTGTGCAACCACTTGGTAAATTGATGAGGAGAGGGCAAAACAAAATACTTACCTTCTATTGCCTGTGAGGTTTGACCCATGGTATAACCAGAGTTCCTCAACTTTACTTGATGAAAAGCACTTGGGCTATGTACTGAAATTGCAGCCTCCAGGCCCTCGCCCTGGAGGTTCTGATTAAGGGATGGGAGCAACCTCGAAACAAGCCCTTTAACAATCATCCCTCAGCAGAGAAAACTTTGGGGCAATGAGCTGCCTGTAGTAAATTCAGAGCCCCAAGTCACAAAAAGCAGAGGCTGGCTTGGGTTCCCTGAATTCCAGTTCTGGGTTTCAATATTTTCTTCTGGCTTTGTAAGGGAGGAGAGTGATTTCCAGGAAGCTCCATTTTGACCCTGGAATGATACATTCTTGGCTCCAAAGACAATGTCTTCATCTTCCCACAATAAGGAATAAGGAAATCTTGAAAAATGCAAAAATAAATACTCACTTTGGTCTTCACCGGAACTACTAGGACAACATTCTCAATGCGGATTCCAAATGCCCCATCTTCATAATACCCGGGCTCTAAAACAAACCAAAGCCCAAATGAGAGGCAGCCATTGAGGACATACAGAGAGGGAGACGCTCTCACTCCTGAGATAACTGCCCCACCCCGAAAGAGAAGCGGCAACAGGTGAAGGGCCTGGTCGGGCAGTAAGAGTCCAGAGAGGACATCTCTCACGTGGCCATTCTTGATAGGCACTTGAGGTACAGAAAGAGAGGCTCAGGTTCCTGAAAACTGGGTACAGTGTAGGGTGTACGACAACACGGGATCCACTGAATAAATCATGCTGCATGTCCACAAGAAGCAATGAGGCAGGCATTAAAATGCATTTACAAACATTTAGCATTACTATAGAAAAACTCGATATATTAAGAAAGCAAAATACAGGAGCCAGTAGGTGCCCTGGTGGCTAAGGCACTGGATTTCCTCATGACCAAACACGGTTCGAGTCCCAGATCTGGCAGTTTGAAAATCACATCAGACATGTGTGCATGCATGCCCAGGATCCTGAGAGGAAAATGGAGAAGGGGCTGCAGCATGGCTATCCCCCCCGTGGGGGTGACTTCTCACTTTGTCTCTGTCTGTTTCTGGCAAGTACACACACAAGTACGGCAAAAACTTTTTAAAAATGCAAGCAGAGTACAGATAATATGTCCAGTATAATGTCAATGATTTTTTTTTTTTTTTTTTTTCTATATGGCGTGTGGGCTCACCAG
>NW_006198558.1:710496-717341 GCF_000334495.1 Tupaia belangeri chinensis | reverse complement strand
GTGTGCGCTCACCAGAGAGAGAGAAAACGAGAAATCACCCCCCGAGGGGATGGCTATGCCACAATCCCTTCTCCTCCATTCTCCTCTCCAGATCTTGGGCACGCACACACACACACCCGGCGTGAGTTTAAGCCACCGGGTCCGGGACTCAAACCACAGTTGACTACATGGGAGTCCAGCGACATAGCCATTACAATAACTGCTGATCCCTCAATGATTTTTTTTTAAATAGGTATCTACATATATAGAGGCTAACACATTATGTCATGTTTCCTTGGTTGGTGGATTACAAATGGCTTTTATTTTCTCCTTTACAATGTTTCATAATCACTTCTTCTCAAATGAACATGAATTGTTTTTACAATTGGAAAAGTTTGTTGTTGGGGCTGGCAGGTGGTGTGGTTAAGGGTGCTGGACTTCCACGTGGCCAACCATGGTTCGAGTCCTGAACCTGATGGCTTGCTTTCTCACTCCTCCCTCCCCCACTATGTCCCTTTCTAGTCAAATTAAAATAAATAAAATTAAATAAAGTAATTATTTAAAAGAAAAGTCTGTTGTTGTTGTTAATTCAGGACAACATGAAGGAGAAGTTATTTCTCATCTGCTTTAAAGTAACCTAAAAACAGGAAACCACAAAGACCTTTTCGAAAGGCTCAAGAATCCACATACCCCCGATGTGAAGAACACCTACCATCGGTGACAATCATGCCCGCCTCCAATGGTTCATCAGAGAACGTTTTATAACTGATGCCACAAGGACCCTCATGAACGTTCAGAAAGGACCCAACACCATGTCCCGTTCCATGCAGGTAATCCAGGCCAGAATCCCATAGGGCTGAGCGTGCAAAGGAATCGAGAAGGTGGCCTGGAAGACATATAAGGACCACTCGGTGACACTGGGCAGCACTTGAGAGATTAGGCATATTATGTTTGGCTCCTGAAGGTGAAATAAACCAATGGGTAAAAAGCTACTGCAGGGTTCAGACTTCAGCCCATCCCAAGGAAGAACTTCCTAACAATCAGTGCTCACGAGGAGCCAGAGCTCAGCCTGAAGTTGGAGGATCATTTGTCCAGGATGCTGGTAAAAGGATGGACCCCTGCAGCAGATAAAGGCTGCACAAAATATCGCTAACATGGAAGCCCCTTACCCAGATCTGGGACTTGAGGTTTCAGAGTTACAAAGATGAGGTTCTAAACAGACCACAAACAGTCAAATAGGCTGACAGGTGAGGAGTCCAGGCTCAGGGAAATGACTGCGTGCCTAACAGGAGCAGACTCAAGGCCTGGGTCTTGCAAACTCCCAGTCCAAAGCCCCACTCACCAGGCCAAGCAAAGTATATATCTAAATTAGGATCACAGTAAAATGAACCCCAACAAGGCTCTTCAAAGGAGGCACCAGTTCGGTGCTGAGCAGCAGGGAGTAGGTAGCACTAACTTCAACTCAGGCCCTGAGACTTGATGCTTTCTCCCGGGACCCACCCTCATGTGTCATCCAGTTCCATGAGTAGCCAGGAGAGAGGTGCACAGCTGACACCAGGCCCCGGTCCCAAGCCTGGAACGCTGAAGGCCACCTGAACTCAGTCAGTAAGTCCAGAACACTCACTCCTTGCAGCACCAACATCTGCCCTGGCTGGGCCTAAGGGTAGCTGGGGACTAACACAGAGACAGGAAGATCGTGTCCCTCCCCTCAAACAGACATATCTGATTTCTGAATAAGAAAAAGAGCATGGAAAATAACAGAAGAAACCACCTACCTTTGGTTCCAGTTGGGAAAATGGCTGCACTCACAGCTATGTGGCCCTTGAGGACATACGTGAAGCATTCCTGCCAAGGAAAACCAGGGAGCATGTTGCAGAATGGGGACAGATGCTACAATCCTTGAGTTTTCTAGCAGTTCAGAAAATGTAGCCTATTAAAGCTTTTAGCAATAAAATATGTCGCTGGACTCCCACATAGTAGACTGTGGTTTTAGTCCCAGACCTGGCGGCTTAAAACTCATGCTGGGCATATGTGTATGTGTGCCCAAAATCCCGAGAGGAGACTGAAAGAGAAGGGAATGCGGTATGGCCATCTCCTCGGGGGGTGATTTCTCGCTTTCTGTCTCTGTCTCTCGGGTGAGCACATGCAACCTATAGCAAAAACCTCTCAAAAACAAACAAACAAACGAAACACTGACATACTCAATGTCACGTGAGCTTTGGAAGGCCTGGGGAAACAGTAACAAGTACTGATGACCCAGCTAACACTTACTGAGCTGGTCCTGTGTGTCAGGTACTATACAAAGCACTGTGCACTCAATCCCCACTCACAATGGAGACACTACCGTTACCCTCACTTTACAGAGAGACTGGGGAGCATACCCAGGTGGCCCAGCTCCTAAGTGCCAGCATCTGGCCCTACAGTCTGGCAATCTTGCATCAACAACTGTGCTCCTTACTACTACACTGTCCTCAGGGGTCAGCCCTGCTTCCCAGACAAGAAAAGTGCTGCTGGGGAGGTTAGTGACTTGCCTCAAGGATGCAGAGTCAGCACTGAAGTCCACATTTCCCACTCTGGCCCAAGGCTCTTTCCACAGCCCAAAAAGAGACACACCAGGCCAGCCCATGACCTGGCGGTTACGGGATCCCACATGCCCAACCAGAGTTTGAATCCCAGACCTAGCAACTTGAAAAACACATCAGGCACATGTGCACATGTGCCCAAATCCCAAAAGGAAGAAAAATGGAGGAGAAGGGCCTCCAGGGTGACCATTCCCATGGAAAGTCCTTTCTCCCTCTCCCAATCTCTCTCTCGGTAAGAACTCATGCTCCCTTTGGCAAAAAAATTTTTATAAGAGTCACACCAAAGGTATCATAGAACCACAGTCCAGATTTACGTGCGGGCACCTACTAAGACAAGGGACCAAGTCTGACATCTGCCCCAGGCTATCCCATAAAGCCCTTCTCCTTGGATAGTCTTCCTGAAGGAGCTCCTTTGGACAAACAGATGCACTCACAGACTCAAGCAATATTTCACTGAGCAATGACCACGACTTTGAAACTCAGTGGGCTCATGGCACTTCACAACCAGCCTGGGAGGCGAGTACTTCTGTCCCCATTTTATGGATGATAAATTCAAGGTCACAAAGCTGGTGAACAGAGGAGGAGCTAAAGCCAGGTCTTGAGGCCCCTGGTACACATCCTGCCCCACAGCTCTGGTGCTCCTCTCCATGCCAGACACACCAGGAAGGGAACAGCCTCTGGCACGTCAGGAATCCCTACAGGGTTGAACCTGTGAGTAGGAACAGCGAACTTGAACAAAGAAGAGGGGTGGCTTTCAGAATCAAATCTCGACACCACTTGTAAAGCATGTTATTTCGCTAGCCCATTCCCATCCCCACAAAGCGTCTGTGACTCAAGTAAAGGCCAAAGCTATTTAAATTTGAATCTGAGCTGCCTTGACCTTAACAGAATGCTTTTAAATTTTCTCCAAATGTCCTCTCCTCCAATACTTAATTAAACGGACTTCATAACGCAGATAAGCCTGACTCCACAGTAATGAGCAATTTTACTATCCCACATATAATTTTTACGTATTTATGCACTCCCCTTTCATAAAAGCCACGATCTTCTTAGGAAGATAGAGGGGCCTCTTGAGTTCTTGCCTCCACCTTACCTTCTCATAGGCCGTGGGGGTTCCAAAATGCATTGTCCGGGTTACATCTGTGGTTCCATCCCTTTCCAAAAGAAAGGACACATTAGTTTTCAATCAAAATAACTTTCAAATATGAGACAGACAAGGATATGGGGAGATTTAGAACTCTCATACACTGCTGGTGGGTATGTGAACTGGTGTAGCCATTTTGGAAAACAATTTGCAGTTTCTTAAAAGATTAACCTAGTTACCACATGATCCAGCAATTTCACTCCTAGTTATATACTCAAGAGAACTAAAGCACATGTCCACACAAAAACCTGTAGAATGTTCTTAGCAGTATTATTCATATTACCCAAAATGTGGAAACAACTTACATATCCACCAACTGGTGAATGGATAAACAAAATGGGGATTTTTCCACATAACAGAATATTATCCAGCAAGGGGCCAGTAGGTGGTGTGGTGGTTAAGGGCACTGGACTCCCACATGGCCGTCCACAGTTCGAGTCCCGGAACTGGTGACTCTCTCTCTCTCTCTCTCTCTCTCTCTCTCTCTCTCTGTCCCTCTCTGGTCCAATTAAAATAAATAAAGTTAAATAAAATAATTATTTTAAAAATATATATATTTATTATCCAGCAGTAAAAAGGAATGAAATACTGATGCATGCTAGGATGTGGATGAACCTTGAGGACTATGCCACGTGACAGAAGCCAGAGGCAGAACATGTGTCTGTGACTGCATTTATACACAATGTCCAGACAGGCACATCCAGGAGACAAAGCCCAGCAGCAGCTCCCCTGGGTGGAGGACAGGCGACAATGACTGCTAGTAGGAATGGAGTTTCTTTCCAGGGTGATCAAAATGTTCTAAAATTGATCCTAGTGATGGCTGTACAGCCCTGTGAATATACAAAAAAAATTCCTAATTTATACTTAAACTGCTTAAATTGTATGGTAAATGAATTACTGTTCACTAACGTTGTTAACAAAAAATGACTCAGAGCCAGCCCACGGCATGGAGGTTAAGGAGCTGGATCCCACATGACCAACCACATGGCTCAAGTCCCAGACCCAGTGGCTTGGAAAACGCACAAGGTGTGTGTGTATGAGAGCCCACTCCCAAGAGAAGAAGGGACGCTGGCATGACCAGCCCCTCTGGGGGGGGTAATTTCTCACTGTCCCTCCATTTTTCTCTGTCTCTGGTAAGCGCACACACCTATGGCAAAAATTAACAAAAAAAAAAAAAAAAAGAATGAGACAAAGTGTGAATGCAAGAATAACTCGATAGAGTGGGAATTAATTCAGTCCCTGACACACACACTCTTGGTCTATAACATGAGGACTATTTAATGAAATAACAAGACACCAGGGCATGAACAAGACAAAGGAGGACAAAGCAAACAGAAGCCTATTCCTAACTATAGAGGACTAAATCCAATTCCTCCTGTTAGGACAGCAAGGGGTTTACGGGATAGAGATCCTAAAAATACCCCAACGCATCTTGTAACATACCCTAGCCTTCATACCTCACAAAGAAAGGACATCTTCCAGAATCCTGTTAAAATTTAGCAGTGAAAAAAGTTTCACCATTATCCGAGTGATCCTAGTACCCTTAGCTCTAGGCTAACATTACTAATACCAACCCATGTGTCCCAACACTAGGCTGTGGTTACCACATAAATGGCTGAGCTCATTTAATAATTAGTTCTCCCTTATTCAGTCCCAACTGCAGTGGAGAACAGAGCATTAAAGGCCTTGCTCTGGGAGATCAGCAGATGGGATAGTGGTTACATTGCTGGACTCCCACATGGCTGACCACAGTTCAAGTCCTGGACCCGGCTGCTTGAGGCTCATACCAGTCAAGTGAGCATGCCCAGGATCCCAGGAGAATGGGGGAAAGGGGACTGCAGTGTGGCCATCCCCCCACAGGGTGATTTCTCACTTTTTCTCAGTCTGTCTCTGTCTTTTCGGCAAGTTCACGCACTCTACAGCAAAAATCTCTAAAAAAAAGAAAAAGGAGGGGGAAAAAAAGGCCATGCTCTGCCCTCCAATGCAGATAATACCTATCTTCAGTCCTTCTCATGGGTTCCATATCTAATCCCAAGCAAATCTTTCAGAGGGAAGAACTTTGAAAGCAACAAGGCATGAAGAAGGAAGTTCAGAAATATTGGCACTGCCCTCATTTCTCATTCAAAATTGATTCCCTATTTCATAAAGCCCTGGGGCAGCTACAAGTACAGGCAGTTTATGGACCGGAGCAGAGAACTGTCCAATGGTTCTGCAAGCTTGCTTTATTTCACAGTTATTTATTTGGTATTTTAACAACTTCCGGCCAAGGACTAAACATTTCCATCACTAACAGCCTTTTGTGGGAACAGGGTTACAACTGCACTATTTCAACGAGGGGTGAAAAAAAGGACAAGATACAGAAACGATCCCGTCAGCAGTCAGTGCGGGATGAGATTACTACCAGCTGAGCGCTCTCGGCTGGAGCTCAGCTGGCCCGCCTACTCAGGGGCATCAGACCCAGAGTCAATTTCTGCAGCAGCCCGGGTCACTTACTTGTATTGAGCACCGGAGTCGATGAGGTATACCTCATTCAGGGACAAGGTCCTGTTCGTCTCAGGGACTGGCCTAACAAAGTTAATTAAAGATTAATTACTCCACAAATGTGAGCGCTTAGTGAATTTGGGAGGAGAACATAAGAGTTCCTCATACTATTTGTGCAACTTATGTTTGAAATTACAGCAACATAAAAAGTTTTCCAATAAGTTAATTCTTCCGACTTAAATTTCATTTCTACTGTTAAACACCCAGTAAACTTATCTCAACTCGATTTAAAAAAAAAAAAATCAAGAAAAGGAGGATTAACCCATTTCTTTCCTTTGGCCTCTGTGTCTGGAACAAAAAAGATATTCAAGAGATAACTGTCAAAACTACAAAAATTACGGGACTAACAGTTGGTGTAATGGCTATGTCACTGGACTCCCACGTAGTAGACTGCGGTTCGAGTCCCAGACTCGGTGGTTTAAACTCAGGCCGGGCGCGTGTGCATGTGTGCCTAAGATCCTGAGAGGAGAATGGAGGAGAACGGATTGTGGTGTGGCCATTCCCCCAGGGGGTGATTTCTTGCTTTCTGTCTTTTTCTCTCTTGTCTTTCTGGCAAGCGCATGCGCCCTATAGCAAAAACCTCTCCAAAAAAAAAAAAA
>NW_006198558.1:683321-709123 GCF_000334495.1 Tupaia belangeri chinensis | reverse complement strand
CTCTCTCTCTCTCTCTCTCTCTCTCTCTCTCTCTCTGTCCCTCTCTGGTCCAATTAAAATAAATAAAGTTAAATAAAATAATTATTTTAAAAATATATATATTTATTATCCAGCAGTAAAAAGGAATGAAATACTGATGCATGCTAGGATGTGGATGAACCTTGAGGACTATGCCACGTGACAGAAGCCAGAGGCAGAACATGTGTCTGTGACTGCATTTATACACAATGTCCAGACAGGCACATCCAGGAGACAAAGCCCAGCAGCAGCTCCCCTGGGTGGAGGACAGGCGACAATGACTGCTAGTAGGAATGGAGTTTCTTTCCAGGGTGATCAAAATGTTCTAAAATTGATCCTAGTGATGGCTGTACAGCCCTGTGAATATACAAAAAAAATTCCTAATTTATACTTAAACTGCTTAAATTGTATGGTAAATGAATTACTGTTCACTAACGTTGTTAACAAAAAATGACTCAGAGCCAGCCCACGGCATGGAGGTTAAGGAGCTGGATCCCACATGACCAACCACATGGCTCAAGTCCCAGACCCAGTGGCTTGGAAAACGCACAAGGTGTGTGTGTATGAGAGCCCACTCCCAAGAGAAGAAGGGACGCTGGCATGACCAGCCCCTCTGGGGGGGGTAATTTCTCACTGTCCCTCCATTTTTCTCTGTCTCTGGTAAGCGCACACACCTATGGCAAAAATTAAAAAAAAAAAAAAAAAAAAGAATGAGACAAAGTGTGAATGCAAGAATAACTCGATAGAGTGGGAATTAATTCAGTCCCTGACACACACACTCTTGGTCTATAACATGAGGACTATTTAATGAAATAACAAGACACCAGGGCATGAACAAGACAAAGGAGGACAAAGCAAACAGAAGCCTATTCCTAACTATAGAGGACTAAATCCAATTCCTCCTGTTAGGACAGCAAGGGGTTTACGGGATAGAGATCCTAAAAATACCCCAACGCATCTTGTAACATACCCTAGCCTTCATACCTCACAAAGAAAGGACATCTTCCAGAATCCTGTTAAAATTTAGCAGTGAAAAAAGTTTCACCATTATCCGAGTGATCCTAGTACCCTTAGCTCTAGGCTAACATTACTAATACCAACCCATGTGTCCCAACACTAGGCTGTGGTTACCACATAAATGGCTGAGCTCATTTAATAATTAGTTCTCCCTTATTCAGTCCCAACTGCAGTGGAGAACAGAGCATTAAAGGCCTTGCTCTGGGAGATCAGCAGATGGGATAGTGGTTACATTGCTGGACTCCCACATGGCTGACCACAGTTCAAGTCCTGGACCCGGCTGCTTGAGGCTCATACCAGTCAAGTGAGCATGCCCAGGATCCCAGGAGAATGGGGGACAGGGGACTGCAGTGTGGCCATCCCCCCACAGGGTGATTTCTCACTTTTTCTCAGTCTGTCTCTGTCTTTTCGGCAAGTTCACGCACTCTACAGCAAAAATCTCTAAAAAAAAGAAAAAGGAGGGGGAAAAAAAGGCCATGCTCTGCCCTCCAATGCAGATAATACCTATCTTCAGTCCTTCTCATGGGTTCCATATCTAATCCCAAGCAAATCTTTCAGAGGGAAGAACTTTGAAAGCAACAAGGCATGAAGAAGGAAGTTCAGAAATATTGGCACTGCCCTCATTTCTCATTCAAAATTGATTCCCTATTTCATAAAGCCCTGGGGCAGCTACAAGTACAGGCAGTTTATGGACCGGAGCAGAGAACTGTCCAATGGTTCTGCAAGCTTGCTTTATTTCACAGTTATTTATTTGGTATTTTAACAACTTCCGGCCAAGGACTAAACATTTCCATCACTAACAGCCTTTTGTGGGAACAGGGTTACAACTGCACTATTTCAACGAGGGGTGAAAAAAAGGACAAGATACAGAAACGATCCCGTCAGCAGTCAGTGCGGGATGAGATTACTACCAGCTGAGCGCTCTCGGCTGGAGCTCAGCTGGCCCGCCTACTCAGGGGCATCAGACCCAGAGTCAATTTCTGCAGCAGCCCGGGTCACTTACTTGTATTGAGCACCGGAGTCGATGAGGTATACCTCATTCAGGGACAAGGTCCTGTTCGTCTCAGGGACTGGCCTAACAAAGTTAATTAAAGATTAATTACTCCACAAATGTGAGCGCTTAGTGAATTTGGGAGGAGAACATAAGAGTTCCTCATACTATTTGTGCAACTTATGTTTGAAATTACAGCAACATAAAAAGTTTTCCAATAAGTTAATTCTTCCGACTTAAATTTCATTTCTACTGTTAAACACCCAGTAAACTTATCTCAACTCGATTTAAAAAAAAAAAAATCAAGAAAAGGAGGATTAACCCATTTCTTTCTGTCGTCCTCTGTGTCTGGAACAAAAAAGATATTCAAGAGATAACTGTCAAAACTACAAAAATTACGGGACTAACAGTTGGTGTAATGGCTATGTCACTGGACTCCCACGTAGTAGACTGCGGTTCGAGTCCCAGACTCGGTGGTTTAAACTCAGGCCGGGCGCGTGTGCATGTGTGCCTAAGATCCTGAGAGGAGAATGGAGGAGAACGGATTGTGGTGTGGCCATTACCCCAGGGGGGGATTTCTTGCTTTCTGTCTTTTTCTATCTTGTCTTTCTGGCAAGCGCATGCGCCCTATAGCAAAAACCTCTCCAAAAAAAAAAAAAATTAGAAATCAGTAGAAGCAACAGCCCAGCTCAGCTCTGGGAACTGGATGGAAGCAGCCTGGAATCACCACAGCCTCACTTGTTATGAGAGTCCCACACCCTAGCCTAGCCTCTAGGTCCCTCCCCACCACACATCTCCCCTCTTGCTTCCCAGACCCCTAGACAGGCAGGGAGTAAAACCTCAATCCAGGAAAAAACTAGAAGGATCTTCCTGGGGAAACTCTTCCACTGAAGCACTTTTTCCACATGAGCATAAGGTATTTTCAAAAAGTGATCCGCTTTCCCCAAGCCATTATCCACACTTGTCACTGCCCTGAGAAATGGCCCCAGGGATGGAAGCACTCTAGGTCTCTCCTCTATAGCTGAAGGAAGATGCTCTTCATTCCCAGGTGAAGGGCACCAGTTGGCACCAGGAAGGGAGCAAGTAAAAAAGACAGCCAGACACGGGCCCAAACTCCAGCACCCTCCTCTGAACAGGCTTCCTACACCCTACAAGGAAAAAATGTCAGAGGAGAGCAAATCTCTCCCTGCTTGGTTTGACATTTTTTTTAACGTTTTAACTAAATGCAAAATTCTAAGATAGTATCCAGCCAGGAAATTCATCATCTGAGTTAAACATGAGACAAAAACTGAAGTCCCTTTGACATTTTTATGTTGGAACAGAAGCATTAATATGAAAGAACTGTACTGCCACATCTGTGCCTGTCTCCCACACACAGCTTCCAATCTACCCCGAGACTAAAAATTCCAAAACCAATTATTAAAAAGGTGGGAAAGAATCTGTTCAAGGGACCAGCAGTTAGCGTAATGGCTATGTCGCTGGACTCCCACGTAGTCAACCACGGTTCGCGTCCTGGACCCGGTGGCTTAAAACTCACACCGGGCGCGTGCGCGTGCGTGCCCAAGATCCCAAGAGGCGAATAGAGGAGAAGGGGTTGCAGCATGGCCATCCTCCCTGGGGGGGTGATTTCTCGCTTTCTATCTCTCTGTCACTCTCTGTCTGTCTGGCGAGTGCACGCGCCCTATAGTAAAAATCTCTAAAAAAAAAAAAAAAGAATCTGTTCAAGGGACCAGCAGTTAGCGTAATGGCTATGTCGCTGGACTCCCACGTAGTCAACCACGGTTCGCGTCCTGGACCCGGTGGCTTAAAACTCACACCGGGCGCGTGCGCGTGCGTGCCCAAGATCCCAAGAGGCGAATAGAGGAGAAGGGGTTGCAGCATGGCCATCCTCCCTGGGGGGGTGATTTCTCGCTTTCTATCTCTCTGTCACTCTCTGTCTGTCTGGCGAGTGCACGCGCCCTATAGTAAAAATCTCTAAAAAAAAAAAAAAAGAATCTGTTCAAGGGACCAGCAGTTAGCGTAATGGCTATGTCGCTGGACTCCCACGTAGTCAACCACGGTTCGCGTCCTGGACCCGGTGGCTTAAAACTCACACCGGGCGCGTGCGCGTGCGTGCCCAAGATCCCAAGAGGCGAATAGAGGAGAAGGGGTTGCAGCATGGCCATCCTCCCTGGGGGGGTGATTTCTCGCTTTCTATCTCTCTGTCACTCTCTGTCTGTCTGGCGAGTGCACGCGCCCTATAGTAAAAATCTCTAAAAAAAAAAAAAAAGAATCTGTTCAAGTATGGTACAGAGAGAGAGACCAAGTATTTTCTCCCTGTCTGTGAACATCACAGATGCAGAAGCACAGAACTCAAAATGCCCAATGCAAAGCCAACAATTGAGCTGGGAAATACCGAAGATGAAGCCCAACGGCGAAGCCTAATTTAGTTCTCAGCAACCGCACAGGCAGCCCCATCAAGACTATCAGGTCACTGAAACCTATCAGTGTCCCTCCTGGTTCAACTCAAGTAGGATCAGCTCTGCAGGTCCACGGGCTCTTATTGCTCATCCCCATAGAACAGGATGCCAGGCGGGAAGGGAAGAATGTCCAGGGGGAAGGGAGAGAAGATACTAATTATCTCTTTACCCAGAACAGGTTGCCTGCACACTAGTAACCACCTTTTTTTTAGTATGGAGGTGATAGAATTCACAAGATGTACAGAATATCACATCAAAAAGCCTGCTGTTATCAGGAAAAAACTCTCAAACACTCCAGTCATTAAAATTCAAGGGCTATGAATACAGGTACTGCAGGCTCATAAAGGAAAAACGGGCCCCCATTCGGCTACACTGTGGAGAATGCCAACACCATATTGAGCCTAAAAGGAGGCTCCCGAAAAGGCAGAGGCTCAGGGACTCTCCTAATTTTAGCCTCAGCAGACACACAGAGATGGCATGGGGCCTCATAAGTACTGCCTCTCCCCTGCTCAGGCTCAGCAGCAAAGCCAGGCCCGTTCTCCCCTGCACGCCTTACGCATAGTGAATGATGGCGCCGTTGGGTCCCGTACTGGAAATCGTTGGGAAGCTCAGGTCCACAAAGTCAGCCTGCTGCCTAGAACAGAAAGACACAGAGAGAAGGATGGCTTAAAGGTTTTTACTGCGCCAACAATCAGGGCCCTTCCAGGATCCTTAACTTGCCAAGGAAATCAGCCAGTGGTTCATGGGTCTTCCAAGTGGATTCTCACCTGCGAAATTCCTCTGCTTTATCAGCAGCTGAGATCTCTGTCACACCACCTTTGGGAACCTACAAGAAAATGGCTTAATATATCATCTGATGAGATAAACTCGTATGTGCCTCAGACTTGTGAGAGGCAGTACATTAACAGGTTATTGTTCCTCAATTCCCACATCCCAACTGTCCAATCCACAGGACACAGTTTATATCTCATCTTTAACCAGGGGGAGGGGGGAATTTCCAAGGCTCTCACCAAAGTTATCTAAAGTAGAAGGGTTTCTATCTGCTTAGTTTCTCACTCAACTATTGTGCCTCAGTATTATATCCTAAACCACACAAAACTGAATGCATCTAAGTTTAAAAATTAAAAAGCATCCCATCCTAGAAAATCATCCTAAAGAAATAAAAAAGACAGGCCAGCAGATGTTATGGTGGTTAAGATGCTGGACTCCCACATGGCTAACCACAGTCTGAGTCCCAGACATGACAGCTTTTTCTCTCTCTCTCTCTCTCTCTCTCTCTCTCTCTCTCTCTGTCTCTGGTGAGCACAAGTGCTCTATAGCAAAATTTAAAATAGTAATAATGATAAATAAATAAATTATTCTTTTTTAAAAAGACAAATACAAAAATATCATTGCAGAGCTATTGATAATAGCAAAAAATGAAAAACGGGGGCCAAACAGTAGTGCAGCAATAAAATACGATGCTCTGCAGGATGAACCACATAGGAAGGTTTTAGTTCGCATCTGGAAACCTCCCTGGATACTCTAGACACACCACACCCACGATGTGGGGCTGACTGAGGCTGGCCGCAGATTACAGCAATGAAATCCTGTTGGGAGTGCTGTCTATCTCCCTCTCTGTTTCTCTTTCTCTGTCACTCATGGAACAAATAAATTTTTAAAACAAAAACAAATCAAACATTTGAAAACAGGAGGAATAGGTAAATAAATGTATCTAGCCACTAGGCACGGTCTCCATGTGGATCCTATTTTAAAGCTCAAGCCACATGGAAAATGCTCACAAGTGCATAAAGTAAACAAAATACAAAACAAGTAGAAACCATTAATAGCCTCTTTCTCTCTCTCTCTCTCTCTCTCTCTCTCTCTCTCTCTCTGTCTCTGGTGAGCACAAGTGCTCTATAGCAAAATTTAAAATAGTAATAATGATAAATAAATAAATTATTCTTTTTTAAAAAGACAAATACAAAAATATCATTGCAGAGCTATTGATAATAGCAAAAAATGAAAAACGGGGGCCAAACAGTAGTGCAGCAATAAAATACGATGCTCTGCAGGATGAACCACATAGGAAGGTTTTAGTTCGCATCTGGAAACCTCCCTGGATACTCTAGACACACCACACCCACAATGTGGGGCTGACTGAGGCTGGCCGCAGATTACAGCAATGAAATCCTGTTGGGAGTGCTGTCTATCTCCCTCTCTGTTTCTCTTTCTCTGTCACTCATGGAACAAATAAATTTTTAAAACAAAAACAAATCAAACATTTGAAAACAGGAGGAATAGGTAAATAAATGTATCTAGCCACTAGGCACGGTCTCCATGTGGATCCTATTTTAAAGCTCAAGCCACATGGAAAATGCTCACAAGTGCATAAAGTAAACAAAATACAAAACCATATCGCAGTACCCAGGGACATGTAAAACTGACTTATATCTTAAAAACTGTAAGATGAACAACAGCCAGAAGGAAATATGGGGGAAAAGAGTTATACCAGTGAGAATAGAAAAATATTTTCCTTCTTCCAATTAAAAAGATGGTAATATTTCAAAGAAACATAATATTGTTTAATAACAGCATAAAAAACCACCCTCTTGTCAACTACAAGGAGTATAAGGGCAAGAAATTAATGGTCAAAAGTCAATTTAATATAAAAAGTTTTACAGTTTAAAGTTCAAAATGCACACAAAGATCTTTTTCTTATGAAACAAGCAGCTTACCTATAATAATAAGAAGAAAGGCATTTTTCCTTAGAAGAAAGGCATTTTTCCTGATCATGAAATTCTTAGTTATAATTCCCTAAATCCAAAAATAGATCCATTGTTGATGTAATTTTTTTATCCTTAAACTATTTTCTACAATTAAAAAAATCTTCACATGTACACATACCAAATTTCTAGAAAGAACTATTAAAAGACAGCATTAAAATCAGATTAGTATCGGGAACTAGCAGCTAGTGTAATGCTATGTCGCTGGACTCCCACGTAGTCGACCACGGTTTGCATCTCGGACCCGGTGGCTTAAAACTCACGCCGGGCGCATGTGCGTGCATGCCCAAGATCCCGAGAGGAGAATGGAGGAGAAGGGATTGCGGTGTGACCATCCCCCCTGGGGGGTGATTTCTTGCTTTCTGTCTTCTCTATGTCTCTCTCTGTCTGGCGAGCGCACGAGCCCTATAGCAAAAAACCTCTCCAAAAAAACAAAAGAAAAATCAGATCAGTATCTTAGACCTCACTGTCAACAGAGCTTGGAGGATACCACAGAGGATGTTAGAATCACATGCAGATATTTGTGACTATGTATATCCACGTGTTAAACAGAGACTAAGAACCAACCTCTTGCTCCAGCCAGTTAAAGAGTTCACAGAGGGCAACAGCATCTTTAATCTGTGTAAACAATAGAGATAAGTTTTTTCAAGTTATTACTGAAAATCAGATGACCAGATTCACAGCCCAGCCCTAATGCAATACTGAGAGACCTTTACCTACACAGCCATAAACCAGGCACTTCCTGGAAACCAGTAAGCAGCAATTCTCATCATCAGGGAAAGGGCTCCTCTGCTATTCAGTAATTCAGGAATAATCAGTAAAGGCCCTGCCTCACAGCATGGGCAGCTCCCCCAAAGGGGTGAACCCCTGCCCTACAGAAGCCAGGAAGGGCCACTATCCAAAGCTGTCTCTGGGCCCAAAATCTTTAGACGCACTCTTCACCCTAAAACATAATCTGACCCTTCTAAAAATCGTCATCATCACTACAGCACCGCCATCATCTGTGCGATTACCAATATGCCTCTCTCTGTGTTACACTTCCCAAAGTTCTAGCCCACTGGTACTTTATTTCATCCTCTCATTAACTCAAAGATTGAGATCATGTGCTAGACTCCAGGCCACACAGCAGGTGAGGGAGCCGGCCTCTGGCTACCGCACATGCTGTCTTCTGCACCCACTTCGCTACTCACATGAGCCCGCCTCATGCCTTCTGACTCGGCTGAATTCTTCACAGCTTTGGCGATGCAAATGGGGGTATACGGCATACAGCAGCGATGATCCTGAAAGCAAAGGGAGCAGGCTGGGAAACTGAGCCTGTTCCACCCACCCAAGACCAAGACAACCCTTCTTTGCCCAGCAAAACACACTTGAAACAAACCATTTGAAAAGCTCAGGACCCACCTAGCTTTACCCTGGCACCCAAAGACGTGTCCCTTTCGAGTGATGGCCCATGGTGAAAGGTGCTTAAGTTCACCCCAAAAAAGTAAGTACAAACAAGGTATCTCTCTTCTCTCCCCACTCGTTAGCCCTCTGAGCCTGCTGGCTGCCAGCCATCAGCAAGGTATTGCTTTCCAAGCCTCTGTGGTTGCGGTCAGAGTTCACTAACTGCTCAAAGCTTGACCGAAATAACGCTCTTGCCACACAAAGGAGGTATTTTCCTCCTGTCTGGAAACACACATGACCTGATGAGGGAGGAGTCCTGTTCCCTCCCCTTCCCGCTCAGTGATCACACCACAGCTACTGCTGAGGGTCTGACTGTAAAGTGCGGGAGAAGACCCTTCCCAATTTGAGAACAAGTTAGAATCCAGCTCTGTGTGACAGAGAGGCAGGCTCTGCACATATGGGCCTTGTGCAGAGCTGCTCAAATTGCTGTTACTCTTCTTATCTCTCTTTCTCGGACACACCCCTCATGAAATAGGCAAGGCAGGAGTGATCTCCTCTTGGGTCAAGGAAGTCACAAACAGTGTGACAATGGCAGGGATACACTGGGTAGGTCCAGGCTATTCCTAGGATAGCCCACTGCTCAATGGAGAAGAGAGGACACTGTTGGGTCTGCCAAAGGCTGCTTGGCAGCTAGAGGTCCAGGGCAGGGCAATAGAAAAGCCTATATCTGAAGATGCCTGGATTCCAGTCTTGCACTAGACCCTAATTAAAAGGAAGCAAGATGTTAGCTACTTAGAACTACCCAGCCAGGGCAAGTAAAGGGCAAGGTCATCACTCTCATCATTGACCTTATGAATACCCAACTCTGCAAGCCTCTGCAGGCCTCGAGTCTCCTAGCTATAAATGTGTGTATGTGTGTGTGGAGGGGGGGGCGGTTTGTATGCAGAGAAGTGTTTCCCAAATGCACACCACCAGCCAGCCTTTGCCTAGCTGCCTACCCATACTCTTACTTACTTAGTACTTTTCTTTTGACCATCTTTAAATCAACTTATCTTATGAAATTCAACTTTGTCTTCATCTTTAAAATATCATAGTCTCATGTGCTAGTTGTGTTTTTTCTAATATAAACTAAGCACTATTAAAATATTGGTAAATACAGTTAAATAAAGCTAACTCTTCGGGTGTACCACCTACAGTCACCTCTCATCCCACACTGAGGAAAACACAGGGCTCAATGAGCTCTAAGGACCCAGGGATTCTCGATAGGGCTCTAGACTAAAGCCCCACCCAGGGAGATGACAGCTCAGATAAACAGCAGTCCTATGGCCCAGCCTGGACAGACTGCTTCGAGGACAAAGCTGCTAGAGGTCAGAACTAGGAAGGGGCAAATAGGGTTTAGATGGACTAAAGGGGCCACCAACCTTGGGGATGGCCTCGCTCACAGCGTAGCTGGCTTTGTCGCTGACCCACACCTTCTCCCTTGGGGAGAGGTTGGCACACAGGGCCTTGAGCTCGCTCAGGATGGACTTGTAGGGAAGCACCTGGATTCTGAATTCAGCTTCCTGGCCCAAGTCAAGAAGCAGGTGCTCCTTCACACTGGGGGCGTCTATGCGTTCACCGTCAATGAAGAGCCTGCACAGGGGCCAAAGGTGATAGCAAAGGAGGGCACATGAGGGAGAGGATGAGAACAAAGACACAAACATGCACATCAGACTCTTGTAGCCACCAAAAAACTAAGCAACTCCAAAGTGTGTCCCTTGTACCTGTGTATGTTGTCATTATCCACCCAATTCCCCAAGCCAGAAACCTGGACACTGCCCTCCTTCATGTCCCTCCTCCCATCCCTCTTAAGACCTTGGGACTTGTGGCCTACATCTCCAACAGATCGGTCCAGCTCATTGACAGCCTTGCCCAGTCCCCTCCCAGTGCAGGTCACAACCATCCCTCACCTGCATTGGTGCCACAGCCTCCAAACCTTGCTCCGTCCATCCTATTTTACCATAATGGTCTTTAGTAAATTTACTGATCTCCTTGCATAGTTTCCTCTGAAAATTCATTTACTAAGTTCTTGCTGTCCTTGGGACAAGAGCCCCAATTTCTGAACTTGGGCCACAGGCCCTTACTTTTAAGTGGCCCCTGCTCACCTTCTGGCCTCATACTGTATCTTCTGACAGCACTGAACCACTCCAAGTCCCCGTAGGCTCTGTGCTGTCTCCTGCCCGGAGCATTTGAAAACTCTGTCCTCTGCCTGAATCACCATTCCCCACTCCTTCTCACTCTGCCACTCACCTAGCTAGCTCATATTTATCCTGAATCTCTGCAGGATTACTTTTCCAAAAGTCTCCTCTGACTTCCAAGTCAAGGTTAGGCCCCTCTTTTAACACCTGTGCCCATCTCACTGACAAGCTGGTGCCCCTGTATATGCCCAAATCCCTTAAAGAAGAAAGATGCTCATCTCCCCAACTCTAACCCAGGACCCTACCTGTCTCATGTATCCCAGCACCCAACAGAAAACCCAGCACATAACAGGCACTCAATAAATATGCTTTCTGAATGGAAAAAGCCACTCAAATAGAAGAGTAATGACAAGAAGGCTATCAGCAGTACTTTGAAAAGATAAACCAACAATTCAATAATGCACAGCTCAAGGGGTTTCCCTGCATAATTTCTGACCTTCGAAATAATTGGGTTTATCTACCATGTGTACCTGGAATTATATAAGAGTATATACCCCTTTGTATTCACTGCTAAATACTTAGACTCAAACATGTGGACTAAACGAAACCTTGTTGCAAGAATTTTATGAACTAATCTCATTCCTTTTTTGTCCTAATATCGTAGCCTACTTATTTCGTAATCTCATATGCTATAGATACCACAGACTCTAAGTCATTTTAAGGGCTTAAAAGAAAGGTAGGATATAAATAAATACCTACTTTTAAAGAAAAGAAGGGGGGTGGGGGGGCATGAAAAAAAGAAGCATATCAGTGAAATGTAAGACAGTGACTGGACCAGAAAAGGGAGACTGGGGACCCAAGGAGCCATGGGGGAGAAAGTTCCAGCTGTGGGGCAAACACTCACATGATAGTCTCTAGTCCTAAGATTGCGTAGGAGAAAAATACTGGATTGTGCTCCACATCTGATCCTCGGAGATTGAATAGCCCTAAAAAAAGAAAACAAAGTCCCTGTCATCTGCCTGACTTGGGATTATAAGGGGGAGCTTGTAGGGGGAGGGAACGGCTTCAGCTTGGAGTCCAGCTGCTATCCAAGGATCCACGGCATCTCTCAGAAAGGCAGGGAACCTTAGTCCTGGTTCCACCGCTGAGCTCCAATTGCAATTGCTCGTACCTGCCACCTGATGGCACCAGAACTGTTTCTCATGCAACCAAATCACAGTCCTGAAAAGGCTGAAAAGTTACTAGTCAGAAAACACGAGAAATGCCCCCAAACTATAGAGTTGAAATGTTCATCTAGTGGTGACCTGCCAGGCCTGGTCTTGCTTAAGATAAACCTGGCACCCCCAAATAAAAGGAAAGGATACATGCACCCTCTTCCTTCTGAGCAAATGACCAAAGGTGAGAAAACTGAGACCCACCCATAAGGAAGACCAAATAAGGCCCCTCTGAAAGGGTCATGAGCCCCAGGGAGCTGTAGCTTCCAGTCAGAGGCAGAGAGAAAAGCAGTGAGTCAGCGGGACTGCAGCCCATGAATGAAACCAGAGCTTGCAGCCCACCCGTGGGTCAATGGCCAACTATGGCCCTCGCTGGTAAAGGACCCGCCCTAAGCCAGTGTTGGAGCATCTGGTGAGGTCACCGAACATGCCAGAAACTCAAGGGACCAGCAGAGAGCACAGCTCTGGTGCCAGGGCTTCCAGCCCAGAATGCTTTTCCTTGTGAGGATCAGAGTATAAAACGGCTCTGGCATTAAAAATACTGCCTCTATTTCAAAAGTAAAGCAATGAGGCAATATTTTTTACCTATCATACTAGCACTTTTTTAAAAATGACAGTCTCTGGGGCTGGCGAGGGTGTGACAATATGGATGTCTTCACGCCCCACGTCCAACCTTTCTGACCGGTAAGTCGGAAAACATGTGAATGGTCCTACCACACCCATCCCCTCTGCCTGTAATACTGCCCTAAAAGCCAATCAGAAATAGAGGAAAACCATCAGAAACTAAGGTATGAATTTATGAAATGAGATTTTGATGGTAGCATTATAACAAATTGTGGGAAAACTAGAAATAACCCAAAGGTCATCCTTAGGGAAATGATCACTTAAATGAAGTTATAACCATATGATAGAATGTTTACTACCCAAGTTATATATAAGTATGCCTATAGTACATAAATACACTGAAAAAATTAGGCTACTAGATGATACATATCTAGAATGTTAACACTGCTTATCTCTGGGTAATAGAATGATATGAGTTGTCAGGAAAGTCAGGATATATTTTTCTGTCGTTTTCTATGCAAAAATGCATCTTGACTTTCCTGACGATCCAATAGATGATATTTTTCTTTCTATTTCCTCTGCATTTTCTAGGTTTTCCACAATGAAAATGTGTTTCTATTAAATCAAGAGGAGAAGGTAGCTTTGCAAGTTTTCTTCTCTGATGTTGAGGTTATGAAGTCAGTTAAGGATATAAATCACTGACACACCTGACAAAGTTTTAGGGCTAGAAAGGATGATATTGGAATGGAAGAATAGAATACTAGAGTCTCTTTCTCTAGTAAGAAAATAAAAACAAAAAGCAGTGCCTCTTCTTGAGTGCCTTGTGTTAAATCCAACCAGAGGATAAGAGACAGAGGAAGGCTCCACTAGACTTCTTCAGGTAACAGAAGATAAGCAGAAGATACTAAACTTCGGCATGAGGCTTAAGGTCTAAAGATTGAGAAATGGCCACTGTATCAAAGGGCATGGTGAGGAACTTTCACAGTTCCTGACTTCTCCGAAGTAGAAACGTTTCTAAAACATCCTCACTATGAAGACTTTGAAAAGTATGGGGTAGAAAGATACCTCCTGCAATCCTCCTTCTATACTCACAGAGGCTGACAGACAGGAAGTGTTCAGAGGAAATGCCCTTCCTGGGGATGTCACAGTCCCTAGAGACTGGCAGGTGGGCATCGCCCATGGCTGTATTACTGCTCTGAACAAAGCTACAGCCCCCACCCCTCTGCTCTGTAATCCTTTTCCCTTCGTCCTAACTGGCATCTCCTCTACCCATTTGGTGAGTCTTATGCTTATTCCCTGGCCACTCAGAAAGCTGAACACACAGATTCCCAGAGACCCAAAAGGAAGACCAGGCCACAAGCTCCAATAGTGAAACCAGCGCTCACATGCGATCTCATCCAGGGCAGTGACCACGAACCACACGACGTTCCTCTCAGCCATTTTCAACCGAAGGTCAGCAACCTTCTCCTTCCAGGAGATGCCTGCAAGAAACAAATGCACTTACAACTCTGGCCCTGGCCCCAGGGAGCCAAGGAAGAGAGTCCACCCCAGACATTCTTACCAGCACCTCCTCTCACAGGAAGCATGCTGCCGCCTGGGTAGGCAGGAAGCCTGTATTCAAGCCCTGTACAGGTATGGCTGTCCAAACCGCTTGATGATCCTGAGCTCTGACTGCCTCACCAGCAAAACTACATTGCTCACCCCACAAATGCCTATAAAGCACCAAAACTGGCCAGGTATAGGTACCTGCCAGGTACTATGCTGGTCACTGCAGTTACAGCTCTGAGTTAGACTCAGTCCCTGCTCTGGTGGGGCTTATAATCTAGGCAAGATGATGGACCATTAAACCATCAATTAGTTACACTGCTGTACAGAAACTGAAAGGCAATAGAGGAAATCACAGGACCACAACACCCAGTAGAGAGAACTCACCCAGTCTTGGGGTCAGGGGAATATCACCTACCACTTTACATCCCTGGGGCCGCAACTTGCCTGTTGGTGCTACGATCTAAGAATTCCCTGCAGCCTGACTCACACATGCCCTGTCAGACACAGCTAAGGCCTCCCTGCTGCTCCTCAGAATGAAACTGGAGCCCTAGAGGTGCTCACCCAAGACCCCAGGACCACTCCCACCATGGCAGCTTTTGCAACTAGGTTACCATCACCTGTGAACAGGGCAGACATTGTCTTATTCACCCAGCACCGAGCACAGTGTCCTACACATAACAGCACACCAGTGTTACTGAACAAAAGCACTACCAGCAATATTTGCTCCCCTCTCTCCTCCAGGCAGCAGGTCAGAGCCTCTGCTTCAGTTAAAAAAAAAAAATAAAAATTCCAACCATGTAGATGGAAAATATTTAGCTGACCCTGGGTCACTCACTATACCCATCCTCTTCTATGTACAATACCTTCCAAGGAGGACGTCACACAGGAAAGCTAGCTGGGGGCTGCCCCACAACCAAGGGCAGCTTTGAAGATCAGCTCGGGAATGCTGTTTCAAACTTGGCTGAGAGTCTGGGTTGTAATGCTTTCTTCCCAGGACCCCTTCTGGGCAATCTGCCTACATTCCACAGGCATCTCCCATCTACCTCTGCTTCTATAGCAAGGCTCTCTTCCCACGTTTCAGGCCTCCCTCTCTGCCCTTCCCTGCTTCATAAATCCATGCTTTCATCTTTCACTCTCGGTTCACAGCACATGCTTGTCACCCACCACTATTGCACAAGACAAAAAAACACACCCTTGCCCCGAAGCCTCCATAGCAGAAGATATGGGAGAGAGGGTGGGGAACCTACAAATGCTGACTTAGGAAAGGAAATGCAGGGACCAGCAGGTGGTGTGCTGGCTTGGGGCACTGGACTCACATGGACAACCATGGTTCGAGTCTCAGACCTGGCAGCTTGTTTTCTCACTTTCCCTCTCTCCCCTTCTCTGTCTCTCTCTGATCTTAATAAAATAATAATAAAAAATAAAATAATAATTCTTTAAAAAATAAAATGTAAAAAGAAAAGATATGAGGGCCAGCAAGTGGCGTGGTGGTTAAGGTGCTAAATTCCCATATGGCCAACCATGACAACTAGTTCAAGTCTCAGGCCTAACGGCTTTCTTTCTCACTTTCTCTCTCTCTCTCTCTCTCTCTCTCTCTCTCTCTCTCTCTCTTTCTCTCTTTCTCTCATCAAATTAAAAAATAACAACAAATTAAATTAAATAATTAAATATTTAAAACTTATTAAAAAAAAAAAAGAAGGAAGGAAATGGGACAACTTCTAGGCTCTGTTTCCAATACTAGACACAATACAATGGCAGCTAGCAGCTGAGTGGTTAAAATAAAAAAGAAAGCAAGAAAGAAAAATTCAGTCCTCTCAGCAACGCCCAAAGAGTTTTGTAAAAAAAAAAATAAAAAATAACTAAAGCCAAAGTCATTGGCAAGTAGATGGCAACAATGAAAATAAAGTGTCTTTTACCAAATGTCCCACTGGGCCAAAGTGAGCAAAATCCTCTCACTGGTCCAAACCTGACTTTGACTCAGAGGACGGGGGAGAGACAACATGAAGTGGAGGGGTCAATAGCTGGGAGCCTGTTGGGCACAACTATGATTCTGACCTGTGTAATCCAGACCCAGGGTGAGGAGGGGCTTGCACGGGCGCTCTGGACGGTCTGTCCAGATTTTGTCAACAAGGTTCTCCTTAACAGGAATGAGGTGATGGCCAGCACTTCTCAGAACCTTGGCCATCTTCTTCCAGTAATCTGAGGAGACACACACATGGTCCAGCCATCAACCAAATGCCAATTTCTGCTGAGGCAGGCCACAGGGCCTTGTGAGCCTGGCACCTCCTGAAGGGCACTCTTCCCACTGTCCAGCACTGGTGCACAGGATGAGAAACTGTAAAAGGACATCTCTTCACCCTCCCTGTATCCAGAACCCTTCTCCTCCCTTTGACCTCTACTGTGACTCCAGTCATACTAAGCCCCCAAATGTTCCACATCCCACAAGGAGGACAGAGAGGAGTCTAGAAGTCACTTCCTTACCCAAGCTGGATGGGACCACACCCTCTCACCTGTGGGAATGATCAATGGGTCCACACCAACCCTGGATCCTTCAGGAAGCACACTCACCAGCCAGTCTTCCTGAGTAGGTGTGTCCTTCAGACCTACATAGGGAAGAACTGGTAAGACACCATTCCCAGCAGGCCCAGGCTTAACAGCCCACCCAGGAGGAGGTAATTCACTGACAGCCTGCTAGCAGAGTCTTTATTAAGCACCTCCTTTAAGACAGACTGGCAGGACCTGGAAGCTCTGAACCCCCTTAATCCTAGAAGGCTACGGGAAAAGAAGTATAAGATGGAATGTAAGGAGAGCGTAAGACAGGACTGAGATGGAAGGAGAGAGCTGAGTTCCACTCTACCCTGGAGAAGCGTCACTCTGAGGAGCGCTGTAAGGTAGACATGTGGCATCCTCACAAAGCTCATCTCACCAACACGCACTTAATGAGAACGTGGGCAGTGATTCGGTGAAGGCCGGAAGATGGGACCCTCCCTTACATCACATACCAGGTAAAGGGACAACATGCCACTGGTGCCTGCCCTCATCCACAAGGGCAGGGTAGCAGAGATAAGACCCCCCTGCCCAGAGCCAGTCTCTGATTGGAAGACTACAGAAATCTTTCCAAAGATCACAAGCAGGGCACAAAGGAGCCTGCCACTATTGTCATCTTTAACATGGCCCCCTGGGATTCCCAACTTACCAGACGGCCCTTCCTGCTTCTAAGAGACTTGTTTGTCATAAAACACTAATAATTAAACTTTAATATTTTTTAAGAGATTTTTGCTATAGGGTGCGTGTGTTTGCCAGAGAGACAGAGAGACAGAAAGCAAGAAATCCCCCCACCAGGGGGAGATGGCCATGCCACAATCCTTTCTTCTCCATTCTCCTCTTGGGATCTTGGGCACACACACACACCCGGCATGAGTTTCAAGCCACTGGATCTGGGACTTGAACCAGAGGCGGCCACACAATAGTCCAACGACATAACCGTTACTCTATCTGCTAGTCCCAAGCTTTAAAATTTTTATAATCCAGTTTTTCTTTAATCCAAGCCAGTACCTTCTACATCACAGATGTATACTTTTTTTAATCAACCAGATTTTTGCTAGACAGTTAACATCTTGGTAAAAACATATGAATATTTAGTGTAAAAGTTCACAAATGCTACCAGTACTTATCCTATTTTCCTCTATTGACTACTGATATAACCACATAACCACAAAAGAGAAGTTCAAAGGCTTATAAAGGAATGAGCTCATGAATTCCAGTTCTAAAAAACTGCCTAAGAGCTGGTACTGAGTTGTATTTTGCTACTTGATTCTTTCCTATATTTTTTTTTCAAACCACTAAAGCCACTTATTAACGAAGTTTTTCTTAGCACCCCTCATACAACTTTCACAGGATAAAGTCATGTCATTTCCTAGCAGACAGCTCTTTGGCAAAATCCCAAGGACGAACCATTCACTAGCCAACTAAGCCCACCAGACTCTTCCTCCACACCAGACACGCCTGAGGAAAGGCAAGTTTCAGGAGAGATAGCAAACTAGAGAAGGGTCAGAGTAAAGGAGGACCTTTCTCTCCCACCCATCCCTGCCAGGGGAAGAGGCAGGTAGTATTTGTTCCTCAGACAATGTGATCCTCTAAGTGCTATCAGACCTAATAGCTGAATCTACAGGTCCCAAAGAGAGACACCTGCACCCCAGGGCTACACTCTGTGATCCAACGGATACGAGAAGAAAGTATTACAACTTCTCCCTGTATTTATCTTTTATAAAAAATTAAGACATTAGTCTTTGCTAATGTTTAGAATACAGATGGACACTAGCACATATATGACATATAAATGCAGGAATCTTCAAAGTTCATGGAAAATGCTTATTATGAAAAAATGATGCATGGATTTCTAAATTTCTTTGTACCAAAATAAACTCTTCCAGGCTTGTTATAACACGTCTAAACAGGATCTAGTGTGAGGCACAAAGAAGGGTAAGATGTCAGTTTGAAAAGAGCCCCTTTCAGAGCAACATGAATTCTGCTAAAATTGAAACAAGAACAAACATCAAATTTATGGAGAAGGTTGAGTAAAAGAATGGTGCTTTACATAAAGTTTATGAACATAATGCCTCCACAGAAATCAGCTGTTTACAATTGGGTAACTTGTTTTAAGACGAAATGAGAAAGGTCAGCTGGTGGAGTGATAGATAAATCAGATAGTTGCTAAATGGCCAACAGCATGGTTCGAGTCCCAGACCCAGCAGCTTGAAAAATATGCTGGTGTGTGTGTGCGTGTGTGTGTGTGTGTGTGTGTGTGTGCGTGTGTGTGTGGGTTTATGGACGCACACCCAAATTCCTGAGAGGAGAATGCAAGAGAAGGGATTGTGGTATGGCCATCCCCTTGGGGGAATGCTTTCTTACATTCTTTCTCTCTCTCTTCCTCAATCTCTAGTAAGTGTCCTATAGCACATTAAAATAAATAAATAAATAATAATAAAAAGAAAGGATGAAAACAATGTTGAAGATACTATTCACAGCCACAGATCATCAACATAAATCTGCAAGGAAAAAAATCAATCTTGTTCATGACTAAGAGGACTGACAACAAGAGAAACAATGGCCAACACCACAGACATTTCAACTGGTTCATCTTATACTTCTGACTGAAAAATTAGAGTGGAGCAAGCTTTCTGCTCGATGGGTGCTAAAACTGTCATGTCCACATCAGCTGCAAACAAGAGCAGCGCTTTCAATGGAAACTTTAAACAAGAGGGATCAAGATCCTGAAGCATTTCTTCAAAGGACTGTAACAGGAGATGACATATGGCTCTACCTGTGTGATCCTGAAGACAAAGCACCATCAAAGCAATGGCTGCCAAGAGGTGGAAGTGGTCCAGTCAAAGCAAAAGTGGACCAGTCAGGAGCAAAGGTCATGGCAACAGTTGTCTGGGATGTCAAAGCATTTTGCTTGTTGACTTTCTGGAGGACCAAAGAATGGTAACATTTGCTTATTATGAGAGTATTTCAGAAAGCTAGCCTAAGTTTTA
This sequence comes from Tupaia belangeri chinensis, assembly GCF_000334495.1. Taxonomy (NCBI): domain Eukaryota; kingdom Metazoa; phylum Chordata; class Mammalia; order Scandentia; family Tupaiidae; genus Tupaia; species Tupaia belangeri. Next base: position 689,450 of record NW_006198558.1, on the reverse strand, counting down.
GCAGAAAAGTACCAGAGAGTCCTTCTCTACCACAATAATATCCTGCTCATTTCTCTCGTCAAACAAGGACAATTCTACAAGAGTTTCTATGGGAAATTATTAGGCATCCACCTTACAGTCCTGATTTGGCTCCTTCTGATTTCTTTTTGTTTCCTAATCTTAAAAAGATTAAAGGAGGCTGGCCCCAGATAGCAGTGAAGACAGATCTTACAGCCAACTGAGATCCAAGTTCCAGCCCCAGTAGTTTAAAAAACACACCAAGCGTATGTACCTATGTCCAGGATCCTAACAGGATAGAGGAGAAGGATTAAGTGATCAGACTCAATCCAGATCCAACTGGGAGGAAGGATAAAATATCAGTTTGAAAAGAGCCCCTTTCAGAGCAATGATTGTGCTAAAATTGAAGCAAGAACAAACATCACATTTATGGTGAAGGTTGGGTGGAAGAATGGTGACATCAATGGTTTCTCCCACCCTCCCACTCTCTACTCTCTTTCCTTCTCTCTCTTTCTCTTCCATGTGCCTTCTGGCATCGTGTGTGTGTGTGTGCGTGTGTGTGAATGTGTATAAATGGCACTCATTTTTCTTCAGTTAATGTAAAAAGAATAGTACTTGGTATGGTTAAATTCCCAGGACCCTCAGTGCCTTCGGGACAGACTAAAGGACTGGTGATATCACCTACAAAACTACCTTGCATTTTATGGAATTTGTTGAGGAACTTTTCATTTTTTATTTTTATCTTTTAATTTCATTTTCCCATGAACTCCCACAAGTCCCCTCATAAAAGTCAAGAGAGCTTGGCCTCATTAACAGAGGCATGAAAACAAAATAATTTAAACCCACCCTTAACTCAAGGGCATAACAGTCCCACAAGGGCATAACAGTCCCAAAAAAGTGAGGGAAAGACTCCAACAGAACTCAACACTAACTTTTGCTATTCAAGCCAAAATGAAAATAAAGAAATTAAAAGCCAAGCACTTAAGAGAATTACATGAGACCAATAAGCTAAGGTGGGGATTTCTGGGCCCCTAGCCTGTCCATTTCTAATAGCCCCCAAATGCCTGCCTGTGCCTGTGCGTGTACGTGTGTGCGTGTGTGTGTGTGTGTGTGTGTGTGAGAGAGAGAGAGAGAGAGAGAGAGAGAGAGAGAGAGAGAGAGAGAGAGAGAGAGAGAGAGAGAGAGAGAGAGAGAGAGAGAGAGAGAGAGAGAGAGAGAGAGAGAGAGAGAGAGAGAGAGAGAGAGAGAGAGAGAGAGAGAGAGAGAGAGAGAGAGAGAGAGAGAGAGAGAGAGAGAGAGAGAGAGAGAGAGAGAGAGAGAGAGAGAGAGAGAGAGAGAGAGAGAGAGAGAGAGAGAGAGAGAGAGAGAGAGAGAGAGAGAGAGAGAGAGAGAGAGAGAGAGAGAGAGAGAGAGAGAGAGAGAGAGAGAGAGAGAGAGAGAGAGAGAGAGAGAGAGAGAGAGAGAGAGAGAGAGAGAGAGAGAGAGAGAGAGAGAGAGAGAGAGAGAGAGAGAGAGAGAGAGAGAGAGAGAGAGAGAGAGAGAGAGAGAGAGAGAGAGAGAGAGAGAGAGAGAGAGAGAGAGAGAGAGAGAGAGAGAGAGAGAGAGAGAGAGAGAGAGAGAGAGAGAGAGAGAGAGAGAGAGAGAGAGAGAGAGAGAGAGAGAGAGAGAGAGAGAGAGAGAGAGAGAGAGAGAGAGAGAGAGAGAGAGAGAGAGAGAGAGAGAGAGAGAGAGAGAGAGAGAGAGAGAGAGAGAGAGAGAGAGAGAGAGAGAGAGAGAGAGAGAGAGAGAGAGAGAGAGAGAGAGAGAGAGAGAGAGAGAGAGAGAGAGAGAGAGAGAGAGAGAGAGAGAGAGAGAGAGAGAGAGAGAGAGAGAGAGAGAGAGAGAGAGAGAGAGAGAGAGAGAGAGAGAGAGAGAGAGAGAGAGAGAGAGAGAGAGAGAGAGAGAGAGAGAGAGAGAGAGAGAGAGAGAGAGAGAGAGAGAGAGAGAGAGAGAGAGAGAGAGAGAGAGAGAGAGAGAGAGAGAGAGAGAGAGAGAGAGAGAGAGAGAGAGAGAGAGAGAGAGAGAGAGAGAGAGAGAGAGAGAGAGAGAGAGAGAGAGAGAGAGAGAGAGAGAGAGAGAGAGAGAGAGAGAGAGAGAGAGAAAGAGAGAGAGAGAAAGAGAAGGTATGGAGAAGGAAAAAACTGTAAAACTGTTGCAAAAAATCTGTAGTTTCTGGTATTTTTATATTTCTGAAAAGATTTTTGGAAAGCAGAAACTCAAAACAATTCGACTGTCAGGACAGTATGTTCCTAGCACCTCCCTAGGACAAAGAGCGCATATGTATGCATGTGGGTATGGCACACGTACACGAGTGCACACACCCCCTTAGGCGGCCAGCTGCTTCTATCTCAGTGTCATGGTCCAGCCCTCTGTTCCCTGCACTGTCACTGTGGTGACAACTTCCCTTCCTCATTACCTCCTACAACAAAGAAACACCAGCTATTCTGTCTCTTCTCTTTCTCACTCAGCCCTGGTAGCCCTTTTTCTCCTTCCTTATCTTCTCCAAGTTCTAAATTCAGAAAGGAGAGGCCTTTGTACAACCACTAAAATCATGTTTCTAAATAGACCTTTTTTATGAGCTGTCACAAAAATGATCAATTTCATAAAAATGTCTACTTTTATGTCAAGGGAATACATACGCAGCATAGTATTAAGTGAAAAAGCAGATTGCACACATTATTCAATAAACATTGAGTTATGTGCTTTCATACATTATGTTTTTCTATCCTCACCACTTCATGATTATTCCATTTTACAGACAAGGAAACTAAAGTGCTAAAAGTGAAGTAACTAGTCCGAGAAAGTTCCAGGCACATGGTCTTGCTCTACAGGCTGCTCTTCTCCAAAGCTGAGCTGCCAGAAGTCCATGATCCTTAGAGAAAGCTTCCGGGGGAAACTTCCTAGTTCCTATTCCCAAAAGCCTCTTGCTTTTTTCTCACTGAATCACATGGCAGCAAGGAGTAGAATAAAGGCCCCTGGTGCACAAATGAAACGCACGGCAGGCTAAGTGACCTACAGCAAATCAGTTGTCCTCTCTGGCTCTGTTTTCCCCTTAGTAAATTGAGTATCCTGAGCCAGGAGACTACAAAATGAAATGTGCAATATGTATGTAGAGGCGTGATGTATTCTTGGTTTCCTCTGGATTCTCAAAAAGGTTCCAAGACCCCATAAAAAGGTTAAGCGAGGAACTCTAAGGGTCCCTGCCAGGACCCAACTAAGTTTGGGCCAGCCAGGCCTCGACCCACCCATCTTCATGAGCGTCCAGTTGCTGTCCATCTGCTTGGCAGCCTGGAGAAAGTAGCGCCCATCAGTCCACATGGCTGCATGATCTTCTGTGATAATGGCCGTGCCTGCAACAGGGAGCAAAGAGAACGATTTTTGACAATTGCCCAGAAGCTACAACGCCAGCTCTATGGGCAGATAGGTCCTTGAATCCAGAAAACTCCAGGCAGAAGAGAAGACAATACCCCTGCGCTATGGGTCAAGCTCTGAAAGAAATGATCCTGAAACCCAAACTGCCCAGGCACTGGTCCGTGCACAGAAAGGACCCTCACTATAAAACACAAGTCTAGGCCAGCAGAACAGAGGACTGCAGTCCTCCAGCCAAAGCGGTCTCATAATCAGTAAGGCACAGCGATCACAGCCGTTCCTCTGCTCCACCAGACACTCCACAGGGCAATGTCTCTTCCCAAGAGAGATGAATGGGATCCTGTGAGTACTCAAAGTGACCCCGCAGTCACTAGCAGGGCATCTGTGCTGCCTTCCCACCTGCCCTCAGTTCCCACAGGCCTGGCAGAACGCAGGCTTTTGGCAGAAGTATCAGCCAAAACCAATCCTAATGTGCCAACCAATACAATCGCTTATGCCAAAAGCAGCAGCGTGCTAACTGCAAAGGGAAAGGGGCTCCCATCTAGTCTAACTTGCTTACGGGGTGGAGCCCAATGGCTGAAACCCGTCTTCAACTCAAGGGCACAACAGTTCCACAAAAGTTAGGGAAGGACTCCAGTGGAGCTCAGCAATAACTTCTGCTGTTCAAGCAAAATAAAGAAACCAAAAGTCGAACACTTGGAGAATTATCCAGGACCAATAATAAGCTAAGGTGGAGATTTCTAGGATGCTATTAAAGCCCTGTTTCTTATTTGAGGTGCTAGTTACACAGGTATATTCTGTTTTATTGATAGAACTTTCTGCATGTACATTATATAAAAGTCTTAAAAACTTTTCTAAATAAATATCTTAAAAACTAACAGCAAAGAGGAGCAAAAGGTCATTGAAAGGTAACCTTGAGGAGCTGGGAAATGCTTGGAACCCACACCTTTTTGCAGAGGTTCAAAGGGAACATCTGGTTTGCATTTTCTTTTCGGTTCTGTAGCACAGGCTCAAACTTGGTTCAGTTATTTTTAGGAGGCAAACAAAGGTATAGCACAGAGAGAACTCAGCGACTCACCCGCAGAGCCATCAAATCCAGAGACAAAGGCCCGCCGACAGTCACACGGAGCAATGTACTCACTCTGGAAAACAAAGATGAGACCTCAGTCAGTCCTGTGCCAGCTGCTTTCTTGTGTACAGCCCTGTGCTAGGCCTAGCAGGGACTGCAAAGGTTGGAAAATCCTTGGCACCTGCCCTCAAAGAACCAGTGCTCTAGCAGAAAAGGCAAGGTGAACATTTAAAAAAAAAATTTAGCACAAACTACAAAAGATTCTAATGTATTAGAGTTAGGAGAACTGTTTCCTTTAGCCTATATTGCCTCATTTGGGGAACAAAAGCAAGTCAAGAGAAACAGATAAAAATTGTTCTTCCCTTTCTGTGTTCTTACCCAAAAAACAAACCAATAGCCTTCTCCCTTCCATACCACTGACATTTAGGCATCTGTTATTGTTCTGAAAAGCAGGGCTGAATTTCTGTTTTAAGCACCAGTAATTCTGTAACGTAAGTCTGTCAGACATTAGCCTGTTTCCAAACTTCCTGTTTGTATCCCCCTCCAAGGCAGCGTCACCAATCTCTCCCACGCAGACCCTGTCCCTTCCTGTTAGGGAATGAGCGGAAGCACTTCCTCAACCCAGGAGGCTTCAGCAAAACAAAAGTGTCATATCCAAAACCAGGTCCTTCCCAGCTATAATCCCCTTGCCACGGAATGGAAAGGGTTTAAGGAGTGGATAAAGAGGTTCTCAAGCCTGGGCAGAAGGTATGAGGCCAGGATGTACAACTTACGGGGCACAGAGAGTTTAAGTAACTTGCCAGTATCACACATTTAGTAAGCAGCAGAGGCAGAATTGACACCCAAGCAGTCATGTCCAAAGCCTTGCTTCTGAAGAACTATGCCACACTGCATCTCCATGACACATTCTCTCTCAGCCTCACAGCTACTAGCAGGATAAGACCAAAAGCAAATGACAAAACTGAGGTTCAAAGAGAAAAATCTCAGGCTAGGCCCATGGCATAGTAGGTAAGGGTGCTGGTCAGTTCAACTCCAGCCATGGTGGCCTGAAAAAATGTCAGGTGCATGTGCATGCTTGCCCAAAATCCCAGAAGGATGGAGAAATGGAGAAGGGATCACAGTGTAACCACATCCCATTGGGAGGGTGCTTTCTCCCTTTCCCTCTCACTCTGTCTTTCTCTCTGGCAAGGGCACATAACATCTAGCAATTAAAAGAGAGAAAGAAAAAAAAAATCTTTAAGTAACTTTCCCACTGGCTGGGCAGGACCCACAGCCAGGTCTGCCGGAGCTCAGAGCCGCACCCCTTCCACTGTTGGCAGGTCAGCCAGTGTGATACAGGGGGAAAGAGGCCCGCGGTCCCTGTGAGTGAGAACCAAGGCAGCCACCGTCACAGCCTCAAAGTAGCCCCAGGAGCAGTCTCCAGGGAGAGCCAGAAGGGCCAGCAGAGAGCAACAGGAGGAGCAGAATGTTGGAGCTCTAGGCCACATCTGCCCTCTGGCCCAGGCCCAGTTGCGTGGTCTGCCACAAGTCCCAGCATCTCCCCTACCTCAGTTCCTGATCTCTGAAAACAGGCCACTTCAGATGGCTAAGTGCCAAGAGCCGGCACGTTTCATCCTCGACACATAAAGGCACACTGAACAGACAGCACTGTGGAA